>NC_058081.1:701808946-702136999 GCF_014858855.1 Bufo gargarizans
TTTAGTTCCCATTCCGCTTGGTTGACTATCTTCCTGCTCAGAAGATCCGCTTGAGTATTCGAGGAGCCTCTGAAAAGCAGTTTAACAGGAAACCTACAGACTGGAGAAGTTTTATGGTCTCTTCTAGATGATGCTGCAGAAGACTCTCTGACTCTGCAACGACAAGCCAGTCGTTCAAATAGGGGAAGATCTGAATCCCCTGAAGACGAAGCTCCACAACAACAATGACGGCAATCTTTGTGAAGATCCTTGGGGCAGAACACAAGCCGAACGGGAGGGCCTTAAATTGGAAATGCATCGTTCTCTTCCCCATCCTGATGGCGACTCTCAAGTATTTTCTTGATTGTAACTGGATCGGAATGTGGAGGTATGCGTCCTTTAAGTTCAGGGAGGACATAAACTGATTCTTCCTGAGGACCGCAGTAATGGACCTTATTGTTTCCATTTTTAAATTGATCTTTTTCATGCAACGGTTTACATAGCGGAGATCTATAATTAAGCAGCTTTTTCCGTCGGGTTTGGGAACACGAAAGACTCTGGAGTAGACGCCTGAATACTCTTGATGAACTGGAACTGGTTCTAGGGCTCCTTTTTCCACTAATTCTTTTAAAGGCTGGATGATCTTTAGGTCTCTTCCATCGTTGAGAAGAAACCTGTCTCTTGGTAGATGGTTGAATTCTACAGCATAGCCATTGTGAACAACATTCAGTGCCCAACAATCTGAAGTAATCTGCTGCCATTTGGGGTCGAAGAATGCCAGGCGTCCTCCCACTTTCTGACCTTTGGCGTCAGAATTCAGGTTTGGTAGATCTGTTATCGTCGGTCTTCTTTCTAGACTTCTCCGTAGGAATCCAGGTACTACGGTCAGATCTTCCACGACTGGAACGGCCTCTAAAGGTAGATCTCCTGGAATCTTGACCCCTGTAGGGACGAAAAAATCTTTTATCTCTGCGTTTAGGCTGTGGAAAATGTAACGCCTTATCTTCCATATTGGCCTCAAGAAGTTTATCGAGATGAGAGCCGAATAATTTGCCAGGTTCGAAGGGAAGGGAACACAGGTTACTCTTTGAAGAGGGGTCTCCAGACCAGAGTTTTAGCCATATGGCTCTTCTAACAAAATTAGCGAGTGCCATGTTCTTAGCAATAAGCCTTAAGGAATCAACTGGAAAGTTGCAAAGAAATTCTGCCGCCAGCTTCAAAGACGGTAGTTGCCGGAGTAAATCCTCCCTGGAAACGCCATCTTCAATGTCTCTGCCTAATTGGCTAAGCCAAACCCTCAGAGCATGGGCTACAGGTACCGTGGCCATAGCTGCTTTATTCATGGAGGCGAGATACGTATGTAATCTCTTAAGCAGAGCATCCGCCTTTTTCTCCATAGGGTCTTTTAACAATGCTGAATCATCTGAAGGGAAGAAAGATTTTCTTGTTAATCTGGTTACTGCTGAATCTACTCTGGCAGGAGACTCCCAACTTGTGGATTCCGCAGGATCAGTCTTGTAGATATTTTTGAATCTAGATCCTAGATTAATCCTTCCTACCGGCTGCTCCCATTCTTTATGCATTATTGCATCTAGGACCGGGTGGCTGGGAAACACGGGAGCCTTCCTTTTAGGCAAGTAAAAGAGATCATCCTCCTCACGAGCACCAGATTTCTCCTTACTGGCTTCCATGATATGTTTGACTTCTTTTATTAATCGGTTTGCATCTTTTTTATTAAACAAAAAATAATCTTCTATGAAGTGCGAATCTGAATCAGAAGAAATCTCGACTTCCGAACGAAGAGACTCCTCAGAAGATGATTGGGATAAACATGGCTTCTTTGATCCCTTCTTTTTAGATTGCTTGAGGAACGCTTTGAACAGAGACATAATTTTTTTCTGTTTCGGCATCTGACGGATTATTTATGAGTACAATCCTCATAAATATTGGAGGAATGCTCCGCGGGTAACTGGTGAAGACACAAAATACAGAGGGATGACTGAGACTTCTGTTTCTTTTTGGATGGCGAGGAATTTTGCGTATCACGGTGACACCTGACACATAGATCTTGCAGGAAATCATCAGGGAGCGGTTGCTCACAGGCTTGACACATCCTATGTCTGCTCTTCCTGGATCTCTTTTCCCCCCTGCTTGATGCGCTGGACATCTGAAATTCAAGGGAGGTAAAATAAATCATGGAGGCAGAAAGAGAAAAAGACATTCTCCTGAAAGAGTGAAGAGATCCAAACAATACCTCTAAATGCTGGAGCTCTGCTGCCTGGTACTAAGGGCACCGAGCTCCAGCTAAATTCGCTCTTAACCACCTCAGCTCCCCTAGCTTAAACACCCTTAATTGACCAGACCACTTTTTACACTTCTGCACTACACTACTTTCACCGTTTATTGCTCGGTCATGCAACTTACCACCCAAATGAATTTTACCTCCTTTTCTTCTCACTAATAGAGCTTTCATTTGGTGGTATTTTATTGCTGCTGACATTTTTACTTTTGTGTTATTTAGCGAAATTTTTGCAAAAAAATGAAATTTTTCACTTTCAGTTGTAAATTTTTTTTTTTTAAAATGACATCTATATATAAATTTTTCTCTAAATGTATTGTTCTACATGTCTTTGATTAAAAAAAAATGTTTGGGTAAAAAAAAAATGGTTTGGGTAAAAGTTATAGCGTTTACAAACTATGGTACAAAAATGTGAATTTCCGCCCAGACAGTAGAAAAACCCCACAAATGACCCCATTTCGGAAAGTAGACACCCTAAGGTATTCGCTGATGGGCATAGTGAGTTCATGTTAAAAAAAATATACTTAATCACCAGTCCGCAAAAATGCTGCAGGTCCGTGGAGTGTTGTGGGGTAGATTACGCCTGGTGAGTCTACTGGGATTCCCAACTTCTTTAAGTTCACAATTTTCTGTGGATACAAGTTGCTCCCACCATAGTGAAGCTCCGATAGCTTTTTTTAAAAGGTTTATTAGTACATACTTACAAACATGCCCTAGAAAAGACGTTGCAAGGAGAAAAGACGTTGGGATTTTTATGCGATTTTAAGTGCATGTTTGTAAGTATGTACTAATAAACCTTTTTAAAAAAGCTATCGGAGCTTCACTATGGTGGGAGCAACTTGTATCCACAGAAAATTGTGAACTTAAAGAAGTTGGGAATCCCAGTAGACTCACCAGGCGTATGCTGTAATCAAGTCCGTGGTTGAACCCTGTGTAGCAGTGTGTGAACGTGCACCTTCCCTGCGGAGAACCAACTAAACTGCAGAGGAAACCTGTGATACGCTCGATATTGGAGGAGAGCCGTGTAAGTACAACCAGTGCATCACAGGGAAGAACAACCATACGGATCTACCCTATTGTTTTTCTTTGTAAGTTGCAGGAAATCCATTAATAGGAGATCTGCAGACCTTGGTAACTTTTTGAAGGGAGGAAGAAGAAAAAAACCTGTTTTATACCTTATATTTATGACACGCGCGGTCCGGACTTTTCATGTACATAGTGAGTTCATGGAAGTTTTTATTATTTGTCACAAGTTAGCGGAAAATTATGATTTTTTATTATTTATTTTTTCCTTACAAAGTCTCATATTCCACTAACTTGTGACAAAAAATAAAAACTTCCATGAACTCACTATGCCCATCACAAAATACCTTAGGGTGTCTTCTTTCCAAAATGGGGTCACTTGTGGGGTAGTTATACTGCCCTGGGATTTTAGGGGCCCTAATGTGTGAGAAGAAGTTTGAAATCAAAATCTGTAAAAAATGCCCTCTGAAATCCGAAAGGTGCACTTTGGAATGTGTGCCGCTTTGCCCACCTAGGATGCAAAAAAGTGTCACACATGTGGAATCGCCGTACTCAGGAGAAGTTGGGCAATGTGTTTTGGGGTGTCATTTTACATATACCCATGCTGGGTGAGAGAAATATCTCGGCAAAAGACAACTTTTTCCATTTTTTTATACAAAGTTGTCATTATAGAGAGATATTTCTCTCACCCAGCATGGGTATATGTAAAAAGACACCCCAAAACACATTGCCCAACTTCTCCTGAGTACGGCGATATTACAAAGGGGCAAAGATGCGCAAAGGGGCCCAAATTCCTTTTAGGAGGGCATTTTTAGACATTTGGATCCCAGACTTCTTCTCACGCTTTCGGGCATATAAAATGCCAGGGCAGTATAAATACCCCACATGTGACCCAATTTTGGAAAGAAGACACCCCAAGGTATTCAATGAGGGGCATGGCGTGTTTTTAATTAATTAATTGATTACTTGTTTTTTGCTAGGTGGGCGGTCCTAAAACGAAGATGTCACCCTATTAACCCATGATGTGCTGCCGGAGGACGAAAGGGGAACGGGACATACTTAAGCCATTCCAGGACCGTGGGACAGCCACTGAAATCCGGGACTGTCCCTCCTGACCCGAACGGTTGGGAGGTATTGCTTAGCTGTTCTCAAAACTCCCATAGAAGGGAATGGAGCATGCTGGGTGTTGTAGTTTCAGAACTGCTGGAGGTTGCTCTATGGTTAATCTATGTTGTAGACAGCAGTATTTTTCCCCGCCCCCGCCCATACCCAGCCTGGGGCCCCATGTTCATGTGGGTTTCCTCCCATGCTCCAAATACATTCTGATGAGGGTAATTGTCCCCTGTGCGACTGGGATCAGGAATGATGGGAGGGAGTCATACATTAGATTGTGAGCTGATGGGGATGGTGGGAGTGATGCAAAACTTTATTACTGGCTGCATCAGGAATAGGATTTTCTGGACATGTAGCAGGACTACAGCGCCCAGAGATTGGTTCAGATTCAGAACAGAGAAGCGTCACGTGTCGCACAGGATTCTGGGAGCTGAACAGTCAGGGTTTAGGGCGGAAGCTGTACAGACCACGTGACGGTCAGGTGATGCGCTAGCCGGAACAGGCGCCTGCGCAGTGAGTGGCGCTGAGGCTCCGCCCCCCGGTGTTGGTGTGAGTGATCCGGGTGAGCGATCTGAACGGCAGCCGCCATCATGTTAATCACCGTGTACTGCGTCCGCCGCGACCTGACGGAGATCACATTCTCCCTGGAGGTGGATCAGGAATTCGAACTAGAAAATTTCCGAGCCCTGTGCGAGCTGGAGAGCGGCATCCCGGCCGCCGAGTCCATGGTGAGGACCGAGCAGGGTGGGGAGCGGATATATGCAAAGAGGGGAGTACACACACCTGAAGGGGGCAGATATACATAGGGGGGGCTGTACACATACACCTGCGGGGAGGGAGGCAGATATACATAGGGGGGGGGGGGCTGTACACATACACCTGGGGGGAGGGAGGCAGATATACAGAGAGGGGGCTGTATACATACACCTGGGGGGAGGGGGGCAGATATACATACACCTGGGGGGAGGGGGGCAGATATACATAGAGGGGGCTGTGCACATACACACACCTGGGTGGAGGGGGGCAGATATACACAGAGGCGGGCTGTGCACATACATACACACACCTGGGTGGAGGGGGGCAGATATACACAGAGGCGGGCTGTGCACATACATACACACATCTGGGGGGAGGGGGGCAGATATACACAGAGGCGGGCTGTGCACATACATACACACACCTGGGGGGAGGGGGGCAGATATACACAGAGGCGGGCTGTGCACATACATACACACACCTGGGGGGAGGGGGGCAGATATACACAGAGGCGGGCTGTGCACATACATACACACACCTGGGGGGAGGGGGGCAGATATACACAGAGGCGGGCTGTGCACATACATACACACACCTGGGGGGAGGGGGGCAGATATACACAGAGGCGGGCTGTGCACATACATACACACACCTGGGGGGAGGGGGGCAGATATACACAGAGGCGGGCTGTGCACATACATACACACATCTGGGGGGCAGATATATATAGAGGGGGCTGTATACATGCACCTGGGGGGAGGGGGGCAGATATACAGAGAGGGGGCTGTATACATGCACCTGGGGGAGGGGCATATTAAAACCGATGCAAAGGACAATAGGCTTGGTTGCCCATAGCGACCAATCAGCTTCCCCCTTACGTCATCACCTATCCTGGGGTAGGTGTCGCTGTTTGTGGGTAACGCGAGGTAACCGGACACTGGCTGCTGATCCGCGGCGGTAAGGCTTGTCTGCATATCGGGCCTGAGTGGCGGGACGTGCAGGGACAGAGGGTTTCGGGCCGCGGCGTCATCTGGAATTTCCTGCCTGACGGGTAGAACATGAAGAGGCGCTGTCATGCTCCAGCCTAGATCTCCATCACAAGATATTTACACACCCTTTACATACAGGACTCATGTCATCAGAGCAGTGCATTGTGGGAGCTCGCCTTTAGATCACTGACATGCGGTCTCTTACTGTCTACTTTCTCTTTGGGTGTGACTGGAGAAGAAAAACGTTCTAGGCTCCCACAATATCACTTTTAGAGAATCTGGGTTTGCACTTGAGTGTTTTTTTTTTTTCAGGGCTTGCCCCCATCCCCACCCCCACAAAAAATAAAAATAAATAAATCAGTTCTTTAGGAACACCACACACACACACTTTCTTAGTTTATCTGTTCAAGGGAAAGCGCTGGGTGACAACCTTTAGGTAACTGTAGACATGTTGGTTGTCACCCATGTGTAGACCCCAGACATTGTAGGAGCTTGGGGTCTTTTTCTTCTCCATTCACACCCAAAGAGAAAGTAGATAATTGGCGATTCTTGGAGTCTGGAGCTGAAAATCTTCCCCGGTTTGTAGCGACTGGATAGAAGTGCTGCGGGGTAGGGGGTGTTAGGCCTGAAGTGACTGTGCCCCCCTGTGTTTTGCAGATTCTCTACGCAGAGCAGCTGCTTACCGACAACCAGCGATCACTCTCCTCTTACGGGTTAAAGGATGGCGACGTGGTGGTCCTGCGCCAGAAAGATCCAGCTGAATCTCGACCTACTCCAGCGTTTCCTGGTAAGAAGCTGCCGACATAAAATTGGTTTATAGTTACAGGTTGATAAAGCTTAGGGTTATACTCCAGTCACATCCAGAGCTGAGCTCATTATGGCCACCTTGCCGTCATGGAGCAGAGGGTTTGCTGCTGCTTATTGCAGTAGATCAAACACTACATCTCCCCCAATGCAGCAGAGCAGAGCATGATCTGAACAAACTGGTGCAGGAGGGGTATGAAGTCCTGTAAAAGGAAACTGTGAAACTCTGACTGCAGCTCTGGATGTGACTGGAGTAGAAGATAATAGGTCCGGGATCGGTAAAAGGATTCCATGTTCTGTGGCTGTGTCTAGAAACATACCCCCTATAGAGCCGCAGGTCCAAAAGTGGTCATTCATGGTGATGTTGATCTACACGTTGGTCTTCCTGACTACAGTTAGGTGTCTGGTAGATTGCAGGTTGGCACCAGGTGACTTTTGTGCCCTCTCCGCAGGTTTGCCGCAAATAGACTTCAGTAGTATTGCTGTTCCCGGGACCTCCAGGCCGCCTGCGGCCCCTCCTCAGCCCCGGGCCCAGGCTCCAGATTCCACTTCTTTTCCTCAGGGGCTGGATAACCCTGCTTTGCTGCGGGAGATGCTGCTGGCCAATCCCCACGAGCTGTCACTGCTGAAAGAGCGGAACCCACCCCTGGCGGAGGCGCTACTGAGCGGCGACCTGGGTACGTAGTCCTCTGTCCTCCTGCCGGTGCTGGACGGTGACCGCAGAGACCTCATCGCTGTCTTTTCCCTCCCGCAGAAAAATTCACTAAAGTTCTTCTGGAACAACAGCAGGAAAGAGCCCGGCGGGAGCAGGAGAGGATCCGACTCTTCTCCGCCGACCCGTTTGACCTGGAAGCTCAGGCTAAAATAGAGGAAGAAATAAGGTTGGGCTCTTGATCTGGGATCCGTGGTCTCCGGGTTTGCCTCGCTGTTGTCAGCCATAGCGCTAGTAGAGGATTACTTCATTGCTGTCGCGGGACTTAGAGGAAAGTTAGTAGATGCCTAGGAGTAACCTAGAACTGTGGAGGTTTTCAGACTCCATCTTAAAGGTGTTATCCGGGTTGGTCCGCAATCCCGCGCACCGGCCACTTCCGGAATCACGTGCCTGGTGGTGTTAGAACCCGCAGTGCACGCGTGAGTCTTATTTGGACTTGCGCATAGGCTTAGGGGGCTCTGGTCACATACCCAATGTACGCCACAAGATCCCAAAAGTGGCCACTGCATGGGATCCTGGTGCAACCTAGAAAACTTCTCTAAGATTGACCCCTTCCCACAGCCAAGCTATAGATATCCATCTTTGCCGCGGATGCCCCATGCAGCCAGGGCTTTTATCTACAGTCCTCACTCTAATTGCAGATCACTCCCTGTATAGCACTTAGAATTCGGGCTGGCACCGTGCCATCCTGACTCTCCACAGGTGCAGGGACCCGTGTTCAAAGTAAGCATTGTATATAGGACTGGGACACAAAAGCAGGGACCCCCATAGCCAAAGTGGAGGGTCCCAGCGGTCGGATCCCCAGCGGTCTGCTAGTTATCCCCTATCCTGTAAATGGAGGAGAACGTAAAAACTTGGCACAACCCTTTAAACCAGGGGTGCACAACGTTTCCTGGTTGGGGGCCACATTGCCTGACTGAACCAATGACGAGGGCCGAAATTCAAATTTAAAGGTGTATTAACAACTGAAATTTTGTACTTATGGCATATTGAACACACATTATATACCATTAATGTCTAGTTACACTTCCAGGACTCCCATCTAATGGGAGAAATACATGAAAAATACATGTAAGCAGCCACAAGACATAGGCATACATGTCTGTTACCAGATGGTTGGGGGCCGCACAGAATGGTATCAAGGGCCGCATGTGGCTCCCGGGCCGCAGGTTGTGCACTCCTGCTTTAAACGCTCTGTCAGAGGGAGGTTTGGATCTTCTGGAGCACGCAGACTGTAAGGCGCATTTTAGCAAGATTTTTCTCTTGCAGAAAGTGTGTTTTTTTTTTATAGTTCTAAAATACAGAATATTGGGCAAATTAAAGCAATCCCTTTGGCACAAAAAAAGCCAGAGGTGGATCCAGAAGTGTACGACGTCCTTCCTTGAAATTTCCCATTCTTTTTTTAATCCAGTTCTGGCTTTGGCTGATAAACCTGTGGGATAAGTCAGTGTGAACCTACCCTTACTCTTCTTTTGTGCTGATCCTGCGTCTCAACGTGTCTTGTACTCTAGTCAGACCCAGAACTGCAATCGCGATTCATTTGTTACATCCAGAGCTGCAGCGACACTTGGCTTTTAGGGGTCACATCTCCCTTCTGCAAGATCATTGACTGTACAGAACATGCCCCCGCCCCATGTATTCTGGTAGTTGTAGTGCTTAGTGGTGTGGAGCTGTGAGTGAAAGGGATGCTTCTCTTTGCAGGCAGCAGAACATTGAGGAGAACATGACCATCGCTATGGAGGAAGCTCCGGAGAGCTTTGGCCAGGTGGTGATGCTATACATTAACTGCAAGGTCAATGGTTACCCAGTGAAGGCCTTCGTAGACTCAGGTGAGGAGCGCTCCACTCTCAGGACATTGTGAGGGTCACACCGCATAGGGGGTGACTCTTCTGTGTCTCTCTTCACAGGAGCTCAGATGACTATAATGAGCCAGGCCTGTGCCGAGCGCTGCCATATCATGAGGCTGGTGGACAGGAGGTGGGCCGGCATCGCCAAGGGGGTCGGCACACAAAAGATCATCGGTCGAGTTCATCTTGGTGAGTCATGTGCAACTCTTCTGGAGTTATGATGGTCTAGTGTTTGTGACTGAATTCCTCACCGTTTCCAAGATCTCTGCTTGCTGTCAGTGAGGGGGGGCATCCTTGTTTACATCCTCAGACAGAACACCTTTCCCGACTTAGACTAGCTTATACCTGCACTGATACGTTGTAACAAACTGTGCTTAGTCCTTAGAGGGTTGTCTACATCAGGGATCAGGGAAGGGCGTAGTGCTTCCGTGGGGTTCCGATCTGTGCCTCCGTTCTGCATCAAGTCAATGGGTCCGTGATGCAGAATGCACACGGCTGGTGCCCATGTATTGCGGACACGCTGTATGCGGGCGGCAATACGGCCACAGGGGGGCGCACGGTCGTGCGTATGTAGCATTACTCAGCTTTCGGATTCTAGTAGTCGGCTGGAGCGCTGCAGGTTGCTGATTCCTGGTCTACACTGATACGTTGTAACAAACCCCCATAGTTATGTGAGCAGAAAGGGCTATTTTTCTCTGTAGCTACTGATTTCCCTTCTTGGTGTCAAGAACGGCAGATAATGGTGGCAAGAAATTAGATTCGACAGTGTAAAGGTGCGTCATATCTATCGCCCAGCATCAGCCGCTGTGATATATCTGCTGCTTCCTTACACTGGCTGAATTTTAGACAGAATTTGTAAATCTGCCCCAAAGTCTATTATGAAGTTGCAGAAGCTTCATACACAGGGGACTGGATGTTGTGCACAAAATGTACTTGTAGGAACTGGAAGCTAATAACGTGTGTTGTAATCTGAGGAATGGCTTCCATTGAACACCCCTGCCTCCTACTTGGGTTTTCTTGGGTGCAGGTTTTGCCACAGGTCTGGGTCATCTCTGGACTGAGTGTATTATCTGGGAGGTTCTGCTGCTTTCTATGTTTCAGCTGCAGATTCTGCCTCCCCCTGCTATAGGATATATGCTGTGCAGGTTCTGCCTCCCTTCATTTTGAGATCTTTGGTCTCCTCCCCCTGTCTCCTCTTCTGGTTGGGTTATCAGGGGTGCAGGCTCGGTCTCCTCTTCTGGTTGAGTGTTATCGGGGGTGCAGGCTCGGTCTCCTCTTCTGGTTGAGTGTTATCGGGGGTGCAGGCTCGGTCTCCTCTTCTGGTTGAGGGTTATCGGGGGTGCAGGCTCGGTCTCCTCTTCTGGTTGAGGGTTATCGGGGGTGCAGGCTCGGTCTCCTCTTCTGGTTGAGGGTTATCGGGGGTGCAGGCTCGGTCTCCTCTTCTGGTTGAGGGTTATCGGGGGTGCAGGCTCGGTCTCCTCTTCTGGTTGAGGGTTATCGGGGGTGCAGGCTCGGTCTCCTCTTCTGGTTGAGGGTTATCGGGGGTGCAGGCTCGGTCTCCTCAGTGGTTTGGGTTTTCTGGCTCGGTTTGATGTAGTGTCTTGTGTGTTGCAGCTCAGGTGCAGATTGAGGGAGACTTCTTGCCCTGCTCATTCTCTATACTGGAGGAACAGCCAATGGACATGCTGCTTGGTCTGGACATGTTGAAGCGACATCAGGTATTTACTTTACATTATTACAGACAAATTTGGATAAAAAGGGGGCAAATTCCAACGTAAGGCAAAGGACATAGCTCAGCCACAGAGTTGTGAAAAGTATTTTTAATATTAGACAGGAGAAAACAAATTCCAGTCTCGCAAGGTGTTTATATTAAAGTCTATATTGACTCTTAGGTCACGAGCAGAGTCAGTGTAAATACATTACTGATCCTGTACCTATCCTACGTTACATCCTGTATTATACTTAGAGCTTCATTTGCCATTGCTGTTCTGACAGTGGAGTCACACATATACAGTATTACTTACCCTGTACTGATCCTGAGTTACATCCTGTATTATACACCCTACAATTAGCTCTTACCCCAATCTCTTTCCTCCCCTGTCCAGACTCTCTCCACCCTAGATGAAGTTGCTCCAATATCTATCTGACCCTCCCGACACAGAACACGGTAACCCTGGCACACACCTGAAACACGTTTTCTCCAGCGCTGCTCCAGATGTGCAGAACGCATATGGAGAAAATTGCGAATATCAGCAGACAATTCTGCTCTCAACATTGCCAAATAAAAGTACTTCACCTCTCTCATCTCCTCACTCGTTAATAACCCAAAACGACTCTTTGACACTTTTCATTCCCTTCTAAGCCCTAAAGTTCCAGAACCCGTCGCTGACCTCTGCGCTGATCACTCACTCACACATCCAGTCCCTCTCCTCCCTATCTCTCTGCAAACTCCCTTCCTGACCCCTTACAATCTGCCCTTCTCCCTCTTCACTCTACAGAAACTGCCCTTACTAAAGGGTCTAACCATCTCCTAACAGCAAAAAGAAATGGCGATTATTCTCTACTGATTCTGCTGGATCTTTCTGCAGCGTTTGATACCGTAGACCATAAACTCCTCCTCACCATGCTCCACTCAATTGGCCTTAATAATTATTATTATACCCCAGAGCTGCACTCACTGTGTACATACATTACATATCCTGTACTGATCCTGAGTTACTTTCTGTTTTATACTCCAGAGCTGCGCTCTCCCAGCTTTCCATGCTTGTTCAGGGTCTGCACTTAGCTTGCTCTGGTGACTTCTGGGAAGTATCATCTTTACACCAGACTCTGTACAGTCATGTACCTTCCCTTACCAGCATAATAGGAGTCTTACTAATCTGTTAGGGGGTGCATTTCACAAGCTTGCTCACAGTTTCCAATAGCAATCAGCAGTACTGTACAGTGAGGTAATTTGGATATCTTGCTGGGGTTCCTCTGTCCAAAATGTTACTTGATGTTGGGAATGGTTCCTTCGTGCTGCTTGCTGGGGCATCAAGTAATTTCATATCTTCCCACAGTGCTCCATTGACCTGGAGAAGAATGTCTTGGTCATTGGCACGACAGGCACACGGACTAGCTTCCTGCCCGAGGGTGAGCTTCCGGAGTGTGCCCGATTAGCATACGGCCCAGGAACAGAAGACATACGCCCTGAGGACATTGCAGACCAGGAGTTAGCAGAAGTATTGCAGAAGTCTGCTGAGGAAGCAGGTATGGCGCATGTCCCTTTTTCTGTGCATGGGTCCTCCATGGCCTGCCATGTGTGGTGTCACTGTTATGTGCATGTGTCCTCCATGACGTGATGTGCATGCTGGCCCAATGATAACCTCCGGCAAATAGGTCTACAAATTTAGCTGATTGATGGGTCTGTAACCAGAGACAAGGCGGCACATACGTGACTGCAACCAGACTGACCATAGGCACTGGCAGATTATCCGAGAACGAGCTGATCCTGTAAGGTTTTATAATAAGAACCTTCATGCTAGTTTGCACTGCAGATGATGAGCACAGCAGACAAAATATACCATGACTAAAGGGGTTATCCACCTTTTGTCATGATCTTTCCCCCCATGTCACTGGACCTGTGAAGAGGAGAATACTTGCCTGCCTCCCTCCGCAGAGGTCTAGCTACCCTTTACCCCCCCCCCCCCCTTCTCACTATCTGGTTTGACAGGGGCTCAAATGTGCCGCTGTGGCCAGTCATTGGCTGCAGCGGCACATGTGACCCCTGTCAAACCAGATGTACATCTGGGACCCGATCATGGCAGCAGGGGACTGAAATAGCCAATACCTTGCGGAGTGGAACAGGGATGGCAACATGGTAAGGGGATTTTTTTTTTTTTTTTTGCCAAAAGGTCCGCAAAGGTGGATAACTACTTTTTAAAGGGGTTGTGCAAGAATGGGAGGGATTTTGGCAACCCCTCACCACAACCACCCCACAGGACCTGCAAAGGGAAGCTTGCTGGAGCCCGCTCCTTTTTCTGGAGCATTTTCCTGCGATGTTCCTCTGGGTTCCAGCGATGTCTACATCCGGTTTGACATTGCCGCAGCCATTCACAGGCCGACAAAAACTCTCCCATTCTTGCACATCCCCTTTAAATTTCTTGGTTAAAGGTTTACATCCCCTTTCTTGATTTTGGCTCTTTAGTGATCTTTTTGTTAGTATGTTAGTTATATTTTTCTCTTCCCATCCGTTCCGGTTGTGAGCAGCCGGATTATGGTGGCCTGTACTCTGCAGGAGCCTCCTGGTATTTTGTGACTAATTGCACGCGCCTGGTTGTGTTCTCCTAATATCCGTTTGCTGTTTTGTTTCCTAATCCTCGCAGACCAGCAGAAACCGTGATGCATGTGTGTGTTATCTGCCGCAGGAGGGGCCGCACCGCAGGTAATCAGACAATGAGCCAACGCTACACTGGATATTATTCAGCAATGATGGGGTTAAGTGTCTTACTTTGCAAGGTGCAGCTATGAGCACAGGATGGGGAATAAGTGTCTGATCACAAGAACAGGGAAACTCTGTGCCTCCATGTGAACAGAGCTGGGGTCGCTCATGGGCATTGCTGCTCCATTTGACTCTGTGGGACTGCCGGAGATAGCAGAGCGCTTGTACTTGAGTCACCGGCAGCCCCATAGAGCTAAGTGAAGCAGCAGAGCAAGGGTGACTATCGATCCATAGAGTTCCTATTTTCATGATTGGTGGGGGCCCCAGCATCTTGACCCCTGTCAATCACACACCTATTCCCTTACTTTTGAATGGGGGATAACAGTTTGTAATGGGATAACCCCTTTTAAAGGGCACCTGACCCCATAGACAAGGTCGTCTTCATGACATCCTGAAGGTGACAAGAGAATCCAGGCGGTTTTCTGGAGAAATGACAGGATAGGCTGCATTCTCAGTGATGTCACTGCTGCTCTCTAGTGAATGGATAGGCTGCATTCTCAGTGATGTCACTGCTGCTCTCTAGTGAATGGATAGGCTGCATTCTCAGTGATGTCACTGCTGCACTCTAGTGAATGGATAGGCTGCATTCTCAGTGATGTCACTGCTGCACTCTAGTGAATGGATAGGCTGCATTCTCAGTGATGTCACTGCTGCTCTCTAGTGAATGGATAGGCTGCATTCTCAGTGATGTCACTGCTGCTCTCTAGTGAATGGATAGGCTGCATTCTCAGTGATGTCACTGCTGCTCTCTAGTGAATGGATAGGCTAACTTCTCAGTGATGTCACTGCTGCTCTCTAGTGAATGGATAGGCTGCCTTCTCAGTGATGTCACTGCTGCTATCTAGTGAATGGATAGGTTAGATTCTCAGTGATGTCACTGCTGCTCCCTAGTTAACGGACAGGCTGTGTTCAGTGATGTCACCACTTCTCTGTAGTAAATGGACAGGCTGCATTCTCTGTGATGTCACCACTGCTTTTCTAGTGAATGAATAGTTTGGATTCTTGAGGTTGGACTCATAGATAAGGTTATATATTGTGCTCTTACTGTGATGATTAATTGTTATTTCGCTCATTTCTAGACAAAGAATCTACCTCAGAGGCAGGTCCGTCACTAGTTCCACCGATGGATGGATCTACCCACCCTGTCCACAATTCAGACAACGTCCCCAGTGCTCATCAAGCGTCCACCCCACTCTCTGCCACAGAAAGCAGAGACGTTCCCAGAGAAGATGTTGCCTGCACTAGCGGGTCCCATACAGGAGGCAGTGAGCAAGTGGGTCACACATCCAATTTATTAGGATCTGCAGTCGCTGTTGACCAACCTGGAGTAGAGTCTTCAGCTTCTCTGACATCTGTTGCTGATGGAGATTCAGGACTCGTGCTAGCTACTGCTGTTAAGTCTGCAGTTACCACCATTCCTAATGCTGGCTCGGAGGTTTACAAGGAATCTGGGTGTGAGCCTCATGTAGAAAACGCACCTCCTCCTTCCACGTTGACCCCAGTGGAAGACGGAGTACAAGAAATGACGCAGGTTCCTTGTGCCATGACTGAAGACATGATGGAACTTGGCACAGAGGTAATTCCTGATCTTGATGGTTGCAGACCCCAGATAAATATCACGGTCCAGGATCCTGAGTGCCAACATGTGTTCCGCAATGACCCTCCCACTAATCTGGAGGAGTCTGTGGATGTGGACAATGCGACCAAGCATGATTGCCCAAAGCCACCAAGCACCTCTGTCCAGGATGGAGATGAAAGCTGTTTCTCCTTGGCCACTGCCTTGAAAGAACTCCATAAGTTACTGATCATCAGTGGTCAAGGATCTGCTTGGGCTAGAGATGATGATGGAGCTTTGGGTGCTGAGGCTGGTCACTCGGATGATGTTCAGGGCAGTCATCAGGAATCGTGCCAAAATGGAGAAGTGGACAACGACCTTCATCAGGAGACAGGAATGAGTGGACAAGTCGCTGACGAGATGCCTCGGTGTATTGAGGCAGACTCCTTACAGGTATCCTCAAGAAATGACTATTCTAGCGACTGCATGGAGTCATCTGATGATGTATCTGCTCCTGATCAGCCCCTGCCTGGTACTGTGCTGAGTCAAGACGCAGACACTGGTGCGATGCATAACTCCGGTGACCGAGAAGCGGAGGAAGAACAAGTCCTAGAACTAAGCCGTGAATCTGAGGGAGCGGTCTGTGAATGGAGCTCATCTATGACGCCATCAGATCCCCCTTCACATTCTGCTGTAGAGCGCATTGTGAGTGCAGGGTTCACCATGCAGGATGCCCTTGTCGCCCTGGAAAGAGCTGATGGGAACGTGGAGATGGCGCTGCTCGCTTTGCTTGCTAAGAATATTGTTGTCCCCTCCTAATTTATTGCATTTATACCACCAGTGGACTGCGTAGAAGAACTTGCCTCTTGTCCTCCAAGCGCAGAAGATAGGCAGGACCTGTGGCTGGCGGACTGCTACCCTGTCTTGTCTCTGCAGTCAAGTGGTTGCCCCAAATGTCCTCCTGTGGGCGAGATCTAGACAGGACTGTCTGCAACAGTGTCGCTGAGGTCGTGATGTGCCTCCCAAAGCCATGAAAGCAATTGTTTGTTTTAAACCAGGGATCTCTTAGGCTGTGTCTGTGCTGTTGAGATCAGACTTTCTAGAAATCCGAGAGCCATAATGAATGCATTTTTCTATCCTCCATCGTCTTTACTGTATTTTTTTTTTATGTTTTCAGTGTGACTGCTTCTGCTGCTGGAATAGCAGGGTGCAGCTAGTGACACTCAGGCCAAATAATAATCACCAAAATGCTCTTTTTTAATATTTGTTTAATATCAAATTTTTTTTTTTTTTACTCCAGTCACATCCAGAGCGGAATACACAATCCCCCGTGTCTGCTGTCATCAGGTTGATTGGCTTCAGCGCTTCCCCTTGTCCACTTTTTTCTTTCTGAAAAATGGTGAATGTGATGTAAATGAGTTGGGGTCAGTAATGCTTATACCCCAAGTTACATCCTGCATTATACTCCAGAGCTGCACTCACTATTCTGCTGGTGCAGTCACTGTGTACAGACATTACTTATCCCGAGTTACATCCTGTATTGCACTCCACTGCTGCACAGTATTCTGTTGGAGTCACTGGGGGTCATTCACTAAAATTACTATGCCAGTTTTTGGCTTAAAGTTGCAAGACCCAGTTTTGCGACTTTTTAAAACGCCTGACAATATTTTGTTGCATAGATGGTTTTTACTGTCCTTGCCACCAGGGAGCTGCGGAGGCAGGGACATTGGCCCCAGCAAGTTCACTAATGTCTACACCCATTCCCAGGCATACATTATGTCTGTAATTAATTCTAACTAGGTGCACAGACTGACAGAGGGTGCACCTAATTGAAAAAGTGGCGCATCCTCCAGCAGCACAGGGGCCATCAATAACCCCCCCCCCATTGTGTACATACATGACATTACTTATCCTGTATTATACTCCAGAGCTGCACTCTGTGTTCTTTGAAATGGCGAGCCTGTACACAGACAGAGCTCTTATAATATTAGAGGTGGGAAAAGGATAGTGAGTGCAGCTCTGGAGCATAAGATAGGATGTCAATAAGCCTGCATAGAAGTGCTCACCAAACAAATCCGCCATGTTGCTCTGAGGTGCAGACTTTGGGTCTCTCCAATGGTGAAGTTAGTGAAGATGTTTGGGGGCTCTTGCTTAGGCCGCGTTCACATCTCCGGTGAACATTTCTGGTAGGAGTTCACTGGATTCTACAGATCAACCAGATCCCTACTGACTATAACTGGATCCGACTGGGACCCTTCTGCTTTTCTGCATGCAGTGCTTTTTGTCTGGCATCTTTGCTGGAACAGCCAACCGGATCAGGCATGCTGTAGAAGTGAACACGGCCTTTTAGGCAGCAGCAGCTCTCGGTGTGACTGGAGGATAAGCCTGATGTAGCTCCTGAGTTGCTCAGTCCTCTTATATGGAGGGTGATTCATAGGCCTGAGATCTGCCCAGACCTGCGCAGGGCGGTGCAGCCATCGCTCAGAAGCCAAAAAATTAAACCATCAAACGTGGCCGCCCAATTCTTTATGCGGAAGGGAAAAGTACTGCAGACTCTAATCTCAATTCTCTGCATTAACTGACAGTAACCTTCATGGTCAGGAGGTTTATTATAGCACAGCAGTGTTATGGGGGTGTGAATGTCACCGGAAGTTCTCGGCACTGGAGATGTGACAATGTCACTAGTCAACTGCTTTCCATGAGAGGCTGCAGTAATAAAAATCATGGAAGATGCTCACACCGCCATCCTGGCGCGTGAGTGGACGTGACGCCATCTTCTGCTTGTGTCAGGTTTCTTTGGTTTTCACCGAACACAGAAGTGAATTCCATCAAATATCCCAAGTAAGAACTATCTGATCCTGGTGTTGGCTGGAAATCTGACAGTGCGAATGCGCCACAGGCTAAGCTTTGGGGTCAGATTGTGTTGGTCTGCCACTAGATGGCGTGTGCCGCCTCCTAATGTATTGCAGTTTTAAAGGAGTACTTCAGAAATAGGAGTCGGAGCGGTGGGGACTGGCAGCTGGAACCCCCTGCTGTCCATCCAGTATGAGCAATGGCCTGCAGCCCCCACCAAGCATTGAAGCTGCTCCCTAAACCATCTAAGCCACGTGGCGTCACAAAGTGCAATATGGCAACTTTAAGGCTACGTCTACACGACAACATTTGTCGCGCCACAGATAGGGCACAACTACAATGCAACATTTTGTTGCGCCAATGTCGCGCAACAATTTTTATAATGGCAGTCTATGGTGTCGCACTGCAACATACTGTGACTGCGACGCAACAGTCGCTGAAAAATCCATCTCGAATGGATTTTCTGCGACTGTTGCGTTGCAGTGCGACACCATAGACCATTATAAAAATTGTCGCGCGACAAATGTTGTAGTGTAGGCGTAGCCTAAAGGGTTTTACTTGAATAAGTAGAAAAAAACCCACTGCTGCAGCTGTACCATACAAGCTAATTATTATATTAATCCGTTCAGCAGTTTGGTTAAAAAAAGGACTTTTATATTTATGCAAATGAGCCTCTAGGTGCTATGCGGGCGTTTTTCCAGCACCTAGAGGCTCCGTCTACCTTGCTAAACTGCCGCCCAGCTCCTCGCTCCAGCACGCCCATCTTCAACTCAAATCGATCCTCCCCCTGCTTCTGCCTTCCGAAATCTCGCGCCTGCGCCGTTCGTCGCGGCATTCGGAGGCATTCGGCGCAGTCAATGTCTCACCGCTCCCTGCTCAGACATTTCCACTGCGCCGATGACGTCATCGGCGCAGGCGCAGTGGAAATGTCTGAGCAGGGAGCGGTCAGACATTGCCTGCGCCAAATGCCGCGACGAACGGCGCAGGCGCGAGATTTCGGAAGGCAGAAGCAGGGGGAGGATCGATTTGAGTTGAATATGGGCGTGCTGCAGATAGGCCATCAATATCTGATGCAGGGGGGTCCGACACTTGGCACCCCCACCAATCCGCTTTTGGAAGAGGTGGTGTTCTGGTGAGCGCTGTGTCCCCCTCGCAGCTCACCAAGCACAGTGCCGGCCATTGTATAGTGGCTGTGCTTGGTATTGCAGTTCTGAGCTGCTCCTAGGTCATGTACATGACATCACATGCCCTAGGAAAAGGCTACAATAACCGCATGCGGATTACCACGCTGCATCCCTGCTAGCAGCTTGATAGCACGGCAGGTGCCATGATCCAGACCCTGCCTCTCATTGCTGGCACCTCTGTTACAGGCTTTACCACCGGTCCCTGCTTCCTGGTCCCTGCTCAATACAGGAAATGGCAGGAGATGCCCGCTCTGCTAAACACTGGCTGCAATGGTGACTGCCCGAGTGGGCATCTCCTGCTTGACCCTCCAAAAAGGGGGTCCAAACGTCAAAGCTTCCTGGATAAAATCATACATGTCTGACCCTTGTCCCACCCCCCCAAGAGCTGTGAGAAGTGTTAGGTCGCTGCAGACTTTCAACCACTCTATTTTACAAGAATATCTATTCATTCCCAGCAAGCAGAGATCTTCAAAATAGTCACAACACAAAGGAGTTTTATCAAGCCCGCTGAGCCAGATTAGTGACAGATTTTTGCACAAGCCCTGCTTAGGTGGTTCCAACCATTTATCATAATTTATGCTGGAAATCTGGTGTAAATTACCCCTACATCTAGAGTTGGTGCAGATTTCAGTTTGGGCACACGGACAGGCGACGTGCCACGAGTAAGGACCAAATGCGTGTATAAGACGTCTTTCTTTAAGAGCACTTGTCACTATATTAATAAATAGGAACTGTTTGTATGAGATCTGCGCTGCCATCAGTAGGGCGTAGTTTAGCTGCCTGCGCCCCCTTGAGTTATGTCCCCCCTAAACTTGCAGCTCGTGATGGGCATCTTTGAAGTTATGCCACAGTGATGGCAACTGCTTTGCTTTTCTGCAAGGGAAGCTTTCTTCCCCAATTTGATGCTGTCCAATGAGAGCATTGAGCCACGTAGCGTACATGTGCCCGTTCGTTTTAATGACACACGGATTGTTCATGGACATCTTCACAGATGAATCACTGACCACCAACCCCATCACTGATTTTACCATGGACGTGTGAATTGGGGCATTAGAGTGGCCTGAGCAGTGTTACTATGTAAATATGCAGACTCATTCACATCAGACTGTGCCCCCTTGACTACAAACTATTTGAAGCTGGGTTTTGCCAAAATTATGGTATGCTACAAAATCATGGCGGATGTGAGGTGGCCAAAAATGTGAAAATGCCAGCCTTTAAATATCTTCTTATTCCCAGCTTCAGTTGCTCGATGACAAATGGGCACAGTCTCCTGTGGAAAAGCCAGCATATTTAGATTTCCAGTAACACTGCTCGATCCCCGGGGGTTTTTACGTAATTGGTAAAGTTATACGCCCGTTGTTAGATGGGATTCTGGCACCTTCCTGTAGTCTTCAGTGATGGCTGGGATTCTTTATGCGGTGGCATCTGACTCCAGTCTGAATGTCCAAGCTGAAGTTGGGATACATGGTGGGCTCCCAAGCCATACCTAGGGCTACTGGTCACCACCCAGCAACCAATTGTGCCGCTGCTTTCATTTCCCAAGAAGTGATCTACTATGTGATTGGTTCTTAGGCGCACCAGCTCCCCATCCGTTAACTAACACTCCCTCATTTTCTGACTTTCCGAAAAAAAGAAGTCAAAGACAAAAAGGAGAAGGTGAGGACTGATAGTAAGCAACTGTTGGTGGGCGATTCCATCATAAGAGGTGTGAAGTTTGAGGAGAATGGTGTTGTGAGATGTCTCCCTGGTGCTACCGCTAGCAGGGATAGACGACGGATCCTTAATATTGTTAGGCAAGCAAAGCAGGAAAGGGAGGTGGGTGTTATTGCCCATCTTGGGACAAATGATCTGGCTTGCAATGAGGTTTCAAAGGCGAAAGAAGCTTTTCACACACTTGGAAATTTATATACGGGAGGTTGCATCAACTGTTTCATTCTCTGCAGTTTTGCCTGTGCATAACCTTCAGCATGACAGGCAGATGCGCATTAAGGAATTCAATGTATGGCTTGGTGAATGGTGTCTGAACCAAGGGTTTGGCTTTGTGTTTCATGTTAGCTCTAGTTGGAATGGAAAAGAACTGTACAAGAAAGAGGGTTTGCATCTTTCTCTCAAGGGAACGAATGTCCTCGGTGAACAGTTCCAAGTATTTGCTAAGGAGCATTTAAACTACGAAAGGGGGGCAAAAGAGTGATAATCCGGCAGTCCGACTGCCCCCCAGAACAATGCCAGAAGATGCCAGTAGCACATAGGTTAATAAATGACAAGCTCAGAGTCTTATCTACAAATGCTCGCAGTTTAGGGAATAAGATCAATGAACTTGAGTCTATATTGGCATCTGAGAATATAGATTTAGTGGCTGTTACTGAGACGTGGTTCAAGGGGAGTAATGACTGGGATATAACAATACCAGGGTTCTCTCTATATAGGAAAGACAGAGAAGGCAAAAAAGGGGAAGGGGTGGCCCTGTATGTGAAAGATAGCATAAAATCTAATTTGATACAAGTTAGCGAGAACAATTTAGAGTCAGTTTGGGTTACCTTGCAGCTTGATAATCATAAGGTAACCCTTGTAGGTGTGATATATAGACCACCTGGCCAAGTCAAAGAATTAGATGATCTACTAATTGAGGAAATAGCTAAAATTACATTGAAGGGGGAAGTTATCATTATGGGAGACTTCAAACTTCCTGATGTAAACTGGAAAACCAAAATAGCTAGTTCTGCCAGGAGTACAGATATTCTAAATTCCCTACTGGGATTATCTCTAAAGCAAGTCATTGAGAAGCCAACCCAGAAGGAGGCCATTTTAGATTTAGTATTCACAAATGGGAATTTGGTATCTGATATTACTGTAGGGGAAAGCTTGGGATCTAGTGATCACCAGTCAGTGTGGTTTACTATAACTGACTTCTAAAATTAGATTAGTGGTATACGAGCCCCTATCAGATTGGAACAGTTTCAATGGAGTCCAGGAGAAATGAGACTACTTAAAAGTATCACTTTTGAAGGCAACAGAAAATTGCATTAGGCTTGTCAGTAAAAGCAAATAAAGGAAGAGACGACTGTGGTACTCAGCAGAAGTGGTCAAAATTAGGGCTGCAGCTAACGATTATTTGAATAATCGATTAGTTGCCGATTAATTTCTTCGATTAATCGATTAATCGGGAAAAACGACAAAATTACAAAACAGAGGTTTATATGATCTTACTTGAAAAATTATGTTCAAAGGCCATATTAAAACAAATTGTGGGCGACACTATTATGGGGGATCTGTGGGCGACACTATTATGGGGGATCTGTGGGCGACACTATTATGGGGGATCTGTGGGCGACACTATTATGGGGGATCTGTGGGCGACACTATTATGGGGGATCTGTGGGCGACACTATTATGGGGGATCTGTGGGCGACACTATTATGGGGGATCTGTGGGCGACACTATTATGGGGGATCTGTGGGCGACACTATTATGGGGGATCTGTGGGCGACACTATTATGGGGGATCTGTGGGCGACACTATTATGGGGGATCTGTGGACCACACTATTATGGGGGATCTGTGGACCACACTATTATGGGGGATCTGTGGACCACACTATTATGGGGGATCTGTGGACCACACTATTATGGGGGATCTGTGGACCACACTATTATGGGGGATCTGTGGACCACACTATTATGGGGGATCTGTGGACGGCGCAGTTATGGAGAGGGGGATCTGTGGGTGGCGCAGTTATGGAGAGGGGGATCTGTGGGTGGCGCAGTTATGGAGAGGGGGATCTGTGGACGGCGTAGTTATGGAGAGGGGGATATGTGCACTGTTATGGGCATAACAGTGCACAGATCCCCCTTCCCATAGCAGTGCCATACACAGACCCCCCCTCCTCCCCATAGCAGTGCTATACACAGACCCCCCTCCCCATTGCAGTGCCATAGACAGATCCTCCCCCCTCCCCATAGCAGTGCTATACACAGATCCTCCCCCCTCCCCATAGCAGTGCTATACACAGACCCCCCTTCCCATAGCAGTGCCATAGACAGATCCCCCCTTCCCCCTACCCCCTAACAGCCCCGGCCCCGATCCCGATGCTTGCATCTTTATTTTACCTTTTTACAATGACGCTCCCGCTCCTGTAACAGCCAGGCAGAGCGGACGGCGGCGTAACGTCACTCAATCACGTGACGCGCCCGCTCCGCCCACTTCATGAATGAAGGAGGCGGAGCAGGCGTGTCACGTGAGTGAGTGACGTTACGCCGCCGTCCGCTCTGCCTGGCTGTTACAGGAGCGGGAGCGTCATTGTAAAAAGGTAAAATAAAGATGCAGCGACCGCCCGCCCGCCCGCCCGAATAGCAACGAATCGGCGATTATTCGATAACTGGATTCGTCGACAACGAATCCAGTTATCGAATATAATCGATTACATCGATTAATCGTTGCAGCCCTAGTCAAAATCATTTAAAAAAACCTAAAAGATAGCATTTAGGAATTATAAAAAAAAAAAAAATGAGGATGACATGCAAATTTAGAAGATTAGGCAGAGAGAGGCCAAACAAGTTATAAGAGCTTCTAAAGCACAGGCAGAAGAGAAATTAGCTCAGTCAGAGAAAGAAGGCGATCAGGCATTCTTCAGATACATAAATGAAAAAAGGAAATTAAAACAAGGAATTACCAAATTAAAAACAAAAGAAGGAAGGTATATGGAAGAAGATAAAGACCTAGCTGACTGCCTCAATGAATACTTTATGTTCAGTTTTTACAAAGGAAAATTAAGGAAAAGGACCTCAGGAAAGAAGACGAATGAATCTTTTGATGCATGTGTCTTTACAGAGGAAGAGGTTCTAAGTCAGCTGTCTAAAATGAATACAAATAAGTCACAGGGGCCTGATGGGATACAACCAAAGCTATTAAAAGAGCTCAGCGGTGAACTAGCAAAACCATTAACAGATTTATTTAACCAATCACTGGCAACAGGAGTCGTCCCAGAAGATTGGAAATTGGCAAATGTTGTGCCCATTCACAAGAAAGGTAGTAGGGAGGAATCGGGCAACTATAGACCAGTAAGCCTGACATCAATAGTGGGGAAATTAATGGAAACCATACTTAAGGAGAGGATTGTGGAACATCTAAAATCCCATGGATTGAAAGATGAAAAACAGCATGGGTTTACTTCAGGGAGATCATGTCAAACTAATCTTATTGATTTTTTTTTTTATTGGGTGACTAAAATAATAGATGGAGGAGGTGCAGTAGACATCACTTATCTAGACTTTAGTAAGGCTTTTGATACTGTCCCACATAGAAGGCTTATCAATAAAGTGCAGTTTTTGGGCTTGGACTCCCATATTGTTGAATGGATTAGGCAGTGGCTGAGGGACAGACAACAGAGGGTTGTAGTCAACGGAGTATATTCAGACCAAGGTCTTGTTACCAGTGGGGTACCTCAGGGATCTGTTCTGGGACCCATATTGTTTAATATCTTTATCAGCGAAATTGCAGAAGGCCTCGATGGTAAGGTGTGTCTTTTTGCTGATGACACAAAGATTTGTAACAGGGTTGATGTTCCTGGAGGGATACACCAAATGGAAAAGGACTTAGGAAAACTAGAGGAATGGTCAGAAATCTGGCAACTAAAATGTTGATAAGTGCAAGATAATGCACCTGGGGCGTAAAAACCCAAGAGCAGAATATAAAATCAGTGATACAGTCCTAACCTCAGTATCTGAGGAAAGGGATTTAGGGGTCATTATTTCAGAAGACTTAAAGGTAGGCAGACAATGTCATAGAGCAGCAGGAAAGGCTAGCAGAATGCTGGGGTGTATAGGGAGAGGCATTACCAGTAGAAAGAGTGAAGTGCTTATGCCGTTCTACAGAGCACTAGTGAGACCTCATTTGGAGTATTGTGCGCAGTACTGGAGACCATATCTCCAGAAGGATATAGATACTCTAGAGAGAGTTCAGAGAAGAGCTACTAAACTAGTACATGGATTGCAGGATAAAACTTACCAGGAAAGATTAAAGGACCTTAATATGTATAGCTTGTAAGAAAGACGAGACAGAGGGGATATGATAGAAACTGCTAAATACATAAAGGGAATCAACTCGGTAAAAGAGGAGAGAATATTTAAAAGAAGAAAAACTGCTACAAGAGGACATAGTTTTAAATTATCGGGGCAAAGGTTTAAAAGTAATATCAGGAAGTATTACTTTACTGAGAGAGTAGTGGATGCATGGAATCGCCTTCCTGCAGAAGTGGTAGCTGCAAATACAGTGGAGGAGTTTAAGCATGCATGGGATAGGCATAAGGCTATCCTTCATATAAGATAGGGCCAGGGGCTATCCATAGTATTCAGTATATTGGGCAGACTAGATGGGCCAAAGGGTTCTTATCTGCCGACACATTCTATGTTTCTATTTTAATGCTGTCCGCAATCACTGGTGGGCTCACAAGCCAAAGCACCGCTGCAGCACACCACTTTATTAGTGTCCTCAATCACTGGTGGGATCACTAATATACGTTGTGGGCTAACGAGCCATAGTAACGCTGCAGCAGGCCACTTTAATGCTGTCCGCAATCATTGGACAGCGTAAGAGCTAGGGAAAAAATCTTTCCTTGCAAAGATGCAAGGCTAACCACTTCACGTATGCATTTGGGGAGTTAGGAGTCCTGGAATACCACTTCTAAGGGGTTATCAAATCTTTGGGAGCCTTTCAGTCATGTCCCCCGACATCCCCTTACATCTTTCGACCTGCTGGGAGAAGCATACGCCTCATCTATTCCCTTCCACAGGTTTGCATCTTCTTCGGTCCCCCGCTGCCGCCCTCTGATCCTGCTGCTTAACATCCCGTTCCACAAGGGTCATGTGTGCTGCTGCAGCCAATGTCTGGCCACAGTGCTGATGCATTACCCATGCATCATGTCAGTCATGTGACATATGGGGTACACGCCCCTGCTTTGGTCAGTCATTGGGGCACCCGTCATACCAGATGTTGACAAGCAGGACCAGAGTGCGGCAGCGGGGGAAACGAGAGCCGAAAGCCTGCAGCAGGGGAAAAGGTGAGTATGCTTCCCTCAGCAGGTCGAGAGAAGTCAGGGGGCGTGACCGAAGGGCTCCCAAAGTTTGGATAACCCCTTTAAAGTGGTATTCCAGGATTCCTAAGAGCAGACCATCAATATTTGATCAGCAGGTGTCGGCATCTCACTGATCAGCTATACTCGAGCAACTCCACAAGGGAAGCCGGCACCTGAACTATACAGCGCCATCCACCGCATAGTGGACAGAGCTGGTTACTGCAGTGCTGCTCCCATTCATGTGCGAACAGAAGCAGCACTGCAGTAACCAGCTCTGCACACTATGCAGTGGATGGCGCTGTATAGTTCCTGCGCGGAGCTGCTTGAGCATAGCTGATCAGCGGGATGTCACCCCCACCGACCAGGTATTGATGGCCGATCCTCAGGATTGATAAGGCTGCGTTCACACGGGCGAGATTTCCGCGCGGGTGCAATGCAGTAGGTGAACGTATTGCACCCGCACTGAATCCTGACCCATTCATTTCAATGGGGCTGTGTACATGAGCGTTTTTTTTCACGCATCACTTCTGCAATGCTTTAAAATCGCAGCGTGTTCTATATTCTGCGTTTTTCACGCAGCCCTGGCCCCATAGAAGTGAATGGGGCTGCGTGAATAACGCATTGCATCTGCAAGCAAGTGCGGATGCAATGCGTTTTTCACTGATGGTTGCTAGGAGATGTTGTTTGTAAACCTTCAGTTTTTTATCACGCGCGTGAAAAACGCATCAAAACGCATTGCACCCGAGCGGAAAAAACTGAACAACTAAACGCAATTGCAGACAAAACTGACTGAACTTGCTTGCAAAATGGTGCGAGTTTCACTGAACGCACCCTGAACGCATCCGGACCAAATCTGTCACGCTCGTGTGAACTCAGCCTAAGTCTCTCAAAGTATATTAGAAAGTTGCAGAACTTTCCATGGTACGATTAACCCTTTCTGTGTAGGACTTTCTGCCGGTTGTGTGCCTTTTCTCTGGTTCTAGAGCAGGGGTATTTAACTTCCTGCACTCCAGCTGTTGTGAAACTACAACTCCCAGCATGCATACTTGCTCTGCTCTTCTAAGAACTCTCAAAGAAATGAATGGAGCATGCTGGGAATTGTTTTACAACAGCTGGAGTTGCTGACCCCTGAGTCTGTGGGTTTTCCTACTTGAGCGCCATCTTAACAGAGTTTTTGTTTTTCTCAATCCTCCGCTCCCTGCCTTTTGTCGCTTTCAGTCTGGAGGTGTCCACGTCGTAGCAGCTCTGTGACTTTTTTCCCCCACAGCAGCAAATACGTGTCAGACTCCACCCTTTTATGTTATATTTCTTTGTTCAGTTGCATGTGACAAGTAGGCCACGCCGACAGAACGGGAGCAAGACAGAATGGCCGCAGGGAGGTATGCAGGTAACGGATCAGAGATTTTTATTTATTTTACGCACTTCTGTAGCGCTACTATATTCCGCAGCGCTTTACAGACATTAGCATCCAACTGTCCCCAATGGGGCTCACAATCTAAGGTCCCTATCAGTATGTGGGAGGAAACCGGAGAACCCTGAGGAAACCCACGCAAACACGGGGAGAACATACAAACTTGAGAAATTTATACGCGTCCCCTTGTAGAGTTTACAGGTGTCAGCAACAGTGGTATCTTGTGGGGGGAGATCATGTGAAGGGTGGAGTTCCCCTTTAGTTATGGGCCAATTGATCTGCTGGCTGCATGAGGTCGTATACAAGATAATTGTAAATGACTACATAATGAGGGGATCCCACAAAATGTGTTTTTCACTGATCAACAGAATATTAGATTGCAGAGATTCAACCTTTTGGGACCCCAGCAATCCAGAGAATGAGGGAGGGGGTCCTCTCTCTGAATGGAGGTGTAGTCTGCAAGTCCCTCCATTCACTTCTAGGGGACTGACAGAGTCCTAGCCCCAAGAGGTGTGGAATGTATACAGCTGTACACATGGAGGTGTAGTACACACCCCATGCACCAGGGGGCGCTCCAGCCACGAGCAGAGAGCCGGATCCTAGCGTCCAAAAGATGATATATTTAGCATCGGTTGCTAGGGCTACGGGTCACCACCCAGCAACCAATCGTGCCGCTGCTCTCATTTCCCAAGAAGTGATCTACTATGTGATTGGTTCTTAGGCGCACCAGCTCCCCATCCGTTACTGCTAACGCTCCCTCATTTTCTGACTTTCCGAACTCTGCGGCTTCCAGGTCATGGTGGGAGTTGTAGTCCTGGGGCGGCTCTAGGCTCTCATGTGATCTCAGAGGAACGCGCCTAACAGTATAGTCACGTGTCGAGAATCAAAACAACTCTACAGCCCCTCCCAATCAGCAACTGCCCCGCCCAGTCTCTGCTCGGCTAAAGCTGTATTAGTCACGCCCCCATACGTCGCTTCTGCCGTTGTACCGCCCCCTGGTGACGTAATGTCACTTCCTGTCTGTCCCATGACAGCCCCGGAGGTCGGGAGCCGGTCGGTCTGGGCGGATGGATCCGCGGGAGGTGAAGGACCGGATCCTGGAGAACATAAACCTATCTGTCAAGAAGGTGACCCCCGCCTCCATTGTGTGCGCCCCCTATAGACTGTTCAGATTACAGTGCCCCCTGCAGGCTGTATATGAGATGCAGTGCTCCCAATACACCTAGCATTATACCTAGTGGGTCCTGTAGACTCACGGGCAAAAACTTCTATAGATTATACTTTATATACAGCGTGCCCTATAGACTACGTTATATACGGCGTGCCCTATAGACTGTACGTTATGTACGGCGTGCCCTATAGACTGTACGTTATATACGGCGTGCCCTATAGACTGTACGTTATGTACGGCGTGCCCTATAGACTGTACGTTATATACGGCGTGCCCTATAGACTGTACGTTATATACGGCGTGCCCTATAGACTGTACGTTATATACGGCGTGCCCTATAGACTGTACGTTATATACGGCGTGCCCTATAGACTGTACGTTATATACGGCGTGCCCTATAGACTGTACGTTATATACGGCGTGCCCTATAGACTGTACGTTATGTACGGCGTGCCCTATAGACTGTACGTTATATACGGCGTGCCCTATAGACTGTACGTTATATACGGCGTGCCCTACAGACTGTACGTTATATATACGGCGTGCCCTATAGTACATTTTAAACCCTGTGGCATTAGTTATAATACATGAGTATTTTGTATAGCGCCTCGTATCACCCACATGTTGTGCGCTCCTGCAGGGAGGGGCCTCCTTTATGCTGCTATTATCTGTGTATGTATATAGTGTATAGCATCCAATGTGTGGGCAGCGGGTCCATCACTACTCTGCATCCCCATACACAAGTGCTGCAGGATAACGTGGCATGCTGTGAGTTGTAGTTTCCCAGTATTTGGAGAGATGAAGACTGCTGTCCTGTGCAGCTGATAACTGATGCCAGCACAGACGCATTAGAGTGTCAGCTCTGCAGCCGTCTCTGGACCTCACAGGGGTTGCCGTCAGTTCTCTCTTCTGGAGGGTGTATAGTCGTGTGTAGTTTTTAGGATGTGTGGTCAGGACACAGGGAGTCGCATGTCAATAAGCCAGGAGAGCAGGGGTTAATTGGACAGCCGACAGACCTGTTTTTTTTTTATTTTAGGTTCCTCCCTGACAAGTGGTGAGGAATCTGCGAGTGAGTCCTCAGGTGATGGCAGTGCTGCAGAGCATCGCACTCAAGCCTGTAATTCTACCAATGCCTGAGCCAGAGCATTGGGCCAGATTTATCACGACTCTGACAGCTCACTCCACTTCAACATATGGCTAAAGTCAGTTTTAGCCAAGTCAGATTTATGATCGGCCCTTTAAGACTGTAATAAATGTGGTTTGACGGTAGCAGTTTATCCGTCAGTAAGCAGCTTTACAAAAGTCGCACGTTTTTTTGAAAAAGTCGCATGTTCTATTAAAAAGTCTCAAGATAAGCATGGTCCTCGCTGGAGTGAAATTGCGACTTTTTTAATAGTCCCAAATAGTAAATCTGTCTAGAGATTTATTTACATAAGAAAACACGCCCACGTTCAGAAAACTGACGAGCATAGTGCAGAGCAGAAAAAAGTCGCAAATTTGTGCGCAGTTTTAGCGTTTGGGACTTTTTTTTGAACTTTTTCACTCCATTATTCTGACCTGAGCTAATGATAAATCTGGCCCATTGTGTTTACATCAAGCTGTTAGGCCCCTTTCATACGGGCGAGTATTCCGGGTGGATGCGATGCGTGAAGTGAACGCATTGCACCCGCACTGAATCCCGACCCATTCATTTCTATGGGGCTGTTCACATGAGCGGTGATTTTCACGTATCACTTGTGCGTTGCGTGAAAATCGCAGCATGCTCCTCTTTGTGCATTTTTCACACAACGCAGGCCCCATAGAAGTGAATGGGGTTGCGTGAAAATCGCAAGCATCCGCAAGCAAGTGCGGATGCTGTGCGATTTTCACGCACGGTTGCTAGGAGACGGTCGGGATGGAGACCCGATCATTATTATTTTCCCTTATAACATGGTTATAATGGAAAATAATAGGATTCTGAATACAGAATGCATAGTACAATAGCGCTGGAGGGGTTAAAAAATAAATAAAAAAATTAACTCACCTTAGTCCACTTGCTCGCGCAGCCGGCATCTCCTTCTGTCTTGATCTTAGCTGTGTGTAGCAACAAGGACCTTTGGTAACGTCACAGTCATCACATGATCTTTTACCATGGTGATGGATCATGTGATGACCGGAGTGACGTCACCACAGGTCCTGTTGCTACACACAGCTAAGATGAAGACAGAAGGAGATGTTGGCTACGCAAGCAAGTGGACTAAGGTGAGTTAAATTATTATTATTTTAACCCCTCCAGCGCTATTTTACTATGTATTCTGTATTCAGAATGCTATTATTTTCCCTTATAACCATGTTATAAGGGAAAATAATACAATCTACAGAACACCGATCCCAAGCCCGAACTTCTGTGAAGAAGTTCGGGTTTGGGTACCAAACACGCACAATTTTTCTCACGCGAGTGCAAAACGCATTACAATGTTTTGCACTGGCAACGCACCCGCACATTTTCCCGCAACGCCCGTCTAAAAGAGGCCTTAGCTTCAGTGCATTGTGGATAGCTGTGCCACCTGTGAGCCTTGGTTTATTGCAGATAACGTGTGCCACCTGTGAGCCATGGTGCATTGTAGACCATGTGTGCCACCTGTGAGCCATGGTGCATTGTAGACCATGTGTGCCACCTGTGTGCCTTGGTGCACTGTGGGTGGCAGGTGCGAGATGCAGATGGAGACAGCTATAAGCAGAGCCTTGTGGCACAGTTATAAATGGGGGGGGGGGGGGGGGTTGTTGAGTGCCAGTTGTGAGGTGCCCTGGCAGCAGACCTGTCACCCCCCTGTACTATTCCCTGGGCATGGACGTTACTGGGGATCTCCTGGGATCTACCACTCGTCCTGGAGCTGCTGGAACATTACCTGAGATGATGCAGGTTACATATCACATGCTCCAGGACCGGGGGAGGGGTCTGAACTTTGCCCCTTAGGTTAGTTTTGGGCTCAGACTTGTTGTGATGGGTCCTCTGCGGGCATAGTGGTCAGCGTGCAGCTGTAAGAATAGACCCTATGACCTGCAGTGACCCTGCCAGGGTGTCTGGAAATAACGGGCCTCAGGACTGATGGCTGTTTTTGAGCTATTTTGGATCATTTGACCTCCAAGGCCGATGGCGGTGGGATGCTGGGACTTGTAGTAGCTTGCACCTCGTGTCCTGGAGGTGGTGTCTCATTGGCTGGAAGGTGGTGTCACCTGGCGAGGAGACATGCTTACACTTGTAGTTCAGAACACGTTTCTGAAATGTCATATGACCTGCCTGTGTATGTAAAGAATCCCAACCGTCAGGAAATATAATTACAAGACTGATTAAGGAGCAGTGTCGTCAGTGTAATTAGGCCTGTGACATAGATCTGTCTATTGCTCTCTGTTATCAGCCGTTTCAGGCTGGGGAGGGTCTGATTTTAGGGTGAGGGACATGAATGGTGCAGACCGTCGGGGGACCATCCCTCTAATGGCAGCCTGGAATTTTATCCCTTCAGGGATTTGTCTTGATTGACTGAATGTATTGAAAATAGATTCTGATTGGCCGAGAAGAGTCATTGTGGGCGGGGCTTCATGTGACATCCTTTTGCTCAAGGGCCCTTGAGCAGATTTCTTGTCCTTTTTCCGGTGCTTATTACTGCCAGTTCCCTAGTATACCGGGGCCCCTCATTCTGACAGGATGTGGCCCCTTTAATTGTCAGCTCTGAAGGCCGGGTCTTGTGATTGCTTGTGTTGTGACATTGTGGGGACAGAAGTTCCCTTTTTTTGGGGGACCTGAACAGTGTGCTGCAAATCCAGTGACCTATATCATGTGCATTTACGTTAGTAAGGACAGGACTGCAGCACAGAGGATTTCAGGCCAGAAGTGTGCAGATCTTGTGGGTGGCCATAGAGTGAGGTTACCTAATGGGAATAGAGGTGTCTCCCAGCAGCACAGAGGATTTCAGGACAGATGTGTGCAGATCTTGAGGGTGGCTATAGAGTGAGGTTACCTAGTGGAAAGAGCGGTGTCTCACAGCAGCACAGAGGATTTCAGGACAGAAGTGTGCCGCTCTTAAGGGTGGCCATAGAGTGAGGTTACATAATGGAAAGAGAGTGGTCTGCCAGCAGCCCAGAGGATTTCAGGACAGAGGTGTGTAGATCTTGTGGGTGGTCATATAGTGAGGTTACCTAGTGGAAAGAGCCTAGTCTCCCAGCAGTACAGAGGATCTAAGGACAGAAGTGTGCAGATCTTGTGGGTGGGCATAGACTGAAAGCTAGATAGTGGAAGGAACAGCATCTTCCAGCAGGACAGAGGATTTCAGGGGAGCACTGTGTTGCTGGTTTGCAGTAACGCCTGGTCTTTTCCCCCCCTTCTCTTCAGTTACAGAGTTACTTTGCTGCATGTGAGGATGAGACCCCTGCCATCCGCAACCACGACCGGGTCCTGCAGAGGCTGTGTGAGCACCTTGACCATGCCCTGCTGTACGGGTGAGTGAGATTTGGGGGTTCTGATTTGATGTGGAATCGGGGGATAGAACAATTTCCTTGACCCGGGTCCTGTCTCGCGCAGTTTGCAGGACATTTCGTCGGGTTACTGGGTGTTTGTCGTCCACTTTACCCGCAGAGAAGCTGTGAAGCAGATTGAGGATCAGCAGCATGTGGCGACGCTGCTGGGCCGCAGTGAGTACTGATGATCTATAGCCGCCCGCAGTGACCCGCGGTAGGCATGTAACCTCTGCTGTCCCCTATAGGTCGCGCCTGGCTGTACCTGGCACTCAACGAGAATTCCCTGGAGAGTTACCTGAGGTTATTCCAGGAGAACCAAAGTCTTCTACAGAAATATTACTACAAGTATGTTCTGCGAGCAGAGACCCCCACGCCATTGTGCACCCCCATCCCCATTTCTTCCTTCCCCATCTTAATGTCTGCAACAAAGCCTCCCCCTCTGTGTCTTGTGCAGAGCCGCCTCCCCCGTCTGTGTCTTGTGCAGAGCCGCCTCCCCGTCTGTGTCTTGTGCAGAGCCGCCTCCCCCTCTGTGTCTTGTGCAGAGCCGCCTCCCCCTCTGTGTCTTGTGCAGCGCCGCCTCCCCCTCTGTGTCTTGTGCAGCGCCGCCTCCCCCTCTGTGTCTTGTGCAGCGCCGCCTCCCCCTCTGTGTCTTGTGCAGCGCCGCCTCCCCCTCTGTGTGTTGTGCAGCACCGCCTCCCCCTCTGTGTGTTGTGCAGCACCGCCTCCCCCTCTGTGTGTTGTGCAAGCACCGCCTCCCCCTCTGTGTGTGGCCCCCCTTGTGTGTGCAGCGCCCCCTCTGTGTCTTGTGCAGCGCCGCCTCTGTGTCTTGTGCAGCGCCCCCTCTGTGTCTTGTGCAGCGCCCCCTCTGTGTCTTGTGCAGCGCCCCCTCTGTGTCTTGTGCAGCGCCGCCTCTGTGTCTTGTGCAGCGCCGCCTCTGTGTCTTGTGCAGCGCCGCCTCTGTGTCTTGTGCAGCGCCGCCTCTGTGTCTTGTGCAGCGCCGCCTCTGTGTCTTGTGCAGCGCCGCCTCTGTGTCTTGTGCAGCGCCGCCTCTGTGTCTTGTGCAGCGCCGCCTCTGTGTCTTGTGCAGCGCCGCCTCTGTGTCTTGTGCAGCGCCCCCTCTGTGTCTTGTGCAGCTTTCCTCTTCCATGACCTCTGTCTACCTCAGTGCGCCTCTCCCCCCACCCCAACTCTACCACAGCGCCCACTGCCATGTTGGCTGCAGTGCCCCTTCTTTCCCCACCTCCATGCATAACACAGTACTATCTTCTATGCCTCCATATCTTCCCCAGCACACTCTTCTTCTCCCACCCTCACCGTACAACATGCAGTACTGTGTTTTTATTTTCCAGGAATGCCTTGGTCTGCAGCCACGATCATCTCACCCTTTTCCTCACCCTCGTGTCCGGCCTGGAGTTTATTAGATTTGACTTAGAGCTGGTGGGTAGTCGGCATTCTATGGAATTTTGTGGTCCTGGATACAGGAAGTGGAAGTGACCCAGCCCTTTTTTAAAGGGGTTGTCCTGGATTAGGCTTTTTTTCTGTCAAGATCAGTGCCGCTCCCGTCCCCAGGTTATGTGTGTTATTGCGAGCTCAGTCCCATTCATTTCAGTGGAGCTCAACTGCAGTACCAGACACAACCCACAGACAGGTGTGGCGCTGTTTTCAGAAGAAAGTAGCCATGTTTTCCTAATCTTGGACAACCCCTTTATGCTGCAAAACAGAATCGGGTGAAGTGTTCTGAATTTCTTTGATGCTTATAAAAACAAAAACAAATGAGGGTGAGCAAACACCCCAAAACTAAGCATAACAAGTAGAGACCATCACATCTACACCCTTCCATTCATATCATCATATGTGGACATTGCTGTGGAACTACTGATCCTCTAGATTACAGGAGTTGGGACATGTCTTCCACAAACTTGCTGATTGTTTTCAGCAACAACCAGCAGAACAGTGAGTGCAATGTATAATACAGATGTAACTCAAAATCAGTATATGATAAGTAATGTACAGTCGTGGCCAAAAGTTTTGAGAATTACATAAATATTGGAAATTGGAAAAGTTGCTGCTTAAGTTTTTATAGTAGCAATTTGCATATACTCCAGAATGTTATGAAGAGTGATCAGATGAATTGCATAGTCCTTCTTTGCCATGAAAATTAACTTAATCCCCAAAAAACCTTTCCACTGCATTTCATTGCTGTCATTAGAGGACCTGCTGAGATCATTTCAGTAATCGTCTTGTTAACTCAGGTGAGAATGTTGACGAGCACAAGGCTGGAGATCATTATGTTAGGCTGATTGGGTTAAAATGGCAGACTTGACCTGTTAAAATGAGGGTGATGCTTGAAATCATTGTTCTTCCATTGTTAACCATGGTGACCTGCAAAGAAACGCGTGCAGCCATCATTGCGTTGCATAAAAATGGCTTCACAGGCAAGGATATTGTGGCTACTAAGATTGCACCTCAATCAACAATTTATAGGATCATCAAGAACTTCAAGGAAAGAGGTTCAATTCTTGTTAAGAAGGCTTCAGGGCGTCCAAGAAAGTCCAGCAAGCGCCAGGAATCGTCTCCTAAAGAGGATTCAGCTGCGGGATCGGAGTGCCACCAGTGCAGAGCTTGCTCAGGAATGGCAGCAGGCAGGTGTGAGCGCATCTGCACGCACAGTGAGGCGAAGACTTTTGGAAGATGGCCTGGTGTCAAGAAGGGCAGCAAAGAAGCCACTTCTCTCCCAAAAAAACATCAGGGACAGATTGATCTTCTGCAGAAAATATGGTGAATGGACTGCTGAGGACTGGGGCAAAGTCATATTCTCCGATGAAGCCTCTTTCCGATTGTTTGGGGCATCAGGAAAAAGGCTTGTCCGGAGAAGAAAAGGTGAGCGCTACCATCAGTCCTGTGTCATGCCAACAGTAAAGCATCATGGGACCATTTATGTGTGGGGTTGCTTCTCATCCAAGGGAGTGGGCTCACTCACAATTTTGCCCAAAAACACAGCCATGAATAAAGAATGGCACCAAAACACCCTCCAACAGCAACTTCTTCCAACAATCCAACAACAGTTTGGTGAAGAACAAAGCATTTTCCAGCAGGATGGAGCAGTGGCGTTGCGAGGGGGGTGCGGGCCGCACCGGGTGACACCAGTCTGATGGGGTGTCACCCGCCGGCCGGCAGGGAGGGGGCTGGGGGGGCTCTCTCCCTCCCCCCTGTGCTGCCGCTGCCTCCGCTAATGAGAAGAGGGATGGGAGGAGGAGGGGAGGGGCTGTGGCCACTGCGCCACCAATGAAGAAAACTGACCTGTAATACAAATACAGGAGGCGGGTGCCGGAATCAAATAGCCGGCACCCGACCTCTATGACAGTGAGCGGCACCTGAGGGGTTAACTGCCACTGATCGCAGCCCCCTATCATAGAGGTCGGGTGCCGGCTATTTCATTCCAGCACCCGCCTCCTGTATTTGTATTAACATTGAGTGCTCAGTATAATTAACATTTTGTGCACCCCCCCCCCCCCCCCCCAGTATAATAAAAATTTTGTGCACCCCCCTCCCAGTATAATAAACACTGGTGGCGCAGTGGGAAGTGCCAATGAGGGTTAAAAAAATAAATAATGAACTCACCTCCTCAAGTTGATCGCATAGCTGCCGGTCTCCTGTTCTATCTTCAGGACCTGTGGTGACATCACTGAGCTAATCACATGGTCCATTACCATGGTGATGGATCATATGATGTACCATGTGATGACCACAGTGATGTCACCACAGGTCCTTTCACAGGTCCTGAAGATAGAACAGGAGACCGGCAGCTGCGCGATCAATTGGAGGAGGTGAGTTAATTTTTTTTTATTTTTTTAACCCTCATTGGCACTTCCCACTGCACCACCAATGTTTATTATACTGGGGGGGGGGGGGGGTGGCCGCACTCAATGTATATTATACTGGGGGGGGGGGGGCGCTCTCAATGTTTATTATACTGGGGGGGTGGCCGCACTCAATGTTTATTATACTGGGGGGGGGCGCTCTCAATGTATATTATACTGGGGGGGTGGCCGCACTCAATGTTTATTATACTGGGGGGGGCGCTCTCAATGTATATTATACTGGGGGGGTGGCCGCACTCAATGTTTATTATACTGTGGGGGGGGGGGCGCTCTCAATGTTTATTATACTGGGGGGGCGCACTCAATGTTTATTATACTGGGGGTGCGCACTCAATGTTTATTATACGGGGGGGCGCACTCAATGTTTATTATACTGGGGGGCGCTCTCAATGTTTATTATACTGGGGGGGCGCACTCAATGTTTATTATACTGGGGGGGCGCTCTCAATGTTTATTATACTGGGGGGGCGCACTCAATGTTTATTATACTGGGGGGGGCGCTCTCAATGTTTATTATACTGGGGGGGGCGCTCTCAATGTTTATTATACTGGGGGGGCGCTCTCAATGTTTATTATACTGGGGGGGCGCTCTCAATGTTTGATATACTGGGGGGGGCGCTCTCAATGTTTATTATATTGACCTTCTACTATGCATTCTGTATTCAGAATGCTATTATTTTCCCTTATAACCATGTTATAAGGGAAAATAACACAGTGAATAGACTTTCATCTTAGCAACCAAGCGTGAAAATCGCACCGCATCCGCACTTGCTTGCGGATACAATGCGATTTTCACGCAGCCCCATTAACTTCTATGGGGCCTGCGTTGCATGAAAACGCACAACATAAAGCATGTTGCGATTTTCACACAGCGCACAAGTGATGCGTGAAAATCACCGCTCATCTGCACAGCCCCATAGAAGTGAATGGGTCCGGATTCAGTGCGGGTGCAATGCGTTCACCGCATTGCACCCGCGCAGAAATCTCACCCATGTGAAAGGGGCCTAAGGGTGAATAGGACAAGGGTTCCAGCCCCTAAGGGGGCTAATAGTAAGTGAAAATAAAACACAAACACTAAGGCTACTTTCACACTTGCGGTAGTGTGATGCGGCAAGCAGTTCCGTTGTCAGAACTGCCTGCCAGATCCGCCGATCTTGATGTGACTGAAAGCATTTATGAGATGCATCCGGATGCGGATCCATCTCACAAATGCATTGCAAGAATGAATCCATGTCTCCGCTTGTCATGCAGACAGACGGATCCGTCTTGTATCTTTTTACACATTTTTACCGGCATGCGCAGACCGGAAGGACGGATCCTGCATTCCGGTATTTTGAATGCCGGATCTGGCACTAATACGTTCCTATGGGAAAAAATGCCAGATCCGGCATTCAGGCAAATCTTCAGTTTTTTTCGCCGGAGATAAAACCGTAGCATGCTGCGGTTTTATCTTTTGCCTGATCAGTCAAAATGACTGAACTGAAGACATCCTGATGCATCCTGGACGGATTACTCTCCATTCAGAATGCATGGGGATATGCCTGATCAGTTATTTTCCGGTATTGAGCCCCTAGGACGGAACTCTATGCCGAAAAAGAAAAACGCTAGTGTGAAAGTACTCTAAAATATTAAAGTTTAAATCCCCCCTTTCCCAATTTTACATATAAAAAATATATACAATAAACATATTACATAGCGCTGCGTCCGAAAAGTCCAAACTATTAAATTATTAAAAAATATCTCCTATGCGGTGAGCATTTGCCATTTTTTAGTCACCTTGTCACCCCAAAAAATAGGATAGGACTGTTCTATTATGGGCCGAACGTTTCATAAAAGCGAATCAAAATTTTGGTATTGAAACAACCCTACGCCGATCTGATCGGCGTAGCGTTGTCACGATACCAAAATTTTCATTCGGTTTTGATTTGGCGACTAAAAATGTAATTTGGCTCCTAAATTTTTCAGTTCAGGAGCCAATGGCTACTAGGTATTTTTTATAGTCTGGAGCCCTGCTATCAGAGGCCGGCGCAGGCGGCGCGATGACGTCATCGCGCCGCCTAAGCCCTGAGCCGTACACAGCGCGGGACACAGGCCAGAAGAGGCCTGCATCGCATCGCTGCCAAAGAGGTAAGTGTTTTTTTCCTTTTTTTTTTTTTTTTTTTTTCTGTACAATACTGATGGCTAGTGGCACATGATAGGAGAGGCCCTATGGCTAGTGGCACATGATAGGGGGGGCCGCCTATGGCTACTGGCACATGATAGGTGGGCCTATGGCTACTGGCACATGATAGGGGGCCCTATGGCTACTGGCACATGATAGGGGGGCCCTATGGCTACTGGCACATGATAGGGGGGCCCTATGGCTACTGGCACATGATAGAGGGGCCCTATGGCTACTGGCACATGATAGGGGGGCGCCTATGGCTACTGGCACATGTTGATGGGGGGCTTAGGCTACTGGCACATGATAGGGGGGCCCTATGGCTACTGGCACATGATAGAGGGGCCCTATGGCTACTGGCACATGATAGGGGGGCGCCTATGGCTACTGGCACATGTTGATGGGGGGCTTAGGCTACTGGCACATGATGGGGGGGCCCTATGGCTACTGGCACATGATAGGGGGGCCCTATGGCTACTGGCACATGATAGGGGGGCCCTATGGCTACTGGCACATGATAGGGGGCCCTATGGCTACTGGCACATGATAGAGGGGCCCTATGGCTACTGGCACATGATAGGGGGGCGCCTATGGCTACTGGCACATGTTGATGGGGGGCTTAGGCTACTGGCACATGATTAAGGGGCATCTATGACGGCACATTTCACTGGCACATTATTGGGGGACATCTATGGGGGCACTTCTTACTGGCACATTATTGGTGGCACTATAGGGGCATCTACTGAGGCCACAAAGAACGGTTATTTTATATGGGGGCTCTGTATAGGGGCATTTTATACTGGGACACATTGTGTTGGGTACTATGGGGAAGGGGGGAGAGGACTACTACGGGGAACTGAGAAGGGGTATTTTATGCTTACAAATTATGGGGGACACTGAGGGCATCTACTGGCGCACTATATATCGGGCATTTTATACTGGTACATTATGGGGGCACTAGGGGGGAGAGGAGCACTATGGGGGCATTTACTGGGGTCACTATATAGGGGTATTTTATACTGGCACATTATGGAGGCACTATGGGGGCATTAGCTCAACTGGGGACATTACAGGGGGGTATTTTTTGCACTGACACATTATAAGGAGAATTATTTCTACTGGGGGGGGGGGGCATTATGGTGGGCGTTATTACTCCCCATGGTATGACCCCCTAGTAGCAGCACCAGCCTCTCCCTGCTCTGCTATCCCTCTGCCCCTTCTCCAAATACTTATTATGAAATCTTTCTCATTAGGATAAAACACATCATCAGCTCCACCGAGCCCCCGGCCAAAGTGTGGAAGTGGCGTCCGAGATCCCCAAGGGCCAAGCCAAGTAATTGTAAGTTTTCATATGAAATATGTTTGTTATATACATATAGCCTCCACTGTCGGGTGTCACCCAGGGGGGGTGACACCATTTTCTACCGCACCGGGTGACACCAGCCCTAGCAACGCCACTGGGATGGAGCACCGTGCCATAAGGCAAAAGTGATAACTAAGTGGCTCGGGGACCAAAACGTTGACATTTTGGGTCCATGGCCTGGAAACTCCCCAGATCTTAATCCCATTGAGAACTTGTGGTCAATCCTCAAGAGGCGGGTGGACAAACAAAAAGCCACTAATTCTGACAAACTCCAAGAAGTGATTATGAAAGAATGGGTTGTTACCAGTCAGGAATTGGCCCAGAAGTTGATTGAGAGCATGCCCAGTCGAATTGCAGAGGTCCTGAAAAAGAAGGGCCAACACTGCAAATACTGACTCTTTGCCTAAATGTCATGTAATTGTCGATAAAAGCCTCTGAAACGTATAAAGTGCGTGTAATTATATTTCACTACATCACAGAAACAACTGAAACAAAGATCTAAAAGCAGTTTAGCAGCAAACTTTGTGAAAACTAGTATTTGTGTCATTCTCAAAACTTTAGGCCACGACTCAGTGATTCCACCAGCAGAACAGTGAGCGCAGCTCTGCAGTATAATACAGGATGTAACTCAGGATCAGTACAGGATATGTAATATATGTACACTGACTGTTCATGGATATATACAAGGAGAAGACCGGCACTTACGAGATGGATGCAATTCTTATCTGTTTGTCACATCAGAAGAAAATGACGCGTTTCGACTCAACTACAGCTGTTTGAGAAAGACTTGATTGTTGAGTCTAAACGCGTCATTTTCTTCTGATGGGGCAATAAACAGATAAGAATTGCATCCATCTTGTGAGTGCCGGTCTTCTCCTTGTATATGTAAGGGGACGTGGACCCTGGACACGTGCACCGCGCATCAGTTAAGCAGAGTGCCGACTGCTCTTGTGAATTATTCATGGATATAATCTGGTCCTAGTGAATAGAAGTGTGTGCGTTGCTGGGAGGTGTCATTGTTTTTGAGATGTACAGCAAGCACTTCATTCGCCTCTTAGTTTAGCAGGTGTGAGTGGTCTCCTCTCCTCCAGTTATATACCTGGGTGCATATATTGGTGAAGTACGGGTCATTATGCAGTATCTGAGTTTGTCCATTAGTGCCTGGTGTCTGCTGCAGTGTATAATGGTTCTTCTTATATTCAGGATGTTCCTTACCTGGACCTGGCTCCTTACATGCCAGAATACTACAAGCCCCAGTATCTCCTTGACTTTGAAGATCGGCTGCCCAGCAATGTTCGTGGTTCTGACAGTTTGTCTCTCAATTCCTTTAACTCCATCAACTCCACCAACCTGGAGTGGGACGACAGTGCCATTGCTCCTTCCAGTGAAGGTAGGAGTGCTGATGGGGTGTGGTGTGGTCTTGGTGACACCAGGGGCATTGGGTTACACAGTTACAGAACATGGAGCGGTGGTGGTTCAGAATCTATCTGCGCTGGTTTCTAATCCGCTCTTTTGTCCCTGGTCTCTGTAGATTATGATTTTGGAGATGCTTACCCTGCAGTGCCGTCCGTCCCCAGCACAGACTGGGAAGGTGGGACCAGCTGTCTGTTGCATCTTGCTTCTGCTTCTTCCTCCTCATGTTGTACTTTCCACCATATGTTCACTTCACCTCCTCCTCTTCGTGTTCGCTTCTCCTCTTTTTCGTATTGACTTCTCCACCTCCTCCTCTTTTCTCGTCCTCATGTTCTCTTCACCGCCTGGTCCTCGTCCTTGTGTTCCCTTCCTCTACTGTCCTTCTCCTCCCGTTCTCTTGATCTCCTGTTCTTATCCTCGCATTCTCTTGATCTACTGCTCCTCCTCCTCGTGTTCTCTTCACCTCCTGCTTTTCCTCCTCGTGTTCTCTTCACCTCCTGCTTTTCCTCCCCGTGTTCTCTTCACCTCCTGCTTTTCCCCCTCACATTCTCTTCATTTTCTGATCTTCCACCTAACGTTCTCCTCGTCTCCTGCTCTTCCTCCACCTCGTTTTGGCTTATCTTTTCCTCCTCCACACGTTGTCTTCTCTTCACCTCCTACTGACATTTTCCTATCCTCCTTCACATTGTGTTGTCTTCTCTTCACCTCCTTCACGTCATGTTTTCTTCTCTCCTCCTCTTTCTCCTTGTGTTGTCTTCTCTTCTTTTGTACCATCCTTTCTCTTACTGATGTCATCACTAATCTCTGTCACGTCTTTGTGCTGCTGATTTTTTTTATACTAACGCACCTAGTTCCAAAATCGATGATAATCCCTGTAGATGGGTCTGGTGCTCGATTCTGTGTGACTCAGAGTCCACAGACAAAAGAGAGGAACTAAAATATTAAAATTATTTCTGCGTATCGTTATGGGAACTACAAGTCCACTACGGTGAATTGCACCACACTGTATGTATTGGAGGGTCAGTCCCGGAATAATCCAGGTAGTAGAACGTCTCGCTGCAGAAAGTTGCTTCTCTAGTGTTCATTGCAGAAGAAAAGACACAACAGTGCAGAACGTAATGAAGTGAGGAAGTACCAGATCACACATGGAAACCAGGTGTGATGCAGGGCTCCTGTATGTACAACACATATACAAACCATAGGGGACACAGGGCTCCAGTACACCACTTGGATCAGAGGAGGAGACCGCAATTAATATTCTCCAGATTCTTGCTCCCTAGAATTAACTCTCCTAATAATAAAATATTGGTAAAAATGTGCTCACAAGGCTGTATCCTGGGTGCATTCTTTGACATGTTTGCATGTGAATTCTGTGAGATATGTGCACATGTGACCTGTGTTTTGCATGGTTTCTATATGAGGTATGTGCACAGGAGCCCTGCGTCCTATGTGGATTCTATATGTGATATGTGGACACACGTTTTATATGAGATATGTTCACAGGAGCCCTGTTTCCCACATGTATTTCTATATGTGATATGTGCACAGGAACTCAGCATTCCATGTGGTTTCTATATGCGATATGTTCACAGGATCCCTGGGTCCCACATGGTTTGTATATGTGATATATGCACAGGCGTTCTGTGTACTGTGTGATTTCTATATGATATGTGCACAGGAGCCCTGCATCCTATGTGGCTTCTATATGTGATACGTGGTCACGCGTTGTGTGTCCCACATGGTTTCTATATGAGATATGTTAACAGGAGCCCTGCATTTCGCATTGGTTTCCATATGTGATATGTCCACAGAAGCCCTGCGTCTCACGTGATTTCTATATGTGATATGTGCACAGAAGCCCTGCGTCCCACGTGGTTTCTATATGTGATATGTGCACAGGAGCCCTGCGTCCCACGTGGTTTCTATATGTGATACGTGCACAAGTGTTCTGTGTCCTTCGTGGTTTCTATATGTAACACGTGCACAGGAGCCAGGTGATTTCGGTATGTCATTTTTTACACTCCCACTTCATTGCTTCTTGTCGCTTTGCTGTGATTTTTCTCCTTCCGTAAATACTAGAGGAGTATTCGGCTCCTGCAGTGAGAATATATGTTCTCCCCGGGTTATTGCTGGACTTACCCTCCAGTACATACAGCGCGGTGCGGCACAATAAAGCCTTATTGAAAAACCAGGAGCTGGCTATCTGTCCCCACACAGAAGAGTAAAAACCAGCTTCACAGGCATCGGCTCTTGGTGATAAAGACAACAACCCACCAGATGTTGCCTTAGGTCCTCATCTGTCATACGGGGGCGCCTGTGGACACATGTTGTGTTGGATGGAAAAATTACAAATACAAAGAGCTTAGAGACCGAATTCATACAGGATGAGAAAGGATGCTGGGAGTTGTAGTCGCACAACATCTGGAGATCCCTGGTATAGCAATCGCCATGATGGTGTGGGTTCAGTACTGCATCCTGACAGCAGGGGGTGCTTCTCTTCTGTGTTGATGCTACTTATGATTTGAGATGTCACTAACCAATCAGTTCTGTGCTTTGCAGCTAATGGGATGTTCTGCACCTGTGTATACCCCCGTATACTCCTGCATGTCTGTTCAGTGGATGCCTTTGTCCTCTCAGCTTTCCTATTAACATTCAGTTTCATCCTGTTCTGAATTAACATTTTGTAGATAAAGTCTCTAAAACGCAGTGAAATGCTGACAAGATGCTAGGGGGCGGGGCAGTGACAACATGCTCAAGTGGTTGTCACCGGTCTATAAGTGACGATTGTGGGGGGTACAGCATTTGCTTATGCTTACTCTCAAATTGTTTTAATTCAGCAAATCCCTTTAATGGGGTTGGCCCATCTCATACACTGGGGGCAAATCGCAATGTCTGGTAGGTGCCACCTCTGGGGCCTGCCCCTATCTCTAGAACAAAGCCCCCAAAGTGAAGCAGACTGTGCATGCGCGGCTGCCTTCCAGCAGCGCGCTCAGCTATTTTTGGAAGTTCATTAGAGACGAATGGGAAGCGTAAGCATGGCCACTACTCCACTGACTTCTATGGGGCTGACTGAGATAGCCAGAGCTTTGGCTATTTTCATCAGTCCCATAGAAATGAATGCAGGGCTGCCACGTATGCACGGTGGTCCGCTCTCCTTTCCTTTGCGGGCTGCGTCCTAAGGATAGGTCCAACTAATAGACATTGGGAGCATATCCGAGTATGAGATGGGCCAACCCCTTTAATTTGGCATGAGCTAAAAATAGTCCCTTGCTGGATTAGCAGAATGTTGCCACTGGGTGCGCACAATCCTGGCTGCCATGCTGACCCTCCCAATGCAGGGAATAGAGGCGATGATGTGCAAACACAAAAATCCAATTATTGGGGATTTGCAATAATCCAGCAGTTTGCGAGCGGGAAGGTTCTGGATTATTGGAATTTTTGCATGGACTTCTAACTTACTGCCAGTGTAGCTTTTATAGAGAGTGACATGGCTGATAACTGCAGAGAATAGCTTGCTGCACGGTGGACACCTTACTGCATCCTACTTCCTGTATCTTCTGTGTACTGGGAGGATCGGGCGAATATATTTCCTTTTCTGGAAATCTCCGATACCTCCTGGTTTTGTGTAGAATAACCCCCCCCCCTCCCCCCTCCTATAAATTTGTGAATAACAATTCTTTATGACCTCCCTGCTCCTCTGTCACCTGCGTGTCCCTCACAGACGGAGACTTCCATGATGGCAGCAGCTTCCCCAGCTCTGCACCATTTGTGCTCAATGGCCACAAAGCGCAAGGGAAGAGTTCAGTGCACCGATACAACCCGTTTACACAAGATCTGTCACCTTCTGATGTCACCCCAGGGCCAGGTACGGCGGCCGACACACCCGACACCAGTGACCCCATCACACAAGACTCAGAGCTTGAAGTTGTGTCCTCAGAAACCGCCCTGTGTTACAATCGACTCCCTCGGGCCATTCACCAAGACGTGACTGATGGCCTCTCCACCTCTGAATCGACCCCGGTGCACGGTGCATCCCAGAAGACTGGAGCAAACTTCACTACGTACACGGAAAACAACTCCGAGCTGGAGGTGATCAGGTGAGTGATGGAGGAGGAACGTTATATGAGAGCAGCAAGACCTCCAGATACGAACCAGATGTCTCCACGCCTCCCAAACATATTGTCTGCTGGGGACCCCCTTCCATCGGTCCCCTGCTGCTCCTCTAATTACCGGTACAAGCAGCCAGTGGACTGAGCGGTCAACAGACTCTGATGATGTCACCATACAGCGTTAGTGTGGTGATGACATCAGTCTTAGATGGTCCTGCGGAATGAGGCTTTAGAGGAACTCTATAGTGGTGAATGATGGGGTGGCTGAGCTACTATGGGACTTCTGAAAATAGCCGTGCGCTAGCAGCCCATGGTGTGCTCTCCATTCACTTAAGGGCCCCTTTCTAGGTACAGGTCCAACCTCTGGGACTTGATTCCCTCTGACGTTTATGGCAATCAATAGGATAGATCATAAATGTGCCAGATGGGACAATCCCTTCGACGTGTTTCAATGGCACCTGCCCATAGACGCCAGATAATCTCTTTCATTCTGTGTGCTGGCAATGTAATGTCTGTTGGCAATTTATGGCACCCCACAGCATCATGCCAGGTGAAATCAAACGCACCCCTCTGGTGTCTGACAACTGCAGCCATGCTTTCTTGAATAGAGATTAATAGGAGGTTGTCATTCTCTTCTTCAGCCTGACCCAAGTCCTGTTCTAGGCAGCAGTTCACTTTATTACAGACTATATAGCAGGGATCAGCAGCCTCCACCTGTTCAGAAACTACAACTCCCAGAATGTTTCCTTCACCTCTGTGGGAGCTAGAAGAACAACCAAGCATGTTTGCATGATGGGAGTTGTAGTTTCACAGCAGCTGGAGTGCCGAAGGTTGCTGATCCCTGCTATATAGAGCGAGCTGGAGGGGGTGAGGCATGAACCCAGAGCACCGAGGACGAGGCGGTGGGTCAGATCGTTGTGATGGCACATCCCATCAGGGTGATTGGCTTTTGTTAGGGTTTTCTGGGGGGGTTTCGTCTCCTCCATTGCTGTGTTCAGCCTTTAATAGTGGCCTTTATTTTTTTTCAGGATAGTAAGAAAGAAAAGAGGAGGAAAGCGTAAGAAAGCTCACTCAGAGGATGGTGGCCCCCAGCCTCTCCTCAGCACCTCAGAGCCTGATGACCCGGAGAGTGAACAGAACACACGTGTTTGTAATGGTGACGTAGAAGAGAATGCCGTTGAGGTGACCGAGCCCGCTCTACGATTGCCCAAGATGCAGGACACTTCCATGGAGCAAGTGGGGCAGCCTCTGAGCGAAGTCATTGAAAAGCTGAACGGCCAACTGGAACCTCACAGTTGGGACTCTCACCCAGAACCCACAGACCATTCCTTTCGGACCTGCTCGCCGGGAGAGACCCCCGGTGGCGTCCAGAGCCAAGACATTAGCCAGGGAATACAGGACCCCAGGGACTTCTACTACTTTACCCCAGAGAGTCCAAACACTCCTACAGCAGGTGGTGGCAACAATGACCCTGCAAGCCAGAGCAAACCAGCACATGTTCTTAGTGGCCCTGAGGATGCTGGAGAAGAAGAAGGAACACAAGGAGACACAGAGATTAAAGAGATCATAGAAGATCAAAGCAGCAAGCCGCTCCTGAGCACTGACTCTGGTGGGAATAGTAGTCCTGTGCTGAGCATTGCAGAAGACTCTGGAGTAGAGGAAGGACAAGGGAGTCCTGCTGAAGCCCCGCACCCCTGCGAGTTCAGGTAAAATGCTCATGTCTGCACCCCTCCTGTCCATGGTTATGTCTAGTATTGCAGCCTACACATCCATACATTAATAGTACAGGGGTGATGGTTTGTTAGCATGTACATTGAGCTATTTTATTAGTACAAGGGATATCTGGACATACAAAGAGCTATGATATTAGTACAGAGGATATGTGGATGGACAGGGAGCTCTGCTACTACTACAGGGGGTATCTGGATATACAGAGAGCTATGATATTAGTACAGAGGATATGTGGATGGACAGGGAGCTCTGCTACTACTACAGGGGGTATCTGGATATACAGGGAGCTCTGCTAGTAGTACAGGGGGTATCTGGATATACAGGGAGCTCTGCTAGTAGTACAGGGGGGTATCTGGATATACAGGGAGCTCTGCTACTAGTACAGGGGGGTATCTGGATATACAAGAAGCTCTGCTACTAGTACAGGGGGTATCTGGATATACAGGGAGCTCTGCTACTAGTACAGGGTGGTATCTGGATATACAGGGAGCTCTGCTACTAGTACAGGGTGGTATCTGGATATACAGGGAGCTCTGCTACTAGTACAGGAGAGTATCTGGATATAGAGGGAGCTCTGCTACTAGTACAGGAGAGTATCTGGATATACAGGGAGCTCTGCTGCTAGTACAGGGTGGTATCTGGATATACAGGGAGCTCTGCTACTAGTACAGGAGAGTATCTGGATATACAGGGAGCTCTGCTACTAGTACAGGGTGGTATCTGGATATACAGGGAGCTCTGCTACTAGTACAGGAGAGTATCTGGATATACAGGGAGCTCTGCTACTAGTACAGGAGAGTATCTGGATATACAGGGAGCTCTGCTACTAGTACAGGGTGGTATCTGGATATACAGGGAGCTCTGCTACTAGTACAGGAGAGTATCTGGATATACAGGGAGCTCTGCTACTAGTACAGGAGAGTATCTGGATATACAGGGAGCTCTGCTACTAGTACAGGGTGGTATCTGGATATACAGGGAGCTCTGCTACTAGTACAGGGTGGTATCTGGATATACAGGGAGCTCTGCTACTAGTACAGGAGAGTATCTGGATATACAGGGAGCTCTGCTACTAGTACAGGAGAGTATCTGGATATACAGGGAGCTCTGCTACTAGTACAGGAGAGTATCTGGATATACAGGGAGCTCTGCTACTAGTACAGGAGAGTATCTGGATATACAGGGAGCTCTGCTACTAGTACAGGAGAGTATCTGGATATACAGGGAGCTCTGCTACTAGTACAGGAGAGTATCTGGATATACAGGGAGCTCTGCTACTAGTACAGGAGAGTATCTGGATATACAGGGAGCTCTGCTACTAGTACAGGAGAGTATCTGGATATACAGGGAGCTCTGCTACTAGTACAGGAGAGTATCTGGATATACAGGGAGCTCTGCTACTAGTACAGGAGAGTATCTGGATATACAGGGAGCTCTGCTACTAGTACAGGAGAGTATCTGGATATACAGGGAGCTCTGCTACTAGTACAGGAGAGTATCTGGATATACAGGGAGCTCTGCTACTAGTACAGGAGAGTATCTGGATATACAGGGAGCTCTGCTACTAGTACAGGAGAGTATCTGGATATACAGGGAGCTCTGCTACTAGTACAGGAGAGTATCTGGATATACAGGGAGCTCTGCTACTAGTACAGGAGAGTATCTGGATATACAGGGAGCTCTGCTAGTAGTACAGGTGATATCTTGATATACAGGGAGCTCTGCTAGTAGTACAGGAGAGTATCTGGATATACAGGGAGCTCTGCTACTAGTACAGGAGAGTATCTGGATATACAGGGAGCTCTGCTACTAGTACAGGAGAGTATCTGGATATACAGGGAGCTCTGCTACTAGTACAGGAGAGTATCTGGATATACAGGGAGCTCTGCTACTAGTACAGGAGAGTATCTGGATATACAGGGAGCTCTGCTACTAGTACAGGGTGGTATCTGGATATACAGGGAGCTCTGCTACTAGTACAGGAGAGTATCTGGATATACAGGGAGCTCTGCTACTAGTACAGGAGAGTATCTGGATATACAGGGAGCTCTGCTACTAGTACAGGAGAGTATCTGGATATACAGGGAGCTCTGCTAGTAGTACAGGTGATATCTGGATATACAGGGAGCTCTGCTACTAGTACAGGAGAGTATCTGGATATACAGGGAGCTCTGCTACTAGTACAGGAGAGTATCTGGATATACAGGGAGCTCTGCTACTAGTACAGGGGGGTATCTGGATATACAGGGAGCTCTGCTACTAGTACAGGAGAGTATCTGGATATACAGGGAGCTCTGCTACTAGTACAGGAGAGTATCTGGATATACAGGGAGCTCTGCTACTAGTACAGGAGAGTATCTGGATATACAGGGAGCTCTGCTACTAGTACAGGAGAGTATCTGGATATACAGGGAGCTCTGCTACTAGTACAGGAGAGTATCTGGATATACAGGGAGCTCTGCTACTAGTACAGGAGAGTATCTGGATATACAGGGAGCTCTGCTACTAGTACAGGAGAGTATCTGGATATACAGGGAGCTCTGCTACTAGTACAGGAGAGTATCTGGATATACAGGGAGCTCTGCTAGTAGTACAGGTGATATCTGGATATACAGGGAGCTCTGCTACTAGTACAGGAGAGTATCTGGATATACAGGGAGCTCTGCTACTAGTACAGGAGAGTATCTGGATATACAGGGAGCTCTGCTACTAGTACAGGAGAGTATCTGGATATACAGGGAGCTCTGCTACTAGTACAGGAGAGTATCTGGATATACAGGGAGCTCTGCTACTAGTACAGGAGAGTATCTGGATATACAGGGAGCTCTGCTACTAGTACAGGAGAGTATCTGGATATACAGGGAGCTCTGCTAGTAGTACAGGGTGGTATCTGGATATACAGGGAGCTCTGCTAGTAGTACAGGAGAGTATCTGGATATACAGGGAGCTCTGCTAGTAGTACAGGTGATATCTGGATATACAGGGAGCTCTGCTACTAGTACAGGAGAGTATCTGGATATACAGGGAGCTCTGCTACTAGTACAGGAGAGTATCTGGATATACAGGGAGCTCTGCTAGTAGTACAGGTGATATCTTGATATACAGGGAGCTCTGCTACTAGTACAGGGTGGTATCTGGATATACAGGGAGCTCTGCTAGTAGTACAGATGATATCTTGATATACAGGGAGCTCTGCTACTAGTACAGGGGGTATCTGGATTTACAGGAAGCTCTGATATTAGTACAGGTGATATCTGAATATATTTGTTATAACAATTTTTTATTTTATAAGACAAAGCATAGGTACAAGTATAGAAATTGACCTTTCATTGACATATCATTAAGAGAGGAGCTTTCCCCTCATATCATATTAAATACAGAACACGTACATAAGAACAGACTATTGTCCTTTTAACAAGATATGTCAACTTAGAGGACTCACGGACAGGGTGTGTATGGGGGGTGGGGGGTGTTAGTCCTGTCAGCAATAATAGATTGTGGAGTATACCTGAGTACGTCTGTTAGTTATGCTGTGTTTTGAACATCTGGGTCAAGGCCTCTGTATTTCAGCCAGGGGCTCCATATGGCTCCAGTGGGCCAGCTGCTCAAAACTGTACAACTTATCCCCTCTATTTACCCAATGTTCCAATGCGGGGGCTCCCTCTGTTTCCATTGACCAGCCACCAATATCAGAGCTGCACCCAGTAACGTTTGAATTAAATGTTGTTGCTCCTATGGGACTTGTAATTCCGTCATGAGGCCTAGAAGGCAAAGTTTGCATATTAAAGACAGCTGGCTACACACCTGTGTCCAAAAGCCTCTGATCCCGGGGCACTGCCACCAGATGTGGATGTAAGAGCCTCTCTCACCTCCGCACCTCCAACACGTTGGGTCACTATTTGGAAATAGAGCATTGATTTTGGAGGGCATATAGTGCCATCTTTTGAGCACCTTTTATAGTAGTTTTCCTGCAATTTGGCACATCTAGAAATTTTTGGTGACAAAAGTTTTATCTTCTCGTCATCTGATAATTTGATCCCCAAGTCTCTTTCCCATTTTGGAATAAACCAAAATTCATTCAACTGAATCTTAGGTAGAAGCAGGGAGTAGACAGTCGAGATCTTTTTACTAGGTTCTTTTTGTTGCGCTGCTAGTTTTTTTTAACATTGCATGTTCCGGGTTAGCAGAGGCGAAAAATGAAATTCCTAACATATGTGATGCTGAAGGGAAGATATTCATGAAGCTGCATTTTTCAGCTAATTTTACCTTTCTGATGTCTGTATTCAGACCTTAGCAACCACATTTCTCTGTGCCTCTATTTCAGCAACTTCCTAAGATGGCCTCTGCTGCTCTTCCTGTGATGATCTTTGCCCTTCCTTGAGGCCATCCTGTATTTCCCTCACTTCCCATAAGCCCTTGCTCTGCTCACATGAACTAGCAGGACCAATCAGAACGCAGATAACTTCCCACAGTACCCAGAGCATTGTGTATCCTCACATACAGCTAACCAGAGACAAGCCCAGCAATTACATTAAACCAGTAAGCATTTCTTTTAACCTCTTAATAGCCAGCTGTCCCTCATTCTCTTCCAGACTGACAGGGGGGGGGGGGGGGGGCGGCTACTTTAGCTGCTTATATCTCTGAAAGCTGACATTCCAAGCTTTCAGACAATACCAGAATGACATAAATCTGTTCAGTACAGGGGAAGATATCAATGATAGAAATCGGGTTGCTGTGAATGAAGCTGAAAGTCTCTTGTTATAATACTGAGGAGACGGACTGCACATGGCTACGCTGGGAGATGAGAGCTGCTGAATAGGAAAGTAGCATGCATTTGTGGGAGTTATTAGCAGGTAAAACTGAAAATGATAAAATTTTAAAGCACAAAAGCACTTATACAGCAGGGTGTACTATACGATTAGGGAATAAAAAAATGAAACTGCAGATACACTTTAATATAATGGATAAGATGCTGGAGGTGGAAAGGAGAGAGACCCCCCCCCCCCCCCCCCGCAGACGCAGATCGGAAGAGAGATCTTGTATGCTGGGCAATGAACCCCGAGGGCACATGTCCAGCAATGGAATTCACATTTTAAAGGCGGTTGGGGGAAGGTTGTCCCTAAAGGTTTGTTGAGAGTCTAGGAGAGCATCTGTGACTCGTGGGATTGTTATGGAGTTAAATGTAAGTGCTTTCTTCAGTCCGCAAACATGTCAATGGCTTAGTGTATTATAAACGTTCTTATTAATGAGTGAAATAGGTTTTTTGCTGAGCAGCAGAGAGCTGAGGGTTGTTGGGCATGTAGCTTTTTCTGGCTAGTCTTTCATTTGAGGCGCAGAAATTTATGGGCCAGTCTGGACCTAAGTTTTTTCCATAGGAAGGAAGAGATAGTCCTCCTTAATTTTTGAAAGAATATTAATGGGACAGGGTTGGGTAATGCATCACATATAGTACTTTAGATAGAACAACAGATTTTAGTAAGGCTCTACGCCCGAACCAAGAGACGTAGGGTATGTCCCATGATTGTAGGGTAGTCTCAACCTGTTTAGGAAGGTCTACATAGTTGGCCTTGTATAGGTTGGATATTTCCAGGGTTATATTGACGCCTAGGAATTTGATTGAGTGGGTTGCCCATATAAATGGAGTTGATTGTTGGAGTTTATTGGCTATTGATGAAGGGAGGGAGATGTTCAAAACCTGGGATTTGTTGGGGTTTATTTTGAAGTTTGATAACTGTCCAAAGAAATCCAATATAGACATAACTGCCGGGAACGCTTCTTCAGGATTAGTAATGAACAAAAGGACATTGTCAGCAAAGGCTGCCAGTGGATGATGAGTGTTTCCTTCCCTTCTATCTTCTCCTCCTGCCTAAAGGCTTGCAGAACTGTCTCGAGCGTTAATGCAAATAGGAGGGGGAACAGAGGACAGCCCTGCCTGGTTCCATTACCAATGTTGAAGGGAGGAGATAAGGGGAGGGAAAACATGGACATAATGGCATTGATGAAGCATGGTGGGATCCCAAACCGGTGAAGAGCTCTAGACATAAACAGCCAGTCCACCCGGTCAAAGACCTCCTCAGCATCAGTGCCGAGTAAGACTAAGGGGGTAGCTGTTTTTTTCACAAATTGGGTTAAATGAAGGAGACTGGTGGTATTCATTTTACCTTCCCTTCCTGGGATGAACCCTACTTGTTCGGGGGAAATTATGGATGGGAGGAAAGGTTTCAATCTATTGGCAAGGAGTTTGGCGAAAAGTTTAAAGTCATTATTCAACAATGATATTGGCCGATAACTCGCACATTGCGTCGGGTCTTTTCCATCCTTTGGTATTATAGTTATGTGAGCTGATAGCATTTGGGGTGGGAGTGGAGAGCCTTTCAGGGCCGTATTACATACTTCCAGCAGACTGGGTAACAGTATAGACCGAAATGTCTTATAATAGGGGATTGGCAGCCCGTCGGGACCTGTAGATTTGTTTACTGGGGGTTCCTTTAGGCCCCTCTCTAGCTCAGTCATGTTGAAGGGTTTAGTTAAAAGTGCAGCTTGTTTATCTGTGATAGAGGGGAGTGAGAGAGAGGAGAGCCGGGTGTCAGTAGTGTCTCTACGTGAGTGAGAGGACCGAGTCCTTAGATTGTACAGACCTCTATAGTACTCGCTGAATTGTTGGGCAATACGCTCCGTGGTATGCTGAAGCTGCGCCGTATTGTTTTGAATTGCTGCTATGTATGAGTTGGCTTTACTCTTTTTGATCTGCTCCATTAATAATTTGGAAGCTTTATTTCCATGGGCGTAATATTTTAATTGGGTGGACCGGAACAATTTAGCCGTTTGAGCGTTCAGTAGATTTTTCAATTCCGTACGTGCCTGGGTTAATTTTTCAAGCACATCTGGGGTTATTTGATGTTTGTGGGATCTTTCTAATTGTAGATTTAAACAGGATTGTTGTCTAATTTTATTAATATGCGCCCCTAGTGCTATTAAGTGACCCATAATAACTGGTTTTGAGCCTCCCATAATAAACCTCTTGGTATTTCCGGGGAGTCATTCGGTCTAGAATATTCTTGTAGAGCATCTTCTATTAGTTTCGCATTTTTCTGTGCTCCTAAGAGAGTGCCATTTAATCTCCACTTGTAAGTAGGTTTAGGAGTACCCTGTAGATTATAGCTCGGTGCATGGTCTGATAATAACATATTGCCTATATCTATTTTTAGGCAGAGATGTAATAGTTGAGGAGGGACAAACAGATAATCTAGTCGATGGTAAGATTGATGGAGGTGAGAGAAAAAGGAGTAATCGCGTTCCCCAGGGTGCATCGATCTCCAGGCATCAACCAGCGTAGAGTCCGCCATGGATGCCCGCGGCCTATCCAGAGTCACCCTAGTGATGGCTGTGGAGGGGCCGGAGGAATCTAGAGACGAGTCTAGTGCCACATTCAAAATCTCCGCCCAAGATTATGGAACCCTCTGCAAAGTCTTTAAACTGAACCAATACTTTACACAGCCAGTCTACCTAGTGAGCATTTGGGGCATATATACTTACCAAAGTGATCAGTTGTGAACCTATTACTCCTTTGAGTAAAACATATCTCCCGTCCGGATCGACTTGGGATAAACGCAAGGCAAAGCGGAGAGACCTATGTATTGCTACGCTAGCTCCTTTTGATGCAGAGCCAGGTGAGGTGCTGTGATACCACTGATTATAACGCAGGTGTGATAGGCCAGGAACAAGCTTATGCCTAAAGTGTGTTTCCTGTAACAGAGCTATTCCTACTTTATGCTTGTTCAGGAATTTACATATTTGGCGCCTCTTTGTCGGTGCGTTCATACTTTTTTACATTGTAAGTACAGATATTGATATTATTAGCCATTTCTGACCAGAGGTTTGGGGTTGCAAGTTAAAGGGAAATAGCATTGTACCATCTAAGAAAGGTATTGTCATAGGTATAATATGGTTCCCTAGAAAGGAGCTCTTCATGTACAGGTGAAACTCAAAAAATTAGAATATCGTGCAAAGTTAATTTATTTCAGTAATGCAACTTAAAAGGTGAAACTAACATATGAGACTCATTACATGCAAAGCGAGATATTTCAAGCGTTTATTTGTTATAATTTGGAGGCTTATGGCTTACAGCGTAAGAAACCCCAAAAGTCACAATTTTGAGGTCCCCTTTTCTCAGGGGGTATGGATTAATTAGCTGACTAGAGGGTGACACTTTGAGCCTAGAATATTGAACCTTTTCACAAAATTCTAATTTTAAGCTGCATTAATGCAATTCCTTTTAATTTGCATTACTGAAATAAATGGACTTTTGCAAGATATTCTAATTTTTCGAGTTTCACCTGTATGTATAGTTATAAGTGTCTTGGTGCACTTTGTGGAGCCTATCGAGCTGACAGGGAGGACAGACAGGGTAATCAAATAGGAAAAACCAAGTAACAAGGTACAGAACATGTTAATCATTAGGAGAGAACTTCTAAGTAGAATAAAGTCGTGAGGGGAGGAACTTTCCATCCACACGGCCTGTAGCTACCTGATCGGGCTAACTGGAAAATGGTAGCTGTATCATCTCCCTATGGGCAATTTTGCAGGGACGTTGATGTCCTTCTCAGATGTCATCTAATGGTCTATCTTGAGTAGTTGGTGGTCTTCTCAGTGTCATCTGGCGGTTTGCAGCTTTAGACCTTTGCGATTTACCAGAAGAACCTGGGGTCCAAGGAGAAAGCACTGAAAGAGTTGGCAATGGAGCTATATTTTAAGCAAAGTTCCAGTCCACGATGTCTAGAGCTTCTATTTCAAGGGTTTCGTATACCCTCTTGAGATCAGCCACTGCACGAACCACTAGCTTACGGCCTGGAAAATTAATAAGCAACCCAAAGGGGTATAGTCAGCGGCATGTAATTAAATTTTTATTTTTTTACTTTTGAGAATGTCCAGCAGCGGTCTTAAATGATTCCTCTTACGCAGCGTCATGGAGGACAGATCTTGATAGATGGTGACCGCCGATCCCTCGTAGGTGATGTGGGCTGTAGTTCTGGTGGCCGCGAGGATTTTTTTATTTTGTCTGGAAATGAACCAGCTTACAGATGACATCTATTGGAGCTTTGTTTTGCTTTGGTAGGGGATGCAGCGCTCTGTGAGCACGCTCCAGTTCAAGGTTGACTGTTTCTTGGCCTAGTAAATTTGAAAAGATGGCGGTGAGGGAGGTTATCAGCATGTCAGGCGACACAGATTCTGGTATGCCTTTCCGCCTCAGGTTGTTCCTCCGTCCACAGTTTTCTTCATCCTCTATCAGAGAGTACAAGTGATTCACGTGGACTTGGCAGTTATCTAAGTTATGAGAGACTTATTGTTGAAATCTACTAAGGATGTTTTCCGTAGTCTCTTTTTACAATCTAGAATGCATGTGCCTTAGATCATGTTTGATATCTCTTAAGTTCATGTACCAGTGGTTCCAGAGACTGTGTCATCAGCATCTTAAGGAAAGCTTTAGATATCTTCTGGTCATCTCCGTCTGCTGGTGCCTCTTCCACTTCACTTCCCCCTTCAGCCCCCATATCCTCAGTCTAAGGCTCGCTTCTCTGCCTTGCCGGCGCCATCTTGCTTAATTCATGGCCGGGGTTGCTGATGCTCTCCTCAAGAAGCGCTCTATTTCCCCTTGAGGGGCGCTTGCTTTGCAGGGTCTCAGAAGGTCCTTAGATCTGTCCCTCGAGGATTTGCATATGTTTAGGGGATTTAATAGCTTATAATTTGCCCGATCAGGGCCGGCCTGCAGCAAAGCTCATGTGCTGCCTGCATACAGCTCGGCCGCGAAACTCTGCCCCTTGTGATATGTGAATATACACGGAGCTCTGCTACTAGTACAGGGGGTAACTGTATATAAAGAGATCCCTGCTACTAGTACAGGGGGTAACTGTATATAAAGAGATCCCTGCTACTAGTACAGGGGGTATCTGGATATAAAGAGATCCCTGCTATTAGTATAGGGGGTATGGATATAAAGAGATCCCTGCTACTAGAACAGGGGGTATCTGGATATAAAGAGATCCCTGCTATTAGTATAGGGGGTATCTGGCTATACAGAGATCTCTGCTACTAGAACAGGGGGTATCTGGATATACAGAGATCTGTTATTAGCGAAGGGAGTATCTTGATATAACGTGGGCTCTGCTATTAGTACAGTTTTTTTTGGGATATAACGGGAGCTCTGCTATTAGTACAGGGGGTACTTGGATATACAGAGATCTCTGCTATTAGTACAGGGGGTATCTGGATATAACGTGGGCTCTGCTGTTAGTACAAGGGGTACCTGAATATAACGCGGGCTCTGCTGTTAGTACAGGAGGTATCTGGATATAATGCAAGCTCTGCTATTAGTACTGGGGGTACCTGGATATAACGCAAGCTCTGCTATTAGTACAGGGGGTACCTGGATATAACGAGAGCTCTGTTATTAGTACATGGGGTACCTGGATATAACACGGGCTCTGCTGTTAGTACAGGGAGTATCTGGATATAACGCGAGCTCTGTTATTTGTATAAGGAGTATCTGGATATAATGAGAGCTCTGCTATTAGTACAAGGGGTATCTGGATATACAAGGGGTATACTTGATGTATTGGAGCAGTTTTGGTTCCCCATGTTCTTGAGATATGTCTATCTCCTCAGGGTGGATAATAACCTCCTCCTCCTGCTGATGCTTCACGTCTTTAGAGAGAATGAGGAGCAGTTGTTTAAGGTGAGGGTTCCTCCCGAGGTAGTGTGGGGAGGGGGGACAGGTTCTTGCTGTGTTACATCTTCTGTCCTTTATTTCTACATTCTCTAGATGTTCCGGATGAGCACAGGACACATGGAGGGAGACCTGCAGTTGGTTTATGTGCTGCTGACTGACTGCTACATCTACCTGCTGAGGAAAGGTGAGACCTCCCGCGTCTTTCTCCTGTGTAACATCTCCTCGGGGTCCCTCCAATGACTGACGTGTCTTATGTCTCGCTCAGGTGCTGCTGATAAACCGTACATGGTAGAAGACGCTGTGTCATACAATGAGCTGGACTACGTCTCAGTAGGTGTCATGCAGTGTCTTAGTCTCTGCTTGTCATCAGTCTTGCGTGCTCAGCTTCTCTCCCTGGTTTCTGGTAGGTCGGCCTCGATCAACAAGCGATGACCTTGGTGTGCACGAATAGACGGCGGCAGTTTCTGGTGGACACTGCGGACCAGTTACTAACTGAGTGAGTCACGGGGCTGTGGACGGCTTCTCTAGCTCGTCGTATAGATAGAGACCCTGATCAATTTTATTTGGGTATTTGTAAGGACATGGTGTGCTTGGTCCTTATAGCAGGGTTTGTGTCCAGACACCGGCTGAATAACCCTTCTTTGTTCTTTTGCTTCAGACTCTTCATCTCTGCTTTGAAGTCGGCCATGATAAATGGGTGTCGGGAGCCTCCGTACCCCGGTGTCCTTACCGATGCCACGATGGAGAGACTTGCTCTGGCAAAATTCGTGTCTCAGGAGTCCAAAATAGAGGTGAAAATTAGAAGCTGCTCCCAACCCTTCTACATGCTGCTGCAAGGAAGGGAGGGCCTGCTCACATCTGTCATAGTTCTTGATGGGCTTTGATTTTTATGAGTTCTGTACATAAAGCTCAATATATAATGAAAAGTCCTGCAACGTTATAATTTACTTGGTGTTTCAGTTTCTCGCCATGTTCTAGATTTGTGTTGGCTGACGGTGAATGAGAACTTCCTTGTTTGTTGTCTTTTAGGCCTCAGAAGTGGCCATGCTCTACTATGGACTTGTACACTGGGAAGATCCTTTTGATGAACCATTAAGATCGCCTGAGTCAAACTTCTTCTCCAGAGACCAAGCTGTGTCCAAGGAAGGTGTCCTTCATTACAAGGCCAGCACGTCCTACCTGGGCAGGGAGACCTGGAAGACATGTTACGTAGTGCTCAGGTGAGGGGTCAGGATGTCTCGGGAAGTATTGCTGTGGGTTCTCCTTTTTGGATCTGGTTTACATATGATGATTCTCCTTCAGTAACGGCATCTTATACCAGTACCCGGACAGGATAGATGTCATCCCCCTGCTGTCCATCAATCTTGGGTAAGACTCTGATACTACGGTCTTCTTATATTGTACCTGGTTCCTATGTTGATGGCTAAGTTGCCTGTACCCTGCAGGGGAGAGCAGTGCGGAGGATGCAGGCGGGCCAACACCACAGAGAGGGCACACTCGTTTCAGGTGATCCTCACCAATCAGCCTTCCCTGGAGCTCAGTGCTGCCAATGAGGTAGAAATGGCGGACTGGATGTTACACTTGTGCCAAGCCGTATCTAAAGGGGTAAGTCACTGCAGCCACCAGAGAACTTCTGAGCTCTGTTGTTCATCACTGATCCCCATTACACATACACAAACTATAGAGCCTGGATTATATAGAGCTGCAATCACTATTCTGCTGGTGGAGTCACTGTGTACATACATTGCATTACTTATCCTGTACTGATCCTGAGTTACATCCTGTATTATACTCCAGAGCTGCACTCACTATTCTGCTGGTGGAGTCACAATGTACATACATTACATTACTTATCCTGTACTGATCCTGAGTTACATCCTGTATTATACTCCAGAGCTGCACTCACTATTCTGCTGGTGGAGTCACAATGTACATACATTACATTACTTATCCTGTACTGATCCTGAGTTACATCCTGCATTATACTCCAGAGCTGCACTCACTATTCTGCTGGTGGAGTCACAGTGTACATACATTACATTACTTATCCTGTACTGATCCTGAGTTACATCCTGTATTATACTCCAGAGCTGCAGTCACTATTCTACTGGTGCAGTCACTGTGTACATACATTACATTACTTATCCTGTACTGATCCTGAGTTACATCCTGTATTATACTCCAGAGCTGCACTCACTATTCTGCTGGTGCAGTCACTGTACACATACATTACTTATCCTGTACTGTGGGGGAGGTTCCTATATCATATGATACAAATCCTGATGTAAATGGCTCTGTCCCCTCAGGTTATCCCTCAGGGTGATGTTCCCTCCCCGTGTATTCCCTGCTGTCTAGTGCAGACACAAGACAAAATCATCACGTGCCACCAGGATTGTCAGACCAGCTTCTTCCGAGCCCTCGCCATCAGTGAGTTAACGGACTTGTCATGTGTGAGCACCGTGGATGGGAAGGAGTACTGTATACTGGTGAGTACTGTATACTGGTGAGTACTGATAAAATTTCCCCCTCCCAGGGGCCACCCCCATTCATGCTGTGTAATTGTATGAATCCTCTCCAGCTTTAGAGACCCATCCAATTTTGAATCGCGCTGGTGTTCTCTGCAAGATTTCTGCAATTTTTTCTGTATCGCCTCCTGCCTATTTCAGTATGTCTGCTTGCTCTTAGTGAATGGAAAGATACTGGTTTACACCCAGAAGCTTAAAACCTGTACAGACATGATACTGTTGACAGCTGAGGACTTGTTTCAATATATTTGTGTAGACAGGAGTGCAGGGCAGGAGAGAGATTTATTCTGATACATTTAAATGTCAGTGTGTTGTTACACTGATACACTGTAACAAACCCTCAGCTGTCAAATTGCGATCCGCAATGCACGGGCACCGACAGTGTGCCTGCTATCTGCGGCCGCAGACTCATTCACTTGTATGGGATCCGTATTCCGACGGTCCGCACCGCAAAAAAAGTAGTGCATTTACTACTTTTATGTGGTCCGGACCACCCCCGTTTAAATCAGAATTATGACCGCCAGAACACCTCAGCGGGAAAAAAAGCCCAACTGAGGGTGGACAGTGACAGGGGGAGATACAGAATTACCCAAACAGTCATTCCTGGACCCCCCTAATTTTCTGCTGCCACCACGTTCGTGAGTGAATTACTCTGTAATTGTAGGGATAGGGGTTCGGACCACTGGCAGATCAGCCCCGGTACCACGCTACAAGCGAACACCAATCGAGTCAAAAAACAGTTATGTCTCTAAAACCAGTCGACTATAGGGCAAAAAGCTCTCCCATTGCACGCAGACTTTTTTGCCCCATTTTGTGTGAGGGTAAGGGGGGTTGGCCCAGCCAATCGCTGGCCAACAGCTGCACGGTGGATGTTCCTGAAGGAGGGTTTGGGAGGGCTTGTTCGCCCCTCCCTGCTGCTGGCCAGGCCTGGTTTCCTTAATTTTACAAAAATGGCAATGGCCCATAACTTTGCCGGCGTAATAAATATGAAAACTCGGGCGCTTGTGCTGGGTCCCCCATGAATTTATGGACGATTCCATGGGTGACACGGAAGTAATCCGTTTCCCAGTCTGGGAAGACCCCAGAGCTGCCAAGTTTGGACTCTCCTGGTTCCTCTGGGTGAGGGGTGCATTTTGAGTGTACCTACAATTTTGTGTCATAATTCCATATAGCCCAAATATGCCTTTTGGGGTTCATGGAGCACGGTTCACATGTCTCTCTGCTTCTGATGTGTAAATTGACCAGGCTGCAATGAAGGGGGCAACTAGCATGTGTTTAACTTTCGTGGTTTCAAAGTGGCCAGGAGAAGCATGGTCTGGCGTTTGTCCTTTGAAGCTGTCCGAGGTGTGAAGTGATCTCAGCAGGGGGTGGAACGGATATATATGGACATTCGGATATTGCCTGGCTAGAAGCGGTTAATTTTTTCAAACTGACAGTCAACCAGATTCTACTCATAAGGCCTCTTTCACACTTACGTTGTCCGGATCCGGCGTGTACTCCACTTGCCGGAATTACACGCCGGATCTGGAAAAACGCAAGTGTACTGAAAGCATTTGAAGACGGATCCGTCTTCAAAATGCTTTCAGTGTTACTATGGCAGCCAGGACGCTATTAAAGTCCTGGTTGCCATAGTAGGAGCGGGGAGCGGGGGAGCAGTATACTTACCATCCGTGCGGCTCCCGGGGCGCTCCCGAGTGACGTCAGAGCGCCCCATGCGCATGGATGACGTGTCCATGCGATCATGTGATCCATGCGCGTGGGGCGCGCTGGCGTCACTCTGGAGCGCCCCGGGAGCCGCACGGACGGTAAGTATGCTGCTCCCCGCTACACTTTACCATGGCTGCCAGGACTTTAGCGTCCCGGCAGCCATGGTAACCATTGAGAAAAAGCTAAACGTCGCATCCAGCAATGTGCCGAAACGACGTTTAGCTTAAGGCCGGATCCGATCCGGATCAATGCCTTTCAATGGGCATTCATTCCGTATCCGGCCTTGCGGCAAGTGTTCCGGATTTTTGGCCGGAGCAAAAAGCGCAGCATGCTGCGCTATTTGCTGCGGCCAAAAAACGTTCCGTTCATGTTCCGACGGACGTTCCGACGGACTGTCCATTCAGAATGCATTAGGATAATCCTGATCAGTATTCTTCCGGCATAGAGCCCCGACGACGGAACTCTATGCCGGAAGAAAAGAACGCAGATGTGAAAGAGCCCTAAAACATTTTTATAAAAAAAGATCCGGACGGGGACGTGACATCGCGTCACAGAAGGCACGGACAGAAAACCAACGGAACCACTCTGTAGTGCTTCCGATTTGTGCCTCCATTCCGCACTTCCTGGATTGCGGACCTATTCAAGTGAATGGGTCCGCATCCGTGATACGATGCCCACACAGCCAGTGCCCGTATATTGGGACCCGCTGTTTGCAACTCACAATACGGCATGGCCAGCACAAGGTCTTGTGCGTGATGCCTAAGACCTTATTAGTAGATCCTTTCAATTGCGAGGTGCCGCCGCCGCAGATCAGCCTTGTTTCTCCAGCACATCCCACAGATGACGGTCGGATTGAGATCTGGGATATTTGGAGACAAGTCTTCACCTTGATCTTTGTCATGGTCCTCATTCCTGGGCAATGTATGCAGTGTTGGCGGGCCATTATCCTACTGATATTTAGGGGTGCTGCTGCAATGAATGGGGGTACTTGTCTGTACCGTTTAGGTAGGTGGTACGTATCTCATCCACATGATGTCAATACCCAAAGTTTTGAGTATTATTCAGTACATCACACTGCCTCCACCAGCTTGTCTTCTTCCCATAGTGCATCCTGGTGCCATCTCTTCCCCATCCACATGATGTACCGTGATTCATCAGACCAGGCCGTCTTCTTCCATTGCTCCATGTTATGATCCTCACATGCCCATTTTGATATGTTTGGGTAGCAATAAGATGAAGAGATGTTGGGAAATAGTGAGGAATTTAACACAAAATATATTAGTCGAACGCGGTCCGTGTGTGCGGCCGGATCTCCCACGCCGACTGTGGATCCCCAACCCGAACTGACTGTATTATAGTAATTTATGATGCAGTCAGTTTGTATTTGATTGAGGGTCTCTTGTACCGAACTGTTCAGTACAAAGCGTTCCACAATCGGATATTAAAGGGATTCTGTCACCAAGTTTTGGGCTATAGAGATGCGGACATGCACGGCTAGATCGCGGCTAGCATGTCCGCAATATACCTGTCCTATAGGGCTGTGTGCTTTTATTTTCTTTAAAAAAGGATTTTAGAGATATGGAAATTAGTCCTCCTCCTTTCATCACCAATAGATTGCCGTAATCTCGCGCATGCGCAGTGCCGGTATAGTGTTCCTTCCCTGTGCTGGTATCAGCTTCAGGGAAAGAACTGCGCATGCGCGAGCTCGCGGCAATCTATCGGTAATGAAAGGAGGAGATTCGGAGGACATAGGCGGTGCTGGGTTCCTTCACAGGCGGGCGTGGCTGGGCACCAGGAAGGTTTGTACAGCCCCTTGGGCACCTACAAGACTAATTTACATATCTTTAAAATCCTTTTTTAAAGAAAATAAAAGTACACAGCCCTATAGGACAGATATATTGCGGACATGCTAGCGGCGATCTCGCCGTGCATGTCCGCATCTCTATAGCCCAAAACTTTGTGACGGAATCCCTTTCACTGACTGCATCGTAAAACACTATGATACTGTCAGTTCCATTCAGGGGAGCCACGGTCAGCCCGGGAGATCCGGCAGACACACGGACTGCATTTCTAGGCCAATCGCGGTCATGTTCATGAGCCCTTACACCGATACAGCTTTATTATAACCACGGTTTGCTTCCTGCAGGAGTTCACACAGGAGCGGAGTCACTTTCTGCTGCCCTGGGTCTTGTATTTTAGCTGCAGGCAGGAGCTTGAGCGTTTTCTGTCCTCTCTGAGGTCATCGTGGAAATCCATATACCAGGTGAGTTTAAGAACAGGAGGTCAGTAGGGGGTAACCTTATCATAAGTGCCAGTCCTGAACTAGGATAAACCCGTGGAGAGTCCTCCATACACACTACAGTGTCTCGCGTTCTCTGTGTTTCAGGTGGACCTTCCTCATAAACTGATTGCGGAGTCCTCTGTGAAGAAGTGTGAAGATGCCTTGTCGTTGATCCACAGCATCTGGCAGCGCAGTGACAGCCTGTGCCGCGGCCGCTCCTCCCGGGACCCCTGGTGTTGATAATCAAGCTAGTGCCAGTCCATGAGATGGTGGGATGGCCCCTGCATGACGATCAGTCCCAGTGCTTGGTGGACTCTTGGTGTGGACATCTCTGGGACTGTACTGCTATACATGTATCTATGTATATTTATATATAGGAGAGTGTATATATGCTGCCATTCCGCTGCTTCAACCCACAGGATGGCTTCTGTACGTCGGAGTCCCCTGGAATGTCCTTACAGAAGATGGGACGCTTTACATTGCTGCTGCTAACCCTACCACTGGCATCACATGGCACCCGTATATACCTGTTGCTCAGTATAATATGTATCAGGGTGTGGTGTGTCTGCAGCAGGGGTGAGCGCTGGGCCTGGAGAGTGCATGTCACTGCTGGTTCAGTCCACAGAAGTGGTGGAAAATGGAGGGAAGTAAGAACCTGCAGGTCCTTGTGCATGCTTGTAGTCACCTATGGCACTGACAACTGAGATGCTGTGGGTGTGGACAACTATGTGGACCCAGTTGTCAGGGTTATCAGGTTGAATGGTTGAGTTATTAACTGGGTGTATTGTGCCCTAACACATTGCTGCTTTTTAGATTCTAACAATTTTTACACAAGTATCATCATTCCCATCATCATCATCATCGTTGGTGGGTGGGTGAGGGAGGGGGTCACAGTGCTCAATTCGGGGCCTTGTGGAGAATATAGAATGAGACTGGTGACTTCCACATCGTGCCTTCTGTCTGAGCGTACAGGACTAGGTGGTTTTAATGCTGTGCTCATACACGTTCATGTCCGACCCGTCATCTCCTCCTGATGATTTTAAGATGTGGAGAGATCTGCTGTACACAAAACCTCAAATCCTACTGGCTTTGTTACAATGTAGCAGTGCAGATAAAATACATCAGGCCGTTTTATCTTACAGAGGCCTAGACTGATACAGTTGTTACAAACCCTCAGGTATGAGAAGTTTTATGTTGGGTATGGCTGTAAATGGTGTGTTTTTATTTGCTGAGAGCAAGCAGAGATCTTAAATGGTGGGGAATGGAAATGGAGTTTGTTGGAAAGTTGCAGAACTAATAATTAAGAGAATGTATTTACAGGAGGCTCATTAAGTGTTGCTGTGCTGCCCCCTGCAGGTGGTGGGGGTAAATGCAGTGGTTTATATGATGGCTTGTTCTATAGGACAGGCTGCGTATACATATGGTGTAATAAGGATGTCACAGACCCGGCTCCCTGCTATATTTCCTCTAAGTTCTTATACACTGACGTGCAGTCCTACTGAAGCCTTCGTCTACGTTCTGCTCTTTATCCGGCAGCCTCTTCTATGGAAAACTGCATTGCCGTGCTGACTGTAAGGAGCCAAATACTGCATGCCATGCATTACTACCACACTATGTAACAGCGGGGGAGGGGAGCACTCCCTCCCCCCATTCCCTCGGGTTCTCTGCTGGTAGCTATCTGTGCAGCCCATGTCTCCATAGAACTGTGCAGTAGAGCCTCACGGAGACGCCATTCCTTGTTTGCGCTTTTTTGTCTGCATGAGTCCGGGTCCTCTGCTGCATCTTTATTTAACCCTTTGCACTGAATGACAGCATCTCGGACAAGTCAGTGGAGTTTTTAATAATAATTTGCACACATAGGGGAGGGGGTTATACCGGGAGGGATCGCCCTGATCTGTCTGCGCTCTCACTGCCTCGTGTTACCACTATTTTACTTTCCGCATTTTGTTTTGTTGTTTTTTTTGTTTTGTTTTTTGCACCTGGCGCCGTTTCTGATGTTGACGTTCAACTCCAGCTGTGCCATCTTGCGATATTTACTTACAGATTTGTTCCCGGTGCCTTGTGCCACTTTGTATTTATTTGTCCTCCTGTGAACGATGATGGGTATGGCGGTGGCTGGACTGGGCAGAGCCTGGGTCTGACCCTCATGACCTAGCGCAGGGATGCTCCACCTGCGGCCCTCAAGCTCTTGCAAAACTGTAGTGTCGCAACAGCTGGAGGGCTGCAGGTTGGGCATCCCTGACCTGTTGGATTTTAGAGGATTTTGGGATGTAGTAGCTGAACATACTGGGTCTTGGTACGACATGTCCTAGTCCTGACCTCTGAGGTGTGCAGGGAGAAGATTGGGCGGCTGCTGCTTGTATTGTACTTTCAGCTCTGCTTTATCCTTATAATATCTGCCCCATGTATGTAAATAAACACTAAATATTCACTCATTGGTGACCACATCGTAATAAACCGCTACAACACTTCTACCCTGTGACTCATGTTTCTAAAGATGCCATGTCGCCGCAAGGACAAGGAAATACAGCACTGCCATCATCGCAGACCAGATGGTATATTACATGGGAGGTGACATCACCAGATATCCATGAAAGGAGGATGGGGGGGGTAACACTCCACTATTGGTACGGTCGGATCACGTACCACTGTGTTGCTTGCATTCTGCACTAGACAACTGGGCGCAAGCTGGAAACGTGGCTGCACCACAACTTACATTCCACAGAGGTTTTCAGATCCCACATGGATGAATAAAGCCAGTGTCGTAACTCGAATTCTATGGGCCCCAGGGCTAACTTTAAAATGCTCCCCTCCCGATAGGTTTTAATGTATTGTACAATATAAATAAAAAAAATAGGTGTTTAATTTTTTTTTATTGTTACCATATAAAATATAGAAAAAGTTTTAAATATTCTGGAACAAAGATTCCCCACATAAGGCATAAACCTTCTGGACCCATATTTTGGTAAATTACCTACAATTAAAAAGATTGTAATCACAGTATATTAGCTGTCAGTCTGCTGCATAATTACATAACAATTTTAGATATTATTAATTTTTTACTTACAGATATTTGATTGTGAATAAGTACGAGTCGTGCTTCTTAACCAGAACATAAATCCAAATGAAACGTCAAAATTCTCACAGTATATATTCCATTTTAACCCCCCCCCCCCAACTCTGTATATATTTCATGATATTCTGCAGAATATATCACTATGTATAAAAATCAGTAGGTAGAGGAGACAGAGCGATATTCTGCAGATCTCTAGAGAGGTCAGTGGTGTAATAATCTGCAGGATATATCACTATGTCTCTGTCAGGTGAGGGTAGCAAAATATAAAGTACTGTCAGGAGGTAGAAAAAACTGACCAATGTTCTGCAGGTGAGTGGTGTAATAATCTGCAGAATATGTTACTATGTATAAATCAGAAGGTAGAGGAGACAGAGCAATGTTCTGCAGGTCCCCATGTGCTCTCAATGTCCGGATTAGGGTAAGGGTATTATAGACGGATTAGATGAGCTTCACACTCTTCTGATCTTGCACAATCTGCATTTGCTGCCGTGTCATTCATCTATTGTCCACCAGGTGGCATAGTGGAGGCCACAGCCACTCAGTACTGCCAGTTATTCTCCCTTAGGGAGCACCTTCTGCCTTTTGATGCTTTGACATGTTTGCCTGTCTTGTGAGCACCATATTTGTCAATTTTAGCTTGCATGTCTCCTGCCTCTAGCGTGGTAGCTATCGATCATTAGGGATGAGTTTATTTATAAACCCTGCATAACGGAAACCAGGTGGATCCATTATGCGGCCCATAGACTTCTATTATGACGGAATGCCTCTTAAAGGTATTCGGTTATGGCCCATGGTAATGGAACCTATCACAAGCAGGAAACTGGTGAGACAGGCTGAAGCTGCATTACATAGGATACACAGAGACTCTGCAGTGTGAGTTAGTAGATGGCAGTTCTGTCACTGAGTTATCATTTGCAGTGGTTTGGGTAAGACTTCACACTTCTGTCTCTACAGAGTCAGAGGCATAATGGGAAATGTAGTCCGCATCCTGAGAACGGAATATCTGAGATGGCAAGCAGCCCATAAATGCTACACCAGTTACAACATACATAGATGAGGCTTACACAAGTGCCTCTATTATAATTCTTTAATAATGGCCTATGCTGCACGTCGTAGTACTATGGAAATTACTTGGGACATGCAAGTCAATGTATTGTATCCTTTCTGCATAAAGTGTGGAGGACAACAGAAACTTTCAGGAACGGAATCTGTGGAAGACAACGGAAAACCGCTTCACGAGATGACGCTCCGATTCAGAAATTAAGCATCAACTCTTGAAATGTAAACTGGATTATCAAAAGTGAAATGGACTCGCATAGGGTCGATATCCATGCCTGGACGGTGCGCTGCAGACTTCTGACATGTTCCTACAGGGATAAATGACCTGTCAAGAAGCAGCCATTACCAGCCACCATAAAAGAAGTGCTTGTTGGGGCGCCTTCACACACGGCAGATTTTTGTGGCAGAAAATTCAGCTACTGAAAATCACTTCCATTAACCTCAATGTGCTTGCTGCCTCATTCAAATGAATGGAACTGATTTTCAGTTGCAGATATTTTCTGCCACTAAATTTGCCGCATGTGAAGGCGCCGGTATGGGCAAAGAAACCACAAGACTGCACTGTGGACAAGTGGAAAAAAGTACTTTGTATTCAGTTTCGCCAGAAAAAAAAAAAGGTGTAAGAGCATAGATCAAAGTTTGTCCAGCGCTCACCCAGATAACCTTTTTGACCTGACCACATCCAAAGCTTTAGGGCGGCTTTACACGCTGCAGATTTTGTAGTGACTGAATGGGGCTTTTGGAAATCCATGTGCTTGTCACCCCACTGAAATGAATGGAACAGATCTTCAGTTGCAGAAATTTCTGCAATAAAATCTGCAGTGTGAAGGCGCCCTTACAGCTGCTGAACCAGAGACTCCATCCCACTGAAGGAGCAGTGAAACATTTGTGGTCCTTCTGAAGACAAAATTGCTACCAACGCTGCAGAAATGGTTTCCGAGTGGTGACTTTATGTTTCAGCAAGCCCTGGCACTCCGCCATATATCCAGGTACAGCATGCATCGTTGGAGGAGCCGGGAAACTCGCCGGATTGAACCCAGTATTATTATTATTTATTAAAGCGCCATTCATTCCATAGCGCTGTACATATGATAAGCGGCGCACATATATAATACAGACAATTGCACTAAGCATGAACAAGACGAGTTACAGACTGGTACAGAAGGAGAGAGGGCCCTGCCCGTGAGGGCTTACAATCTACATGGTATGGGAGAAGGACACAGTAGGTGCGGGTGAAGCTGGTCGTGGCGGTATAGAGGCAGCAGGGTCACGGGTTGTAGGCTTGTCTGAAGAGGTGGGTTTTCAGGTTTCTTTTGAAGGATTCCACTGTAGGTGAGAGTCTGATATGTTGGGGTAGCTGGGGGTTCCAGAGTGTGGGGGATGCGCGGGAGAAATCTTAGAGGTGATTGTGGGAAGAGGTGATAAGAGGAGAGGAGAGAAGGAGGTCTTGTGAGGATCGGAGAGTGCGTGTGGGGATGTATCAGGAAAGTAGCTCAGAAATGTAGGGAGGCGACAGGTTCTGGACGGCCTTGTATGTATTTGTTAGTACTTTGAAGTGAATTCTCTGGGCAAAGGGGAGCCAGTGAAGGGATTGGCAGAGGGGAGAGGCAGAGGAGTAACAGGGGGGGGGGGGGGGGTGGATTAGTCGGGCAGCAGAGTTGAGGATAGATTGGAGGGGTGCAAGAGTGCTAGATGGAAGGCCACAGAGGAGAATGTTGCAGTAGTCTAGGCGGGAGATGAGGGCATGTACAAGCATTTTTCGCAGACTCAAACTTGAGGAAAGCGCGGATGCGGGAGATGTTTTTGAGTTGGAGGCAGCAGGTGGTGGAAAGGGCTTGGATGTGCGGTCGGAAGGAGAGGGCAAAATCCAAGGTCACGCCAAGGCAGCGCACTTGGTTGACCGGGGAGAGTGTTCAGCCATTGATCGTGATAGATAGGTCTGTTGGGGGGGGGTTGAGCAAGATGGGGGAAAGATGAAGAATTCTGTTTTATCCATGTTAAATTTTAGAAAGCGAGAGGAGAAGGATGATATGGAAGATAGACATTGTGGCATTGTGATAGTAAGGTGGTGATGTCTGGACCAGAGAGGTAGATTTGTGTGTCATCAGCATAGGAGTGATACTGAAAGCCATGGGACTCAATGAGATGTCCCAGGCCAAAAGTGTAGATAGAGAAGAGCAGGGGTCCTAAGACAGAGCCTTGCGGGACACCAACAGAGAGGGAATGAGACGAGGAGGTGGTGTGAGAGTGGGAGATGCTAAACGTCCGGTCTGTGAGGTATGATGTGATCCAGGTGAGGGCCAGGTCAGTGATGCCAAGAAAGGAGAGAATTTGTAACAGAAGGGAGTGGTCAACAGCGTCGAAGGCAGAGAACAGGTCAAGGAGAAGGAAGACAGAGTATTTGTAGTGTCCCACTACGTAAATGTGGGCACTACTCAAGGGTCAATTGGGTCACGTTGTTCCCCACCTTTTGTGGAACATGGTCATGGTATTTGTATTGCATTATAATGTGTATTGTCATGTTATCTCCTGTGTACCAGGCCTGTTAGGGGTGTAGTTCCTCCTCCTAGGCAGTAGAGGGAGCCAGGGAACCCCCTAATATATATAGTCAGGTCCAGTTCAGGGAGTGAAGTGTGTGGTTAGAAGCCAGTGTACACTTTAGCTAGAGAGTAGCTGAAGATCAGCTTCTAATATGCAGCTAGATAGCCCAGGTTCCTAGCTTGCATCCAGGGGAAGAAGTTGCCTCCTGAAGATATCTAGCATCTTGCAAAGTACAGAGCAGAGCCAATTTTATCCAGCCAAGTAGAAAGCTGAAGGGCAGAAGGATATTCACAGCAAGAAGATTTATACCAGAGGAAGGTTTCCCTACCCAAGGATAAAGCCAGCTATAGGGCATACGGGTCTTGGAGAAAGCCAGACAGGATCTGAAGAAAGTACAGCCTGATCTGTGAGTGTTATTCCCTCTGAGTATCTTGCAAGGACTTTGCCTGCCATTTATGTGAAGCCTGCCTGTTACCCAAAACCTTTTATATGGAACTGTTTGAAGCCTGTGTATAGTTGAACTGTTCAGTAAAGTGGAGTTCTAGTTCACTGCAAACGAGTGTACCTCCATTATTACTACAACAAATCGGTGTGCCACCGTTACCGGCACTGGCGTCACGAACTGTAAGGGATCTTGCCACAGGCACGTTAAACCTACAACACCCAGGGCAGCACCTCACCTACCACCCGGCCTGGTCCCTATATCCAGAGAGTGCCCCAGAGGATCCACGAGCCAGCCTCTCTATCACTGCTGTACGCCTGCCCAGGGTATCCTACATAACTGTGAGTACTAAGAGCAACCCTCGTTCTGTTAACTGACCCCCGTGACCTCACATTCGCTTACCCTAAGGGACTGGCGTACTGCATATTGTTTCATGGTTTTGGCTGTTAGTAGGTCATTGGTGACTTTGGTGAGGGTAGTCTCAGTTGAGTGGTAGGGTCAGAAGCCAGATTGTAGGTGGTCAAAGAGGGAGCAGGAGGAGAGGTGAGAGGACAGTTCAGAATGGACATGTTGCTCAATAGAAAACGTGGCTGGTGAAGAAATCACGAACAGGAAACGTGGATTGTGTAATTGGAAAGTGTGAGTAAAATGTGGTTCCAGGATCAAGATGTGAAAGATGTGCAGAAACCTGCTGGAATCAAAGCCCAAGATAGTGAAGCAACTCCAAAGGAGAATCCATACTGATTGGGAGGACTACAAGATCAGGATAATCCACAGTTATCAGGAAGACCCTTTGAACAGGAGGCCCCACAGTGAGCAGAAGGGCCACATAATCAGGAGAACCCTCACTAGTCAGAAGACCCTATTATCCAGAGGATCCATAGTGAGCAGGTGACCACAAGATCAGGAGAATTCGCAGTGAAAGATCAGAGATACATTGGGGTTCATTTATCAAAGATTGGCTTTGATAGCCACATGAAAAGCCTAATTTATGATGAGGCGCAGGCCTGGTCATAAATTAGACGCACCTCTAGCAGTCCGTGCTCTTGAAGTGAAAACTACCCCAGCCCCCATACTGCAGTGGTTTTTACTCCTCTTCTATGCCTTGCTGGGGCCAATATCCTGTCCACTTCCAAAATATTTTCCACAGGCATCTAAAAAGTCGCAAAAAAGGGGTCTTATGGATTTTTTAACCCAAAAACTGGCATAGTGATGTTAGTAAATTACCCCCATTGTGTGCAGTGAAGTGAGCACTCCAGCATTTTTTTGCCTCTATAAAGACTCATGTAGACGGCCGTTCCTGTATTGCAATCTGAAAACAGTGGATCTGCAATACACGGGCACCGGCTGTGTGCACCCCGCATCACGGATGTGGACCCATTCTCTCCGTGCCTCCTACTAATACTGAGAGTTCACATCACCGTTATTTTTGTTATAGAACAGAAGAAAAAAACAGGATTCTGTGAAAAAACGGATCCTGTGCATCAGTTATGCACATTTGGCATCCGTTTAAGCTATTTCGGTCTGAGATCCATTTTTTTTAGATGGGGGGGGGGGGGGGGAAATATTCCTGCATGCAATATCCTGCATGACAGTGATGTGACCTCTCCCTAATTGGGAAAAACAGGACAATGAAGAGATGAAGTAATGGTACGAAATTAGGTCTATTTCTTCCTTTAGAGTTGCTTCACCATCTTGGGCTTTGATTCCAGCAGGTTTCTGCACATCTTTCACATCTTGATCCTGGAACCACATTTTACTCACACTTTCCAATTACACAATCCACGTTTCCCGTTCGTGATTTCTTCACCACCCACATGTTTTCTATTGAGCAACATGTCCATTCTGAACTGTCCTCTCACCTCTCCTCCTGCTCCCTCTTTGACCAGCTACAATCTGGCTTCCGACCCCACCACTCGACTGAGACTACCCTCACCAAAGTCACCAATGACCTACTAACAGCCAAAACCAAGAAACAATACTCTGTCCTCCTTCTCCTTGACCTGTCCTCTGCCTTCGACACTGTTGACCACTCCCTTCTGTTACAAACTCTCTCATCTCTTGGCATCACTGACCTGGCAGATTGCAATACAGGAACGGCCATGTGCATGCGCTCTATGTGTCAATCCTCTTCTCTCTGACATGGAAACTACATGTGAACACAGACAAGCTTGTACAGTACTGTTCAAAAATAGCAGTTCAACATCCTTAGGCCGAATGCACACGGCCGTGTTCCTCGTATAGTGTATTACTGTAGTGCAGCGGCGGCATGAAGCGTGGGGCGTCATAGCAACCAATGACGCCGTGCGCTCCTGCTCTCAACAGGAATCCAGCCCGGCATACCACGGACCGCTCTCAGACGCGGAACACGGTCCGTGTGCATTCGGCCTTAACCTGGTAAATCACTGGTTTTGGTACAAGTCGTATTTCTGTGTAGCAAATAATTTACTTGTTAGCGTAGTAAACTAATAGAAAGAAAACAGAGCCGGCAATTATGGCATGCATGACGAACATTCTGAGTAATTGAATCATTAATTGAAAGGGGCTTGCTCAAAATCAAGCAGCAAGGAGTAAAACCGGTGAAGTCATTCCGTGGAATAATAGGTCTGTGAAGGTTCTCATTTATCCAGGTCATGGTATATCTGTAAAGAATAAATCAAGGCAACTGGACGTACTGTAGATTTCTTGAAAACGTTTCACTCGTTCTTCCAACGAGCTTTCTCAATTCTGAGTGACTGTACAAGAATTCTCTGGGAATAAATATGTAACTGAATCAACATCTGGAAATTATACCCAGCATGGGGTCCCATGCTGGGTATAATGACCTCTGACCCTATGCTGGGTATAATTACCAGATGTTGATTCAGTTACATATTTATTCCCAGAGAATTCTTGTACAGTCACTCAGAATTGAGAAAGCTCGTTGGAAGAACGAGTGAAACGTTTTCAAGAAATCTACAGTACGTCCAGTTGCCTTGATTTATTCTTTACAGATATAAGTGGAATAATAGGTGTCAATTGCGGCCCTTCTTTAAGATAGGAAGGCAACTGTTGCTTGTAGTGCATTTCCTTCTAAAATACTGGGGAAAATGGATAGTTCCAGACATTGTTCTCATGAAGAACATACTTTCATTTAAAAAAAACTTGATTGGAGAGGGGAAAACTTATAGACAAGTGCATATAGAGAAGTTTTTGTTTCCATCTCAAATGGAAACAAAAACCTAAAAGAAATGTCATAATGTGGGCAACCACTGTTCGAATGGATCAGAAAATAGCCAAAATGGCAAAATCTCAGCCAATGATCACCTCAAGAAAGATCCAAGAAGATCTGAAGTGACCAGAGAGCACTGCTACTATCGGAAAACAATGAAGTGAAACCAAGTCTCCAGAAAGAACTCTCCGCAAAGTCCGATTGTAGAAAATAGGTAAAAATTTTGCCAAGGAACCTATTGAACGGCCCAAAGAGAAATGACGCAACATTTTGTGGACTGAGGAAAGCACAGTTGTTCTTTTGTGGTCTAGTGGCAGCAAACAGTATGTCCGATGAGCGCCGAGCACTAAATTTAAGCCACAGTCCACTGTGAAGAAAGTAAAGCATGGTGGGGAGATGTTTCTCACACCATGGTGTTGGGCCTATTTATCACATTAGAGGGATCATGGATTACCGTAGAATGAATATATCAGAATACTTGAGGAGATCATGATGCCCTATGCCGATGAAGAAATGTCCTTGAAATGGGTCTTCCAACATGACAGTGACCCAAAACAAAGTAGTAAGAGAATAACATCTTGGTTACAAACAGGATTGGGTTAATAGAATGGCCGGCCCAATCCCATAGAGAACTTGTGGGGTGCCATCAAAAATGTTGAAGAACTGTGGAATGTAGTCCCCTCGTCCTGGACTGGAAAACCTGTTCAAAGGGCCCAGAAGGTGGTCGACTCCATGCAACACACGTCAAGCCGTTCTCAGAAACAATGGTTCCTCCACTAAATATTCAAGCAGGAATTAAAGGAGTTGAATTTATACATTACATTTTTGAGTTTTTGAAGAAAAATGCTGGCACTACTGTTTTTGAGCAGCTTAATGTTAATTTTTCTTTACTTTCTGTAAACACAAACTGGAGAAATGTTATGTTGAGTTAAGTGTTGATTTGGAGTTGAATGTGTAGTATCTCTAGTGCAAATGCATTTATGTAAATAAATGTTATTAGAATGGTTTTGCGACTTTTGCTTTTTTAAACTCTGCAATTTTTTTTAACACTACTGTAGTTAGTAAGAGCTGCTTGAATTAGCCAACACAATGAAGATAGCAGAGCTCAAGCATGACCACCTCTCCACCTCATCTCCTCCTTTCTGGAGTGCACCATAGGCATCCGGAGACCCTCATTCTGCCGATATGTATGTAGGACCCAGAGATGGGAACTTGCTCTATTAGTACTTGCCTGTCCCTGCTCCAGCTCTACGCGTCATTCCTCTTCTCTCTGACATGGAAACTACATGTGAGCAGACACAGACGAGCATGCATGTGGCCATTGAGGGGCCACACAGAATTGCATTGCAGGCCACATGTAGCCCTGCGCTCCTTCAGTGTCTGGATGTGACTTTACTTCATTATATCTTCTTAGACCAGGGGCATAGCTATAGGGGGTGCAGAGGTAGACCCTTGTGCTGCATAATAAGACACTGGTATTATAGAAAGTGCATACTGGTCAAGTTACACCTCTGGCTGGAGGGAAGGGGTTAGGTCAAGAATTTGGCATTGGAGGGGGGGGGGGGGGGGTTGCTTTCCTGCCCCTGGCCACAAAGCATTGAGGGAAGGTGGGCCCAAGCTGAACCCTTGCACCAGGGCCTATGTGCTTTTAGCTACGCCCCTGTCCTTATAAATGGCCCCGACCAGTCATCATTTACTGCACAGTAGTCAATCACTGGAATCCCCCTTTAAATCCTTCATATCTGGTTATTACAACCCTCTGAACTATGACGTATATTCACAAGTTGCTTTTGTCACTTTTTTTCCCGCATTATTGCATCAAACCCACAGCAACCGATACTGAGCATAAGATCACATAATAGAGAGACAATCGCCTCCTGAAGATCACATTTAAAGGGCCGGTAATGAAACAAAGGCACGAACCAGGAAATGCAGTGGAAGAGGCGGCAGCCGGTGACCTTTCCCCTATATGTGACAAGCGGTTGCTCCACTAAACCGCCCCCCCCCCCCCACACACCCCCTCCTCCGGTTCCCAGAGGTGTGTGTGGATAAGAAGCCACAGATTGGTCAGGGGAGGGCTGGAGGGTTGGACGCTGGGAGTTAGGATCCCAGAGCTGATGAGTGTGCAGGCAGAAGCTCTATGGCTGCACCACACAAGAGACTGCAGCCTCCCACTAGATGCCAGCTTCATGCCCCTGTGGCTGACATCAGAGAGCACAGTCGATGGACGTCTGATGCGAGGCATTTGCTGCGGGTCCTGATGGAGGGCGCGAGGTCTCCGCTGTGACCGATTGCACCTGTTACAGATTTTACGTCCCTTTAACCTTTTGCGTTATTTTTCTCTGTGTATAAACATGGCGAGCCCTCCGCCTGGTGCGGCCATCTCCATTTCTCCACCGGTGGACTTCGTGCTGGGTGCGTCCGCGTGCTGCCTGGCATGTGTGTTTACTAACCCGCTGGAAGTGGTGAAGACGAGGCTACAGCTGCAGGGTGAACTGCGCGCCCGGGGGTCTTACACGCGGCATTACCGGGGGGTCTTACAGGCCATGGTGGCGGTTGGTCAAGCAGATGGACTGCGCGGGCTGCAGAAGGGGCTGACGGCAGGACTGCTATATCAGGGAATGATGAATGGAGTGCGCTTCTACCTGTACTCATACGCTGAGAACATGGGACTGACGAAGCAGCCGGGGGGCAATGTGGCTGCAGGGGCAATCGCTGGAGCTCTGGGGGCATTCGTGGGCAGTCCAGCGTACCTGGTAAGTAAACCACTCAGTCTCTGGCCACTGTTTTGTTCCACTTTGTATGTACCACGGATGTAGCAGAGCTGAACCTGTCATTTATCTGAATATAAGCTTGTGATCATTCTCTGAGTACAGATAATGTAGTAGATGTCACCTGCAGTCCTATGTAACACCACAGATAACACAGTGATAACTCTCTCAGTACAGATAATGTAGTAGATGTCACCTGCAGTCCTATGTAACACCACAGATAACACAGTGATAACTCTCTCAGTACAGATAAAGTAGATGTCACTTGCAGTCCCATGTAACACCACAGATAACACAGTGATAACTCTGAGTACAGATAATGTAGTAGATGTTACCTGCAGTCCTATGTAACATCCACAGATAACACAGTGATAACTCTGAGTACAGACAAATTAGTAGATGTTCTCTGCAGTCCTATGTAACAGTGCAGATTATAGTGATAGATCAGAGTACAGATAATGTAGAATATAAGCTTGTGATCATTCTCTGAGTACAGATAATGTAGTAGATGTCACCTGCAGTCCTATGTAACACCACAGATAACACAGTGATAGCTCTCTGAGTAAAGATAATGCAGTAGATGTCACCTGCAGTCCTATGTAACACCACAGATAACACAGTGATAGCTCTCTGAGTACAGATAATGTAGTAGATGTCACATGCAGTCCTATGTAACACCAAAGATAACACAGGCATAGCTCTCTGAGTACAGATAATGCAGTAGATGTCACCTGCAGTCCCATGTAACACCACAGATATCACAGTGATAACTCTCTGAGTACAGATAATGTAGTAGATGTCACCTGCAGTCCTATGTAACACCACAGATAACACAGTGATAGCTCTCTGAGTGTGGGTAATGTAGGATATGTTACCTGCAGTCCTATGTAACACCACAGATACCACAGTGATAGCTCTCTGAGTACAGATAATGTAGTAGATGTCACCTGCAGTCCTATGTAACACCACAGATACCACAGTGATAGCTCTCTGAGTACAGATAATGTAGTAGATGTCACCTGCAGTCCTATGTAACACCACAGATAACACAGTGATAGCTCTCTGAGTACAGATAATGCAGTAGATGTCACCTGCAGTCCTATGTAACACCACAGATAACACAGGCATAGCTCTCTGAGTACAGATAATGTAGTAGATGTCACCTGCAGTCCTATGTAACACCACAGATAACACAGTGACAACTCTCTTTTTATACTACCTCCATCACTATACCTCTTTCTATCTCTGAGAAAACTGGGTGACACCAACATGGCTGCCATCACTGCTCCCATAGGTGTTGCCACTTTGCCTTTTTTCATTCCCACCTTGTATTATCACATCACAATCCTCCATTCTGAAGTCTGGGAAAACTGGTTACCACCCTCATGGGCAGACCTCACAAGTCCCTCTGAGGCAGACTGTCGATTTTCAACTTTACAATTACAATGTCTATCCAGAAAGTGTTTTTCTGGTTCCGTATATTAGACCCTATTAGATAATTTTGCGCTATTGTGCAAAAACTATTAATGTGTATAAATATGCAGGAAAAACTGACTTTCACACAATGAACCCTAGGGTCTCATGCACACGACCTTATGTATTTTGTGGTCCGCAAAAAATACGGATGGCTTACGTGTGCGTTCCGTATTTTGCGGAACGGAACAGCTGGCCCCTAATAGAACAGTCCTATCCTTGTCCGTTATGCTGACAAGAATAGGACATGTTCTATTTTTTTGCGGAACGGACATGCGGACATATGGACACCGAATGCACACGGAGTAACTTCCTTTTTTTTGCGGACGCATTGAAATGAATGGTTCCGTATACGGTCCACAAAAAAAAAAATGGAACAGACACAGAAAGAAAGTGGGGGCGGCCATATTGGTATCACTCAACTTTTCCAGCGACAGATAGAATTTAGAATTAGCACAATAGAGGTTTTAATGACCTCCCTGGTAAGAAAAGACCTTAGTTTATAGTGACGAGCAAACAGCTGCCATTGTGTGACAGAAACCAGATCTGCAGGTCCCTGGCACTGGTGGCGCTGACTCTGCCAGGCTCCCCTAACAATGACGAGGGGAGGAGGATCCTGGTAGATTCCACCTGGAAGATCATCACAGATCTCCTGTCCTGAGAGTTTGTGACAATGTATCAGTTCGGGTACCTTGTATCACTCTGGAGTCCAGGCTGTTCAGCTCATAGATTGCCTGGAATGGATATAATTGTAGCAAACCCTCAGCTTTCAGAAGTATTTGGTCTTTTAACCTCTGGATGTAAACAATAATGTTTCCATTCACTGACAGCAAAATAAATGTTTAATATAGTGAGAAATTATATAATAAATTAATAATTAAATGTTAATTAATTGTAATTACATTTTAATTAATAAATTTTAATTAAATTGTAATTAATTAATTTAAATTTAAATTAATAATAACATTTATAATTTAATAAACTATAGTTGATTAGAAAATTGCGCAACTGCATAAGGTCCCCCCAAAACTGAGCAGATTGGCGACCCCCGAGTTTCTCTGTAATAATGCAGCCATCCCTGTCCCTCACGTGACCGGCGTCTCTCGTTACTTATGACCTCTGTGCCGGTATTTCAGGCTGCACGACTCCAAGGTGACATCACTAGGAGCTTCAGTCTGCAGGCGACCATTGAGGAAGGACACTGCGCCCTCATACGCGTCCACCATCATACCGCCACATAGATTACAGTCCTTCCATAGTCTATATGTGAAGTCCTGGATAGAATAGCGCACCGCAGCCCCGGACCCTATAGAACCCAGAGTAAGTCCATGGCCTCCATCCAGGTGGAAGTTAAAACTATGGCGCAGTGTGTAATAGTGTAACCCCCTCCCCTGTCATGTCAGAGCTTGTACGCCCACCGCTCACCCCAATATCAGCATCGCCCACTTATTTCCCAGGATTTACTTAATCTTACAATATTATTCCAAATACCGACTCCTGAAAATTCATCATCTGAAACCCTGCTCCTTTTCTGTAGGTAAAGACGCATCTTCAGGCGCAGACGGTGGCCGCCATTGCTGTAGGACATCAGCACAATCACCAGGTGAGATGGGGGGGGAACCGACGTCTATAACCCCAGATACATAGTGATATATCCTGCAGATTATTACACCACTAACTTCTCTAGAATTCTGCAGAACATTGCTCTGTGCTCTCTACCTCCTGACAGATACATAGTGATATATTCAGCAGATTATTACACCACTAAGGCTCTATTCACACGTCCGCAATTTTCCTTACGGTCCGTTTTTTTGCAGATCCGTGTTTCCGTAAAAAACCTTCAGTTTTTTACAAAAGTGCATCCACATCCGTTCCGTGCTTCTGTGTTTCCGCAAAAATAAAAAAGGAAGGAGGAATACATGCTGCTAGGGTAATGCGGATGATATGCGGATGACATTTAGTGTCTTTCCGCATGTCATCCGCTTTTTTGCAGACCCATTGAGTACAATGGGGCCACGGACTGCAATTTGCGGCCAAAAGTAGGACATGCTTAATTTTTTTTGCGGAACCACATCACGGAAGTGCTGATGCGGACAGCAATTACTCCCCCATTGAAATGAATGGATCCGCACCTGTTCCGCAAAATTGCGGAACAGATGCGGAAGGAAAATTGCGGACGTGTGAATTGAGCCTAACTTCTCTAGAAATCTGCAGAACATTGCTCTGTGCTCTCTACCTCCTGACAGATACATAGTGATATATTATTCTGCAGACTATTACACTACTGTTCTCTCTAGAGATCTGCAGATCATTGCTCTGTCCTCTACCTCCTGACAGATACATAGTGATACATTATTCTGCAGACTATTACACTACTGATCTCTCTAGAGATCTGCAGAACATTTCTCTGTCCTCTACCTCCTGACAGATACATAGTGATACATTATTCTGCAGACTATTACACTACTGATCTCTCTAGAGATCTGCAGATCATTGCTCTGTCCTCTACCTCCTGACAGATACATAGTGATACATTATTCTGCAGACTATTACACTACTGATCTCTCTAGAGATCTGCAGAACATTGCTCTGTTCTTTACCTCCTGACAGATACATAGTGATATATTATTCTGCAGACTATTACACTACTGATCTCTCTAGAGATCTGCAGATCATTGCTCTGTCCTCTACCTCCTGACAGATACATAGTGATACATTATTCTGCAGACTATTACACTACTGATCTCTCTAGAGATCTGCAGAACATTGCTCTGTTCTTTACCTCCTGACAGATACATAGTGATATATTATTCTGCAGACTATTACACTACTGATCTCTATAGAGATCTGCAGAACATTGCTCTGTCCTCTACCTCCTGACAGATACAAATGCTATATTATTTTGCAGACTATTACACTACTGATCTGCTCCCTCTGAGCAGGATTGGTGGGATATATATGGTTGTTTACAATCAGTAACTGGTTGTTAATGGTTTGTGTCAGGATACAAAGTCCAGAGGAGGTGGGAGCCGTGTCTCCTCTTCTGACTGGTTTAATGATTGTGACAGCGGCCGTTCCTCGTCACCCAATCAGTAATCCGTCCTATGGCCTGGCCCCCCGAATTATTATTCTACTACTGGGGTGACTGGACTCTGCACATATAGTCTCTGCATCCTGCTCCTTGTCACGTTGAATTGTCACTGGTGGCTGTAGCGGACATTGCTGTGGGACGTGACTGAGGCTGGAGGCACATAATGCCTCCAATGAGATCAAAACCCCACATAATGCTTTAGCACCTCGCCTTTCCTACATGGCACCTGTGCTGGGTGTTCGTTTGCTCAGAGCACTAGGGGTCATGCGCACAATCGTATTTTCTTTCCGTGTCCGTTCTGTTTTTTTTTTTTTGCGGATCTATTGTAACAATGCCTATCCTTGTCCGCAAAACACACAAGAATAGGACATGTTCTATATTTTTTTTTGCGGTGCTACGGAACAGACATACTGACACGGTGTGCTGTCCGCATTTTTTGCGGACCCATTAAAATGAATGGGTCCGCATCCTATCAGCAAAAAAAAAAACGGAACGGACACGGAAACAAAGTACGTTCTTGTGCATGAGGCCTTAAAGCAAGGAATAGAGGGGATCAGATCCTCCTGCCACCTATGGACGTCCCACTTCCAGTTCACTCCAGTCCTCCCCAGCAGAAAGACATAGGAGTCTATAAAGCTCCAGTATGAGGCCGAATGTATAGCACCAGGGGTCGGGGCTCAGAGGCTCCATCTGCCCCCAGTGATAACAAGAAAAAATCAAGTGCCCCAGTGTTTTTGTTTATTGCCACAGGGAGAGAAGGATAAGTGACTGCCAGACACCTCCAGATCCACTTATCTCCAGGGGACAGGGGAACAAACGATAGACATGTGCCAGAGATGGCACACAAGCAGTGTTTCACTGGCACGCAGCCTCACAAGACGCAGAGTGCTGCACTTTTAATAAAAAAAAAACAATTCAGATGCGCCACACAGGGTGTGTCTGTTAGGCCCTTCCCGCCGTGCCCGCCAGCTACCAGACTCCACTACCTCAAGGGCTGGCTGCTGTACCCGCTGGTGGTCCTCTGCTGCTCTATCACTCCTGGCATAGGCGACAGCAGGGAGAAGTGGTGACACAAGGGACAGGTGACAGCAGGGGGGTGAGAGTAGTAGTGGCATAGGCGACAGCAGGGAGAAGTGGTGACACAAGGGACAGTGATGGGATGGGAGTAGTAGTGGCACAGGTACCAGCAGGGGGATGGGAGTAGTAGTGGCACAGGTGACATTGGAAGGGAGTAGTAGTGGGCAGGGCATGGTGTGCAAGGACAGGCAGATGGAAAGATGATGGTGAGCTTGAAGAATGGGGGAAGCATTGTGACTAATTTGGGGGTGGGAGGATGGTGAGCCTGCAGGTGACTGCTGCGGGTAATGGGGGGACAATGTGGAGCAAGATTCTGGCAACTCTGGGGTGGTCGAAGGATGCTGAGCCTGCATGTGATTACTGGGGGTGATGGGGGGGAATGCTTCCGACAACTTTGGGGGTTGTTGGAAGATAGCGAGCCTGCATGTGACTGCTGGGGGCAAGGAGAGCAAGCTTCTGACAACTTTGGGACGTGTTGGAGGATAGTGATTTTGCATGTGACTGCCGGAGAGACCTGAAAGTCTCCTCGTATTAACCACAGCGTGATCGTCTTTGCAAAGAAAATCAGGAACAAGGCTCAGACTGAATGGTAACTTTATGTCACATGCAGTTTGTTGTGTTAGGCCTCATGCACACGACCGTTGTTGTGTTCCGTTCCGCAAAATGGGGTACCGTGATCCGTTTTCGTGTCTTCCTTTATTTTTGGAGGACCACCAGACATAAAGGAAGGTAAAAAAAAGTCTAAGACAGGTTTGCCATGCAAATGATAGGAATAAAACGGACGCGGGTGACAATCTTGTCTGCCTCTGCGTTTTTTAGCAGTCCCCTTGACTTGAATGGGTCCGCAAACCGTTTTCCTGCGGACAGAGAATAGGACAGGTTATATTTTTTTTGACGGACTGGAACCACGGATCACGGACGGAAAATGGTGCACTATCCGCATTTTTAACGGTTCCATAGAAATGAATGGGTCCGCACCTGAAATGCTAAAATCGGCGGAACGGACGAGGAAGCAAACAACGGTCGTGTGCATGAGGCCTTATATGACTTTCCTGTATTGCCCGGCACACTGAGCGCTTCTGCTATGATGTTTTTCCTTGGCACAACGTCCGAAAAAGGTTGCCGACCCCTGTGATAGACCATGATAAAATATAACCTACCTGATCCTTGTTTCCCCTCGGGCATAGAGAGGCCTGACAACAATAATCAAATGTGTGATCAGTTTACAGCTTCTGGGGAGTGGAGGGACCCCAACATCCACCCTGGGGCAGAGGCAGAATGTGACTCTGCAGAGCATCTCATGTCTGACCTCTCAGCCCTGGCAGCTGTCGTCCTCTGCGGCTGCAGATCCTCTGGCGTCTCAGCCTCTCATCTCTGACTGTTGGTCGCAGTTATTATTATAGAGTTTATCCCGATTCATCTTAATCTGGATAAGACATCATTATAACCGCAGACCGGATGCCAGGACTACACATCTGGGCTGCCAACGTCTACAAGTACAGAAAAACGTGGCCCCCATCTACTAATAGGACTGCACCTAGAAACTGACGTACATTGCAGCAAAATGTGGCAATGGAATCTGTTGCCTGTTTTGCGCAAGAAACGTGAAATGTGACATTTTGCACCAACATTGAGCCACAGCGCCAACCAATACCTGGTATAAAGTCTGCACCTCATTCATCATCAACCCTGAGCCCCTGTGATACTTCTGGTGCAGGTCCAGACACCCTAAGCGTCCGCCATCTATAGGATTAGTAAGTCTGTCTATCTATAGCTAGAATTCTTCTTTATATATACTTTTATATATTTGTGACAACCTCTCAGACATGATATAGAGGCTGGTTGTCAGCAGTGATAGATGAATAGTTGTTACTGTAGTATAAGGTTTGTGGATCTGCAGCGAGCCGGACCGCAGGGGAAACCACGTGAGTCTCACGGTGGGCCGATGGGGGTAGTAGTTGTTTGTACACACGGTTAGCAGTGTAGTGACAGCACTAAATCCTCCGGGGCACTCTCTATTGCAGGGAACACCAGCCAGATGGAAGTTGAGGTGCCCTTTATGATGTAGGTGTTTAAGGTGCTTTGGTGGCTGGGTCCCTGTGTTCGTGACGCCAGCACCGTAAGGTCAGTTGTTGTAAAACAATTCCAACCTTTACTTGAACCATTAGTCTCAAGGCAGATGTTACAGTCCATCAATAAAGTGCATTCATATGGCATAAGTGATGACTCAGAAATAAGTACAATTGTATTCCACTTATCAGGTTCAGGCAATTGTCAGTTGAGGAGTTCTCTTTAAGGCTGACACTTTACAGGCAAGACTTCTTATAATAGTTCTAAGCTTAATCTACAGCACTGTGGTACTAAATATGCTGGTTTCGGTTTACTTTGAGCTATCCTATCAGTTGTCCCTCGTGGCAGGCATCAGTCTTCTGCTACGTTATTTGCAGGATGCTCTCCTAAAAAGGTTTAGGTTTTTCCACTATGTCCTGGAAGGCTTGTGTAGTGGATAAGGACAATTCTGCGCACTAATTATCCATACGTGTCCCGGCACTTGGAAAGTTGCTCTCAGGCACTTGTGCTGATGAGGTCCATAAGCTAGATTCAGCTGTAACCCTCACTAGGCTTGCTTCATATTTAGACATAGACTCACTGTCTGGTGCCTGGTTGTCTTCTCCAGGCTTCATCATGGCCCAGAGAAAAGGAAAACAGCTACATGTTGATTTAGGCCTGTTTCTCTCCTCCATGAACTTGCTTCCCCTCTCTCACTCTGACTCTAACATAACATTCTGCTCTAAGCTAGAAACACCCAAGGCTATATATAGTGTGGTGCCAGCACCACCTAGGGGCGAATGGGTGGAATGACAATGCCAGACTGATAATGTGAAAAACCATACATTAGATAAATACATAAATAAGCAGATGTTTAAAGTGTCCCATTTACACAGATATGTGGGATGCTGCAGATCTCATCACAATGTCATGATATTACTATTACTAGGGTATTTCAGCCTTTATGTTGTTTCCCATGTGTTGGGGTTCATGTGGTTAGGGCTGTATTATAATGGCAGATGAGCCTTATGATTGACATGAAAGAAGCAGTCCTTCCCAGCAATCACCTGCTCGTCGGCGGAGGAGACCACTGCTATTACATGCAGTGATCTCCTCCACAGTATGGGGGAAAATGATCACTAATGCCATCGCTTGACCTCATACAGAATCATTATTTGCCGGCAGCTGAGCGCAATTAGGAGGGTGGCCAGACTTCCGGTTTTAGGCCGGACAGTCCGGTTTTCAGGCTCCCTGTCCTCCGTCCGGCGCAGGGCCTGGACGGACACAGGGATGTTCTCCTTTTTAGTAGCTCAGGTTCAGACTGCAGCATTGCGCTGTCTGAGTGTAAGCTGCAGTAACTGACTGAAGCTTCTTTTACCCCCAGTCAGTCACTAGAGCCGCAGACATGGCTCCCTGTGGCTGACTGAGGGGGAGAGAACCACCCCTGCTGCCCCCAGCTCACCTTCTCCTCCGAAATTTCTTCTCTCTCCTCTCCCCGTTTTTCCTCCCGGCTGCCGACAGGGGGGCGTGGCGTCACATAGGTGTGGGTGTGGCTTCATTTATGAGGGCGTGGTTTGTCATTTGGGGGAGTGGCCAGTGAGGTCCAGCTTTCATGGGTGAAGCCAGTGGCTACCCTAGCGATTAGGCAGCACGATCTGCTGGCGGCAAACGATGATTTTTGTAAAAGATGCTCATTCATCGGTTAATCAGCAGCACCTTCACATTGGTAGATCATCGCTAACGAGTGTTCCTACGAATGCTTGTTAGGGCTCAAGCACACAAACGTTGTTTGGTTCTGCACCCGAGCCACATTTATGCGTTCCATGGGCCTGAAAAAAAAATAGAACATGTCCTATTCTTGTCCATTTTGCGGACAAGAGTAAGCATTTCTATTATGGAAGGCCTGTTCTGCACACAAGAGGCATCGTGTTTTGTGGATCCACAATTTTATGGATCCGCCGCGCGGTCGTATGCATAAGCCCTTAGGGCTCTTTCACATGAGCAGATGTCTTGCGGGTAATCCGCTGCGTGAAAGAGAGCCAAGCCCAGTTCCGGACAGCAGAGACACGGAGCATTAACATGATTGTGATCTTTTTACTACAAAATCACAGTGACAACTTTATCTCACTGTGATTTTGTAGTGAAAAGATCACAGAGAGGCATGGAGATGTTAATGCTCCATGTCTCTGCTGTCCGGAACAGGGCTTGGGTCTCTTTCACGCAGAGCCCTTAGGCGGAATTCACACTTCAGTTATTTGGTCAGTTATTTCCAAAGCAGGTTTGGGTCAAAAACTCAGAACAAGAGGAAATCTTTCCATTATACCTTATCTGAGTAGGCTTCACTACTGGTTTTGGCTCATAATACAGACGTGGACAAAATTGTTGGTACCCTTTGGTCAATGAAAGAAAAAGTCACAATGGTCACAGAAATAACTTTAATCTGACAAAAGTAATAATAAATTAAAATTCTATAAATGTTAACCAATGAAAGTCAGACATTGTTTTTCAACCATGCTTCAACAGAATTATGTAAAAAAATAAACTCATGAAACAGGCATGGACAAAAATGATGGTACCCCTAGAAAACACAGAACATAATGTGACCAAAGGGACATGTTAATTCAAGGTGTGTCCACTAATTAGCATCACAGGTGTCTACAACCTTGTAATCAGCCATTGGGCCTATATATATGGCTCCAGGTAATCACTGTGTTGTTTGGTGATATGGTGTGTACCACACTCGACATGGACCAGAGGAAGCAAAGGAAAGAGCTGTCTCAAGAGATCAGAAAGAAAATTATAGACAAGCATGTTAAAGGTAAAGGCTATAAGACCATCTCCAAGCAACTAGATGTTCCTGTGAGTACAGTTGCACATATTATTCATAAGTTTAAGATCCATGGGACTGTAGCCAACCTCCCTGGACGTGGCCGCAGGAGGAAAATTGATGACAAATCTAAGAGACGGATAATCCGAATGGTAACAAAAGAGCCTAGAAAGACTTCTAAAGAGATTCAAGGTGAACTTCATGCTCAAGGAACATCAGTGTCAGATCGCACCATCCGTCGTTGTTTGAGCCAAAGTGGACTACATGGGAGACGACCAAGGAGGACACCATTGTTGAAAACGAATCATAAAAAAGCAAGACTGGAATATGCCAAACTACATGTTGACAAGCCACAAAGCTTCTGGGAGAATGTCCTGTGGACAGATGAGACAAAAATCGAAGTTTTTGCCAAGGCACATCAGCTGTATGTTCACAGACGAAAAAATGAAGCATATCAAGAAAAGAACACTGTCCCTACTGTGAAACATGGAGGAGGCTCTGTTATGTTCTGGGGCTGCTTTGCTGCGTCTGGCACAGGGTGTCTTGAATCTGTGCAGGGTACAATGAAATCTCAAGACTATCAAGGAATTCTAGAGAGAAATGTACTAGCCAGTGTCAGAAAGCTTGGTCTCAGTCGCAGGTCATGGGTCTTGCAACAGGACAATGACCCAAAACACACCGCTAAAAACACCCAAGAATGGCTAAGAGGAAAAAATTGGACTATTCTAAAGTGGCCTTCTATGAGCCCTGACCTCAATCCTATTGAGCATCTTTGGAAGGAGCTGAAACATGCAGTCTGGAAAAGGCACCCTTCAAACCGGACACAACTGGAGCAGTTTGCTCATGAGGAGTGGGCCAAAATACCTGCTGAGAGGTGCAGATGTCTCATTGACAGTTACAGGAAGCGTTTGATTGCAGTGATTGCCTCAAAAGGTTGCGCAACAAAATATTAAGTTAGGGGTACCATCATTTTTGTCCATGCCTGTTTCATGAGTTTATTTTTTTACATAATTCTGTTGAAGCATGGTTGAAAAACAATGTCTGACTTTCATTGGTTAACATTTATAGAATTTTAATTTATTATTACTTTTGTCAGATTAAAGTTATTTCTGTGACCATTGTGACTTTTTCTTTCATTGACCAAAGGGTACCAACAATTTTGTCCACGTCTGTAGCTGATGGAAACAACTGACCAAATAACTGAAGTGTGAATTCAGCCTTAGCGATGATCTCGACGACCCTCGGCCAGTGTAATACAGGTATTACCCTTGTATAGGCCGGTGACTGCTCAGATGTTTTGTTCAGCTGTTTTCTTATCTCCTTCACCTTTGTTCCAGCTCAGGGCCGCACCTGCCGATTATGACACAGCAAAAAAATACAGCAAAAAAACACGCTATCTCCTCATCAGGTGATGACGTGACTGAAGGTATAGCGAGAGTTAACATAAGTAACGTTACCTCCTGGCAGGCAGGGCTGTGCAAAGCCACCAGTCATCAAGAAATAACAGATCTGTCCTGTAACACTTGTAAACCAATGTTCTGCTGATCTCTAGGGAGGTCAATGGTGTAATAATCTGCAGGAAATATCACTATGTATCTGTCAGGAGGTAGAGAGGACAGAGCAATGTTCTGCAGATCTCTAGAGAGGTCAGTGATGTAATAATCTGCACATATTTCAGGTTATGAAATTCGTTTACTGGTAAAAGGTGAATTGCGTCATGGATTCCGTTACCATGGACAATAACGCAATTCTAAGACGGAATGCATAACGGAATGCCTTTAGAGGTATTCCGAAGTCTATGGGCTGCAAAATGGATCCGTCCCGTTTCTGTTATGCTGGAGAGGACTCTCCTGCATAACGGAAATGGGACGGATCCTTTATGCAGCCCATAGACTTCGGAATACCTCTAAAGGCATTCCGTTATGCATTCCGTCTTAGAATTGCGTTATTGTCCATGGTAACGGAATCCATGACGCAATTCACCTTTTACCAGTAAACGAAGTGTGAACGAATTTCATAACCTGAAATTCGCTCATCTCTAATCACTATGTATCAGTCAGGAGGTAGAGTGAGCAATGTTCTGCAGAGAGTGTGGTGTAATGATCTGTCTGATGAACCCTTTATTTCAAACAAATTTTATTGTATATTTTTATCTCAAAAGTGCAAACATATGAGAGAACAGTTTACAATTGTTAGTAGAGGCATGGATGACAACTTATACATTGTGCATAATTATCTCAGAAGTGCCAAAGTATGAGAAATCAGTTTACAGTTGTCAGTAAAGGCACGAATGACATCTTATATATTATATGACGTCTTATTGCACTCCTAGCCAAAAGTGATATATGTAATATTTCAACACAACAACAGAAATAGAAAAAAGAAGAAAAAAAAAAAAGGGGGGGGGGGAAGGGGAAGGGAAAGGATAGGGATGGGGGGGGGGGGAGTGGATGATTGCAGCACACGTTTCAACACCTCCTTAAAAAGAATCCTTTATTCTCCCAGACAATAGGAAGGAAGATGGATAAGCTACCTTAAGTGGAATGGAAGCCTCTATATGTTACCCAAGGGCCCCACACTTTTTGGAACATATGAGTGGATCTATTCTTCCATCCCGCTATTTGTTCCATTCTATATATATCATCACACCTAAGTTCCCAGTTTTCCAATGGAGGGGGGGATGTTTCCCGCCAATTAACTGCGACTAGCACTCTAGCCGCTGCAAATAATTGCGTGATGAGATGTTTGGTAGCGGCTGAGCATTTTATTTGGTCTAATAAGTTTAATAGACAAATCTGTGGGGAAGGTTGTACATTAATCTTACAGACCTTTGTGATTACTAAGCAGATCTGTTCCCAAATTTTTTTGATTATCTCACACTTCCACCAGATGTGAAGAAAGGTGCCTTTTTCCCTTTCACACCTCCAGCATCTCTCACTGACCTCGGGGTACATCTTATGTAAAACTTCTGGCGTGTAATACCATCTGGTTTATATTTTAAAATAGTTTTCTTGCAGCCGTACGCAAGTTGAAATCTTCGGGGTCAGTGAGAGACACCTATGTAGAGACTTTAGATCTTTATCCAAGCCTAAGTCCAATTCCCATTTCTCTAAATAAGGGTTAACATCTGGGCTTGTAAGTGTGATTATCATAGAGTACAATCTAGAGATTTTTTTTAACAGGTTCCTGTTTCTGGAGGACTAGTTTCTCAAACCTTGTTGGGTCTGTCTTATTTATTGGTGTAATTGGCTTTAAGTAATCCCTTACGTATGATTTTTTGTAGAAAAGATAAATAGGAAATATTTTCCCCTCTATCCCACTCTTTTCTCAGTGTGCCCCACTCGTCTAATAAGTCCACTATTGGCATAGTGATTGCTTTAGCCTCTTCTGAGAGAGTTTGTATAAATTGTGGAGATGCATGTTGTAGAATATCCCTCAGTTGTGTCAAAGGGGAGATTGTGGCAGTGAGAAAGTTATTTTTCAGTTTTTGTCTCCATAGCCGTGTCGTATTCTTAGTAATGGGATTTCCAATATATGTTTCATTAACACACTTTCCATGTAGAAGTAGGGGTCGAATTGCAGATCGACTAATGGCAAACTCGGACTGAATATCAAGTCTATCCCCTTGATAGCGTAGCCACTCTAGACACCTCATCCCCTGAACTGCCAAGTAATATCCATAAAAGTCTGGCACCCCCATACCTCCTTGTTTGACGGGTAAAGTAGTGTATTGTTTAGTAAGTCTGGGTTTCTTCATGTTCCATAGAAACTTAGAGAGAGTTGACTCTATTCTGATAAAAAATGAGCGAGGTATAAAAATAGGGAGGGTTTGGAGGAGGTATAGAACTTTGGGTAATATAATAGTTTTGATTAGTGAACGTCTTCCGAACCATGATATGAATGGTATCTCCCAGGAATCCAATGTACGTCTAATGTCATTGGATAAGCCTTGATAGTTTTCCTCAAATATCCGGGTAGGATCAGATGTAAGCTTAATGCCCAAAAACTTAAGGCTTGAAGCTGACCATTGATACGGGGCATTGATGCCGCTGTGTGTCTAATGTCACATTTAAAACTTGAGACTTTGTGGGGTAAATCAAGAAGTTAGATAAATCCCCAAAAGGATCAAATAAGGATTGTATAGCCATAAAGGCTACCTCCGGGTTCGAAATCAATACCAATAAGTCATCAGCAAACGCTGCCAACTGGTGATGAACCCCCCTGTAGCTCAATACCCCGTATTCTGTCATCTTGTCTTATAGCCTGAAATAGACACTCAACTGTCAAGACAAATAGCAGGGGTGACAGAGGACAACCCTGTCTTGTCCCATTAGAAATTTGCAGAGGGGGAGAGAGCGTACCATTGACCACCACCTTAGCAGATGGCTTGGAATACATGGCCATGATAGCGTTGACAAATTCTGCAGGAATTCTGAATTTCGTCAAGGCTTTTTGCATAAACAACCAATCTATGCGGTCAAACGCTTTTTCGGCATCTGTCCCCAGCAGTACTAGAGGCACAGATCGGCTACGTACGTGATGTATAATGTTGATAAGGCGAGTAGTGTTCATTCTACCCTCTCTTCCCGCTACAAATCCTACTTGTTCGCTATTTATAAGGTTTGGCAATAATGGTTTTAGCCTAAGCGCCAGGAGTTTGGCGAACATTTTTAAATCATTGTTTAAGAGAGATATGGGCCTATAACTAGCACACATCGTCTCATCTTTTCCTTCTTTAGGGATAATAGTAATGTGAGCCATTAACATCTGTTCTGGCAGAGATTTCCCTTTGAACCTGATGAACCCTTTATCTTTCGTACAGAGTGTCAGTTCTGCGTTTGAGACCATCTACAAGAAGCATGGAGTCTTGGGACTGTGGCGTGGCGTTAACGGAGCCGTCCCGAGGGTGATGGTTGGATCTGCGGTGCAGCTGGCGACTTTTGCTAATGCTAAAGAATGGGTCAAGCATAAGAAGGTAATGGAGACGGGTCACCAGGTGGATCTGCCACTCCCTAGAGGTGGCCGGCTCTGATTCATTTTCACGGGGTGCTTCTTATAGGTACAGTATGTTCACATGCAGTAGACTTGAAATTTCACCTGGACGGGTCTTGCAGAAAGCCATCCACCTGCGGCTGAAACATAAAATAGATTTTTTTTTCAGTTTCAGAAATTTCTGTGACTAATCTGCTGCATGTAAACCTACCGTAATAGTGTGCTGACGTATGTAAGGGACAAATAGGATAAATTGTTGGATTCCCGGTGTCGATTTCATGTAATGATGGAGCTTTTTGTCTTCCTGCCCCCAGTGGTTCTCAGATGACAGCTGGCTGGTGCCGTTGGCCGGAGGGATGATCAGCAGCGTTGGTGTGTCCGTAGCAATGATGCCATTTGACGTGGTCAGCACACGGCTGTATAACCAGCCTGTGGACAGTGAGGGCCGGGTGAGCACAGCTCCGGAGTCTTCCTTGTGTCTTCTCCTTCTTCTCATCCCCTCCTCGCTCATCTCCTCTTGTCTTTCGTTCCTCAGGGTCGCCTCTACCGGGGTTTCCTGGACTGTTTCTTGAAGATCACCCACAAGGAAGGTGTCCTCGCCCTCTACAAGGGCATTGTCCCGGCTTACGTCCGCCTGGGGCCACACACGATCCTCAGCCTGCTCTTCTGGGAGGAGCTAAGGAAAATGACGTATCATTACCAGCACCACTGAGGGCGGAGCCAGCACGGACTTAACTTCCAGGGCCCCAACATGGGGGCCCATATAATCTCAGGACTCATAAAGTTTGCAAAGCAAAACTGAGGTGATGATAAGTGGCAGAGATTCTGGTTTCTTGTGCCAAGAGTGGGGCGAGCGATGGTTATAATGTCACCTGCAGACAATGGTGCATCCCCTGTGGAGAGCGGACGCTTGTTGCAAGTGTTCGTAGTTTTATTTTAGTTACTTTTTAATATTTTGGGGTGCAGGCGCCCTGTCCTCCCTCCCCCAGATCACAGGGTCCATATAATGTACAGAATCAGGGTTATCCCTTGTTGTGGGGGAGGGGGTTGTACGTATGATAAATTAAAATATGGCGTTATTGACGCCATGCTGTTCTTGGATCATGTGACCTCCCCAAATATGCTGTGATCCCGTGACTCGGCATCAACCCCTTGGTTAGTTTACCTACTTATTACCTCCCAGCAGCAACCAGACATTATGCTGCAGCTCAAACTAAAGGAATCCTAGCGGTCTATGACATTGTCAGCTCGGAGAATTATAGCCGCAATATGAACGTTAAAATGCGCCCACATCATAGCCGTGTGAATAAGGGCTCATGCCCACAAACGTATTTTTGGTCTGCATCCGATCTGCATTTTTTGCAGGTTGTATGTGGACCCATTCACATCAATGGGGCCACAAAAGATGAGGACATGATGTCATCCGTATGTCCATTCTGCGGCCCCGCAAAAAAAAATAGAACATGACCTATTCTTGCCCGTTTTATGGGCAAGGATAGGAGCGTTCTATTAGTGGCCGGCGATTCCGTTCGGCAAAATGTGGAATGCACGCGGACGGTATCCGTTATCAAATTTGCGGACCGCAAAACAGCCAACGGTCGTGTGCATGAGCCCCAACAAACATGAAAACGACTTCTACTATAATAGGACAAGAATTAGCATCTGCATGTTCTAAGGAGTCAGATCAGGGAGTAATACGACCACATCATATAAGTGCCTTGTGTACTGCGCCACCTGATGGAGAGTTACAAATAAAAAGATCTTTCTTACCTGAAATCTGGCTGTAGTTTTTTTGGGGGGGATTATTGGGGATCGGATGCGGACCCATTAATCTCAATGGGACTACAAAACATGCTGTCCACATTATTAAGTCAGTTCCGCGGCCCTGCAAAAAAATAAAAATAGAACATCTCCTATCCTTGTCCGTTTGGCAGACAAGGATAGGACATTTCTGCAGGAGAAAATAAATATGGCGGCAGGCACTCGGCTGGGATCCGTGTTTTGCGGACTGCAAAAACCGATACGGTCGTGTGCAGAAGCCCTTATTATATCGGGTTATTACAAAATGCCAATTATATCAAGTGACAATTGCACTCAGTGACATTTATCTATCTCTCTGATGCTATGAGATTTACCACCCCTATCCCGTGCTTGGGCAGCAGGAACCACTTGGCACTGGAATCAATAAGCATGGGCTCCCTTGTGCATCCCAATGCCCATATCACGCTGTACTTTCCTGTACAGCGCTTCGATGTGGGTGCTGAATGCAGCAGGAGCCGATGAACAATGTTCTCACAACCCCTCCCCCCCCCCACCAATGGCTTGGTGCCACCACATCACGCTTCCAGGAGCCACTCTCCACTACATTGTTCAGTGCAGGAGTGAGTTTGGATGAACTACTTCCATCTCCCCACTCGTGCTTTGGACCTCCTACATCAGAACCCCCCCCAGCTGGTAAGTGCAGACCACAGTGCCCTCTACAGTATAAACAATTAGGGGTCAAGTCCTCCTCTATTGGCTTACATATATACCATATTTTCCAGACTATGAGTTCTCATTCAGACGACCATATGAATGGGTCCGCATCCATTGTGGAACGGGTGTGAACCCATTTATTTCAATGGGACCGCAAAAGATGCAGACAGCAGACCGTGTGCTGCACGCATCTGTAGTTCCGTTCCACGGCCCGCAAGAAAGATAGAGCAAGTCTTATTCTTGTCCAGAATAGCGGACAAGAATAGTCATTTCTATCATAGTGCCGGCCATGTGCGGTCCGCAAAGTGTGGAACGCATATGGCCGGTATCCGTGTTTTGCGGATCAGCAATTTGCGGGCCGCAGAACAGTACGGCAGTCTGAATGAGCCCTAGGAAACAGAAAGTTTAAAAAAAAAATGTCCTACTTATTAAACCTTTCCCGGTGGTTTAATAAAGTGGAGGGGTCAAGGTCAGTAACAAACACACACAGCACTGCTGCATACACACTTGACAAATACAGCTTTCATACACAGCTGACATATATACACACAGCACTGCTATACACACACCTAACAAACACTCTTCCTTTTTTTTTTGGATGCCCCATTGACTTCCCTTTCTCGCGGTCAAGAATAGGACATGTTCTACCTTTTGCACAGAAACAGAACATACTGGTGTGGAAACCTTTTAGCATCCATATGTCCGCTCCGCTAATAGATAGAACATGTCCTATACTTGGCCACACAATGCAGACCACAGACTCATAGCAGTCAATGGGTCTGCAAAAAAAAAAAAAAAAAAAACAGATGCAACACGGATGTCATCCAGTACATATGTGCATGAGGCAAATACTGAGGATTACACCCAGTATACAGGACAGGAGAAGTGGTACTGTGCAGTGTCCATATATACAGAATAAGATCAGATGCTGAGGAACTCTTTTTAATTTTATACAAAAATACAAAAACTTTGCCATAAAATTTCCAAATAAGATATAAAACAAGGTATAAAGTATATACACTTACTACTGGCCCAGCTCCATGCATACTATCTCATTCATACCTACTAAAAAGAGAAAATTAAACCTAGCCTAACGTAAACATCCGATCCGGCTGAACCCCGACTATATACAAATTTATACAAATTGTTTATAACAAAAAATAAATGACAACTTGTCACAATAAATAATCATAATAAAAATATCAAATAACAAAAAAAAAAAATTTTTTTTTACATATACAGTACAGACCAAAAGTTTGGACACACCTTCTCATTCAAAGAGTTTTCTTTATTTTCATGAAAATGGTAGATTCACACTGAAGGCATCAAAACTATGAATTAACACATGTGGAATTATATACATAACAAAAAAGTGTGAAACAACTGAAAATATGTCATATTCTAGGTTCTTCAAAGTAGCCACCCTTTGCTTTTATTACTGCTTTGCACACTCTTGGCATTCTCTTAATGAGCTTCAAGAGGTAGTCACCTGAAATGGTTTTCACTTCACAGGTGTGCCCTGTCAGGTTTAATAAGTGGGATTTCTTGCCTTATAAATGGGGTTGGGACCATCAGTTGCGTTGAGGAGAAGTCAGGTGGATACACAGCTGATAGTCCTACTGAATAGACTGTTAGAATTTGTATTATGGCAAGAAAAAAGCAGCTAAGTAAAGAAAAATGAGTGGCCATCATTACTTTAAGAAATTAAGGTCAGTCAGTCCGAAAAATTGGGAAAACTTTGAAAGTGTCCCCAAGTGCAGTCACAAAAACCATCAAGCGCTACAAAGAAACTGGCTCACATGCGGACCGCCCCAGGAAAGGAAGACCAAGAGTCACCTCTGCTGCGGAGGATAAGTTCATACGAGTCACCAGCCTCAGAAATCGCAGGTTAACAGCAGCTCAGATTAGAGACCAGGTCAATGCCACACAGAGTTCTAGCAGCAGACACATCTCTAGAACAACTGTTAAGAGGAGACTGTGTGAATCAGGCCTTCATGGTAGAATATCTGCTAGGAAACCACTGCTAAAGACAGGCAACAAGCAGAAGAGACTTGTTTGGGCTAAAGAACACAAGGAATGGACATTAGACCAGTGGAAATCTGTGCTTTGGTCTGATGAGTTCAAATTTAAGATCTTTGGTTCCAACCACCGTGTCTTTGTGCGACGTAGAAAAGGGTGAACGGATGGACTCTACATGCCTGGTTCCCACCGTAAAGCATGGAGGAGGAGGTGTGATGGTGCTTTGCTGGTGACTGTTGGGGATTTATTCAAAATTGAAAGCATACTGAGCCAGCATGGCTACCACAGCATCTTGCAGCGGCATGCTATTCCATCCGGTTTGCGTTTAGTTGGACTATCATTTATTTTTCAACAGGACAATGACCCCAAACACACATCCAGGCTGTGTAAGGGCTATTTGACCATGAAGGAGAGTAATGGGGTGCTGCTCCAGATGACGTGGCCTCTACAGTCACCAGACCTGAACCCAATCGAGATGGTTTGGGGTGAGCTGGACCGCAGAGTGAAGGCAAAAGGGCCAACAAGTGCTAAGCATCTCTGGGAACTCCTTCAAGACTGTTGGAAGATCATTTCAGGTGACTACCTCTTGAAGCTCATCAAGAGAATGCCAACAGTGTGCAAAGCAGTAATCAAAGCAAAAGGTGGATACTTTGAAGAACCTAGAATATGACATATTTTCAGTTGTTTCACACTTTTTTGTTATGTATATAATTCCACATTTGTTAATTCATAGTTTTGATGCCTTCAGTGTGAATCTACAATTTTCATAGTCATGAAAATAAAGAAAACTCTTTGAATGAGAAGGTGTGTCCAAACTTTTGGTCTGTACTGTATATATATATATATATATTTTTTTTTTTTTATTGGTATACACACACATATATGAGAAAAAACAAACCTATACTAACCCTACCAATCTATTTATACCATCACCTTCACCCAGGGCCAACCTCTGCCTCTTGTCCCTCCATGAGGCCAGCCCTTCCTCCACCACCCACACCCAGTCCCTTGCCTAATGTCCTCCTATGTCCGCATAGTCCAGGGCTGGATGCAGGCCTCCCAACATGAAAAAATATGAACCCCACCCCACCCCATCCCACCCAACCTAACTACACCCCACTTACCCTATCATACAATATATACATCTTACAACAACCATATCAATCTATACAAACCAATATTAAAATCCACCCGAAGGCCCAAGTTCAGTCATTTGCAAACATTTCTTCAAAAACTCATCTTAAATACAAAACAAAAACCTAATGTGAAAGCCTCAGCCCAACACCAGGAAAAGTGCTACTGAGGCTAAGGCACATCAAAGGTGAAGCCTCTCCAGAGGTAAGAGACCCCATCCGTACCTACCTTCTTGCACTCAAGAGAGCGAACCTTCGCTTGGTCACCTAGAATGTTCCTACACACCTCTTCCACAGGGAGGACTTTCTGCTGGGTTGAAACTAAACACTGTGCGTTCCATGTGAAGTACCTGACCATTATGCTAACTACAAAAGCTATGCATGGGTCCCTTCTTCCCAAACCTTTGAATGCTCCATAAGCCCATTCCGCATAGGAGAGGTTGGCTAGCCTAGGCCAGCCAATGGATGCGCCCACCCGTTTGTATACTTCTGTATTAAAGGGACACTGAAGCAGGAAGTGCTCCATACTTTCCAGTATGTCGTCACACTCCTCCCAGGAACAACCCCTTTCATCAGAGTTCCTATACCTCAAGTTGCCCCTTACATACAGTTTCCCATGAAAGCAGCGCCAAGCCAAGTCCCAAAACTTCAAGGGGATCCTTGCCGAATTTAACAACTGTAACCCCTTGTCTAGATCCCGACTTGGGCAATCCTTAAGGGCTAGGGGCTTCTGGAAGTGGGTCAACAAGACCCTCTCGTCAAGGGATCTCCTTGACTGGGCCTTGATTTCCCTCACTCCCAAACCCCACCGGCGGATCACCTTCAGAATCGGGGTGGCATAAGCCGGAAGATATTCGTGAGGTGTACGCAAATCCTTCACTTGCCCTCCTGTCTCCCACTCCTGGAAGAAAGGCCAAAACCAACCCCTGCAAGAGACTACCCACGGAGGAGCCCTCTCTTTCCAGAGGTTTGCCAGGTTGATCTTAACAAAGGTGTTCACAAGGAACACCACGGGGTTGTACATACCCAACCCCCCTAATCTCCTCGTACGGTATGTCACCTCTCTCTTGACTAGGTTCAGCCTATTCCCCCATAACAGTTGAAAGAACAGACTGTAAACCCGAGTCCAGAGAGGTTCTGGCAAGACACATACACTGGCCAAATAGATAAGCAAAGGGAGAAGGTAAGTCTTGATCAGGTTTCCCTGAGGGTCAAAGACCAACCCTTCCACTGGTCAACCTTCTGAGCGGCGATCGTGAGCCTGCTGTCCCAATTTTGGGTGGGATAATCCCCATGGCCGAATTGAATGCCTTGGACTTTGGCTGACGACTGGGGCTCTGGGAGGGTGTCCTGGAGACCGAAAGATGGATCACCCCCTCCCAGCCAGAGACTCTCACACTTATCCCGGTTAATCACGGACCCAGAGACTTCCGAGTAGTGTTCTACCTCCGACATCACGTATTCCGCCTCCCCTCCCGAGGACACATCATCGGCATACGCCACCACCCTCAGAGTGGCTTCTGGCTCCTCCAGACTCATCCTGACTCCCGCTAACGGTCCTCGATCAATCCTCCTAATAAAAGGATCAATCGCAAACACGTATAAGAGCGGGCTCAATGGACAACCCTGGCGGACTCCAGACCCGACCTCAAAAGGGCTGCCAGACCAACCATTCACCAGCGGGAAACTCTCTGCCCCTGCATACAAGATCTTTAACCAATCGACAAACCCCCCCGGCAGGCCATATTTCAGAAGGACTGCCCAGAGGTACTCGTGGTTAACTCGATCAAAAGCCTTTGCCTGATCTAAAGCCAGCATGTACCCCTTCCAGTTACCCGCCCTACTCTGCTCCACTGCCTCTCGGACACCGAGCACAGCACTAAACGTGCTTTGGCCTGGAACTGAGCAATGTTGGGTCTCCGAAAGGAGCCAGGGCGCAAACTGCACCAACCGATTAAACAGTATCTTGGCCAGGATCTTTCTGTCCGTATTGAGAAGCGCTATGGGACGCCAATTCTCAATATGGCTTGGATCTTTACCCTTTGATATAAGGATCAGAGCTAACCTCCTCATTGACTTCGGCAGAGCACCCGAGGAAAGGCACTCATTGAATACCTTAGTCAAGAGGGGAACCAATGAGTCCTTAAAGGTCTTATAAAACTCGGATGTTAAGCCATCCGGGTCTGGCGACTTCTATAGGGCAAGCCCTTCGATCGCCAGGCTGACTTCTTCTATCAAAATGCCAAGAGAGTGGTCTACTCTTGACTCAGGGATGGTTTCAGCCAGGAAAGCCGAAATCCTGTCCCGATTCAGATCCTTCTTCCTCAAGAGGTACGAGTAGAAGGACTTGACGATTTCCAAGATCCCTGATCTGGACCTATCCAGAGATCCCGTACCATCGACCAGTCCCGTCACCAACTTACTTTTCACTGACATCTTACAGTTTCTGTAAGGGTCAGGCGAGCGGTACTTCCCGAAATCCCTCTCAAAAACCAAAGATGTGTGCCTATCGTACTGGCACCTCTTAAGCAAATATCCTCTCGGCTACCTCCAGTCGAGACCAGTTGTTCGAGTTTCCTCCTCAGACCCTGATACAAGCGGTACTTGTCCAGGGGCCTGAGGCTCGAGAGCTGGTGGAAGAATTTTGCCACCCGATCTTTGAATATCTCCCACCACTCAGACTTAGTGTCACAAAGATCCAGCAACTCTACCTGACTCTGAAGGAAGTCCTTAAAGGATTGTCTCACCTCTGCTTCCTCCAGGAGGGCCAAATTTAGCTTCCAATAGCCTCTTCCCATTTGGGGGGATTCTGCAACATTTAAAGAGAACATAATCATACAGTGATCGGAGAATTCCACCTCTACCACCTCTAAAGGTGAAAAAGTAGTCTCCTCCTTTAAATAAAACCTGTCTATTCTAGACCTAATCTGACTACCTCTATAATAAGTGAAACCACCGTGGCCTGGGGTGTGCCTAATGTGGACATCCACCAGGCGAGCCTCGCTAGCTATGCTTTTCAGGGATACACTATCATAAGCCAGCCGGTTTCTGGCGCCTCGTAAAGACCACCTGCCGACTCGTAAAAAGGAAAGGTTTGATCCTCATAAAGAGATGCTTCCGATCCCACCTGGTTTGACCCTTCAGGGCTCTTGACCCTTCATGAGGACATCTAAAATCAAAATCAAACACCTCCCCATTTCTAACTCAATCACTCGTCGGTTTTCTACTGGTGCGGTAAAAAGAACCGCCACTCCGCTATACGGCTCAGCCGCAAGAGACCAATATGATGGACCACACCTCCAGTCCTTTTTTGCTTTATACACAGCCGCCAAATCTGGCAGCCTGGTCTCTTGCAAAAATAAAATGTCAGCTTCAACCCGGCTGAGAAAATCAAAGGCTGCAAACCAGGGGCGTAACTATAGGGGAAGCAGGGGAAGCGGCTGCTTTGGGGCCCTGACCCAGAAGGGGCCCATCCAGGAGGAGGAGGACTAAACGATTTTGTCAGGGCCCCCTCAACAGTATTACACAATGAAATTATATACTGTGACAGTATAGACAGTGTATAAAATGGATGGAACAGCAGACGGCCCTGGTCTGAGAGAGCGATCTTTACTAGTCACAGGAATGGGGGCGACATAAAAGGAAGGGGTTGTGAAAAAATTACTGGGTGAGGGGCCCCATTCAAAAATTTGCTGTGGGGCCCGGTCATTTCTAGTTACGCCACTGCTGCAAACCTAGCCGCATCCGATTTAATACTGGCGACATTAATGGTCGCCAGCGTCAACTGAGAGAGTGCCGCCATATAGAGTGATTAAGTTAGACGGCCTTCTTCATTCCCTTTCTTTCTTTTTTTTTTTCCCAAGAAAATTTTTATTTTCCAAAGAAAGGACATACATAAGGTACAATTCCAAAGCATAGCATGTTTGTTACAGATCATTTTCAGGAAACATACATTGATGTCTATGCATACAGTAAAGACTCAAGACAATTTGCCCTCTACATTAATTATTCTCAAAACCCTTCAATTAAAAGCCCCCCCCCCCTCCCTAGAACTGAGAAAACCCCAGTCCCCCCCCCCCTCTCCCCAACCCCAGACTAAAACTAACCGTCGTCCTGCCAGAACATTCACCATACCTTTCAACAGACATGGGCTAGAAGCATGACATCAACATATTAGTAACATCACCGGCTGTTGTAAGAAGCCTGTTATTGTGCCAAGCGGCCTAGCGTCCCTTTCAACTGCTCCTCCAGATACCACTTCGTTAACGTGAAGGGTCTCATGACCTGCTCAATTTCAGAATCAGAGAAAAACTGTGTCAGAAAGCCTCTCCATTTCTTTAGAAATTTGCCTCCCTTCCCTTCCTTATGTTTTATAACATCCCCTCGCTCCAAAGTCAGTAACTCTTTAAGACAAGCTAAAATGTCATCCCTAGAGGGAACCGAGGGCTGGAGCCAGTGTTGTAAAATGCTCCTTTTAGTTACCATACAGAGTGCATGAAAGGGGGTCGACAGCCTAGGTTCCAGGGGGACTCCATCCTTCAACTCCTCCCAATAATGAAAAAGGAAGGTCACAGGGCTTAGCGGGGCTGTCAGATTCCAACTATCCTTTGCTATCTGGGCCACCTGGTTCCATAGATCTTGTATTTGAGGGCAGGACCATAGACCATGAAATAGGTCAGTGTGCATCTCCTTACATTTTGGGCAGCTAGTGATCCTGTCCGGCTTATTGGGACCTGCCGGGAGATTAAAAGCATAAATGGCATTATGCATAATCCTGAAATGTGTGTCCCTCCATGTTTCATTTATGACTGAGTTCCTCATAGCCCACCAGCCCTTTAAAATCTTCTCTCCTGCCTTGCTGTCCTCTAATACACGGGCCCACGGGCGAAAAGCCAGGTGTGGCAGGCCGTCCCCCAAAATCTCCCGTAATTGGGAGTATAATAAAGAAATGGATTGTGGGCCTGTACCCCTCATTACTATCTTGTCAAATTCATTTGTCGTCTTTTCCTTGGAGACATCCCTCAACCTATCAGTTAAGAATTTATTAACCTGGGAGTATTGAATAGTTTGAAAAGGACTCAGGTGATAAACGTCCCTAACCTCTTGACATGATAGCCATCTATTCTCAGTCTTATGCAACAATTGCTGGGCCGTCAGTATTCCTTTCTGTTTCCATTCCTTAAACAGAGCATTCCTCCTTCCCTGTTCAAATTCCGGGTGCCCCCACAAAGGTAAAAATTTCGAGACTTTCTGACAGAGTCGCAGATTCTTCCTAATAATTCTCCACGCTGCCCATGTGTGGCGGAAAATAACCGAGTTCCTCAAATGCATGGGTAGGGCTCTCAAGGCCGTGTGCAACAGAGTGCAAGGATCCCAAGGTGCGCAAAGTTCCCTCTCTAATGTATAATCAGAGTGGAAACTTGTGTGACGCAGCCAATCAATAATGTGTCTGAGAAGACAAGCATGGTTATACATCCTGACGTCTGGCATATTCATCCCCCCTTTCAGTTTAAGGGCCATCAACTTCCTCAGACCTATTCGTGGTCTCTTTCCCTTTCAGATAAAGCATGTCACCTCACCATGAAGCCTGCTGACGTCCACATGCTTAATCAGCAAGGGTAATGTCTGGAGAGGATAAAGAAGTCTGGAGAAACTGATCATTTTGACTAAATGAATTCTGCCTAACAGGGGTAGGGGTAGGTCCTGCCACCTACGCAGCTCACTAGTCACCTTGCGCAATAAGGGGGTATAGTTCAGACCATACAGTGATTCTGCCCTAGGGCCTATCTTGATACCTAAGTATGTAATGTGGTCTTTAGCCACCGGTATCCCTTCTATAGTACTCCCAGGCCTCATTCTTGTTTCCCCCCTCCCTAGCTGTAGAAGAGCACACTTGGCTGTATTTATCGTAAATCCCGAGAACTGACCAAATTTTGCAATGCTGCTCAGTACTGCCTGTAGCTCTGACATGGGGTAATCCATAAATAAGAGTATGTCATCTGCAAAAAAATGGCTTTCAGTTCAGAGTTCCCTATTCTTATACCCTCAAAAATCCCACCCAAGTTTAGCAGACGAACCAGTGGCTCCACCGCCAGGTCAAACAATAAAGGGGATAAGGGACAACCCTGCCTGGTTCCCCTATGCAAGCTAAAAGGGTCAGAAAGAAAACCCTGCATGCCAATCCTGGCCATAGGTGTTGTGTAAAGCTGAGAAAGGTACTCCCTGAAAGAACCTCTCACCCCAAATTTGTCCAGCACCCTCCACAGCCACTCCCATTGAACTTTATTGAAAGCTTTCTCAGCGTCCAGAGTGACTATGGAGGGCGCCGAACCCTCTCCCTCTCTCCGACCCACCTCATCTAAGACCGCCAGAACTCGACGGATGTTGGTGACCGCTGACCGGTTCCTAATGAAACCAACCTGTGATGGGCTGATCAGGCTCGGGAGGATGCATGCTAATCTATTGGCCATAAGCTTCGAGAGGATTTTAACATCCTGATTGATGAGGGATATAGGTCTGTATGACGCGGGGTCCTCTGCTGGCTTACCCTCCTTAGGGAGCATGCGTATGTGTGCCATGTTCATTTGAGCAGACAGCCTCCCCCCCTGCAAAAGAACATTTCCCACTTTAGATAGTACCGGCGACACTTGTGCTTTAAGGGCTTTGTAGAAGTCACCCGAATAGCCATCTGGTCCCGGCGCCTTATTCCCATGTAACTGCGCTATCGTCCTCAAAATTTCCTCTTCCGTGATGGGCCTATTAAGCTGATCCAGGTCCTCCTGTGCTACCACTGGGAGATTTAAACCTTCCAAGAAACTGGGGTCTAACACTACCTTGTCAGGAGGTCTACTATACAGATCAGAGTAGTAACTTCTAAAGATTTTCAATATGTCGGGGGGTTGGGACCTCAATTTTCCTGCAGAGTCGCGTAAATGGGTGATTGGGGCTGTTTGCCTGTGCCCCTTAGCCAGATTTGCCAGGAGCTTGCCTGCCTTGTTACCGAACTTGTGCAGCTCCAATTCCCACCTAGCAGTGTGAAAGCTCTCCTTTCTCCTTGCCCAGAGCTCAAACTCCCCCCTGGCTGCAACCCATTTGTCTTTGTTCTCAGACGAAGGAGATTGCACAAAAGTCTTGTAACAACACTGGACTGCCTGACTACACTTAACAAATTGTGTCTTCGTAGCTTTCTTGAGACCTGTTATGTATGCTATCAGCCTGCCTCGTGGAACTGACTTGCCTGCTTCCCAAAAAAGAAGAGGGTCAGATTCATGTTCCTGGTTGGTAGTACTGTATTCCAGCCACCACCCCTGAAGTAATTCTACAAAAGTTTCATCCTCAGCTAGGAAAGACGGGAATTTCCAGATATATTCTGCCCCTCTCGGTTCCATATCCGCCAAAGTCAAAACCACTGGCGAATGGTCTGAGATCACCAGATTTTCGATAGCTACCTCGCTAACTCTGGATAGAAGTTCTGACTTAGCAAACCAGTAGTCTATACGAGACCATGAGTTTTGCGCATGGGAGAAGTGGGTAAAGTCTCTTTCATCCGGATGTGACATCCGCCAGGTATCCACCATAGCAGTGTCCTCTGCAAGAGAAGACAAAGCCCCACTCCTTCCATGGACTCTACTCTTCACCGACCCTGACTGCTTGCGATCCTCGCTCTCCACCATTGTGGCATTAAAATCCCCTCCCACCAAGATGCTACCCACCTGATCTGCCAGTATCTTATCTCTCAGGGAGGCAAAAAAACGACCTTGCAATACATTGGGTGCATATACATTATATATGTTGAGATTTCTGTTCCCATCTTTCAATGTTAGTATCAACACCCTGCCCTCATCATCAGCAGCATAGCCTTGTACCCTATGCAGTAAATTCCTGTGCACCAGAGTGATTACACCCGCCTTGCCCTGTATAGCCGGAGATCCATAGACTTTGCCCACCCACAGCCTTGACATTCTTATAAAATCCGCCTCCAGGAGATGCGTTTCCTGCAGAACCGCAATATCTGCCCTCAAACGCTTGAGATGGCGCAGCACCATTATGCGTTTCTGCGGGGAGCGCAGACCCTTGACATCCCAAGTTACAATCTTAATCATCAACCCACATTTTTAGAAGGTTCTTCCCCCCGCTGTCCTTTATATGAGACATAGAGATTGGCAGGAGAAAACTAACATAACTAAAACATGTAAAAGGAACATAGAAAAACATCCCTGAATAGCCTGTAAAGGCAAGTGAACCAAACATTACATCCTGGGCTTCACTTTTTTTTGGTACCATCTTACAATCCCACACATTTCCCCCTGGTTAGCTTACAATGGAGGATTGAAACCACCAGATCCTTCAGCCCCCTCATTGATTACTCGCAACACCTTGCATGGAGGTGTATAGGTTTAAAGCAAAGCACCCCTCATTTTCGCTGCTTCCGCTGATTTACAGACGCGAAGTGCAAGCCCTCATCCTTCCTTTGCGACTTGTCTCTGGAAGTCCCTTGCGATCCAGATTGTGGACTCTGTGATCCTCTTCTCCCCTTTTCCACCGGATCCTCAGATTCCGTGAGATATGGGCCTTGTGAAAAAAAAGCTACAGCATCTGAGGCGTTATTAAAGTTCCTGTAGACTCCATCAGCGCACTTCACTTTTAAAACTGCCGGATACAGTAGCTGAAAACGGATCTTCCTCTGGAACAGTGACGTGCATATTTCGCTGAAGCCTCTCCTTTTCTTTGTGATCACTGCCGAGTAATCATTGAAAAGCATGATCTTTTGCCCCCTATAGGTTAGAGGCTCTTTTCGCGCCCTGAAAGCGCGTATAATGTCCTCCTTGTCAGAGAAATCAAGGTATTTCATTATACCTGTCTGCCCCTCTGCGAACGGTTAGATACCTCCTTAGATCCCTCAGGAGGGCTCTGCAGTGACCCCAATCTATGCGCTCTTTCCACTTTGCAGGGAATCGACAGTCCCAACGCTCTGGGGAGTTCTGACTCACAGATGTGCTTAAGCTCTGAGCCCGGTATGTCCTCTGGGAGACCCACCAACCTGAGGTTACTGCGGCGTGAGCGGTTTTCAAGGTCATCAACCTTCTCTTTTTAACTCATTCACCGTCTGCATCAGCACTGTCATTCGCGATTGCGTGCCTTGCATGTCTTCTTCCACGCATTACGTCCTCTGCTCAAGTTAGTCTATGCGGTACCCCTGTTGATTGTAAGCTTCCTGCAGCTCTGTAAGGGAGTCCTGTATCGTGGCTGCCAGCGTGGATTTAAGATCAGGTGCCAGGTGGGCCGCGACCTCAATTGCCAGCCTCTTCAGATCCGCAGCTGGTAGCGGGGTGGGCTGAAACAAGTCCTCCTGTGAGGAAAGCAGGGGCTGATTCAATTCAACCACCCGCGGCGTGGTCTCACTCTTGGCCGCCATCTTGGCCTCTATATGCAGCCGCTCCGGCCGCGACTCTTCTCCTTCCTCCGGCTTCTTCCCGCTACGTAGCAGGTACCTCTCCATACACACTGCGCTGTCAGCCGACACTTACCACACTCCGTGTGGTTAATTGAGCCCGTAGGCAGTAATCGGAGGGTAAAGCTGTTCGGGGAGGTGGCGGAGCTCCGCTAAGCGCGTCTCCTCATACCAGCGCCGGAACCGGAAGCCCCCTTCCCTTTCTTGTTCTTCTTCTTACCCCTCTTGGGGCTACTCCAAGGTGGCACGATTTCTTTTGAGACAGTGGTGTCCATCTCATTAGTCACCACCGTCTCCTCCTTCGCACCACCCTTGTCATTCCCATTCCCAGTGTCTGGACCCGCCCCACCTCCCGAGGACCTTGTATCCCCACCGGAGGGAGGCGCGGGCCCTTCCAGAGGCTCCTTCTCTTGCCCCTCCGGCTCCCCACCTTCAACCTCCTCCCCGGAAGAAGAGGAGGCAGAGATCTCATCCAAGGTGAGGTACCGGTTGGAAAGATCCAGGGGAAGAGAGTCACGATTAGAGAGGTACAGGGGGGAGCTGGCTTTGCCTTCCACAGGCACTCTAGTCGGGCTAGATCTTTTTTTAGTCAGACATTTCCTTCTTGTTCTTTTAGACTCTGTCTCACTCTCCTCTGTTGCACTCTCGTAGCAAGAGGACAGAGTCACCTCGGAAACGGTCTAGTCTCCGGAGTTCGATATCCCCCAGGGTCTCAGCTCTAGAAGAGGCATTCTCTTGGGAGGGCACAGGCATCACCCCAGGATGGAGTTCCACCTGCCCCCTCTCCATTTGACGCATCTCCCTCCGTCTCTGCTGGGACGGGCCGTCTTTGCTCTTCATCGACCCCACTGCCCTGTCGCCTTCGCCAGCACTCGCCTCGGCGTTGGGGCCTCCCGACTCGCCTCCGTGCGCGCACGAGCCACGTTGGCAACAGAGCGAGGGCAACAACTGAACGGGTGCCCTAGATCACCACACAGGTTGCATCTAATCTGCCCACAAGATGCAGCTAGATGGCCTTCACCCCCGCACAACGCGCACCTCTGCACTCAACAGCTGGCGCTGAAGTGCGAAGGGCTGCCTCACTTGTAACACAGCTTAGGCTGCCCCCTGTAGAACACCATGATCCTATCCCGACCAAGGAAAGCAGATGATGGCATGTGGGAAACCGACCCCCCTGAATGTTTCAACTTAATCTGAAATGTACAGGCACCCGACCAGATGCCAAACTCATCCAGGTTCTTGCTAGGAAGACTCTGGACGTCCCCGTACCTGCTCAACCAGGTCAAGATGTCAACACAAGAAAGTGACTCGTTACGGGTCAGAAAGGTCACTTTCTTGACCTCATTCTGGCGGATTATCACTTTCACAAAAAAAACCTGCCAGTCCAGCTGGTCTTTTGCCAGTTCATACCGACCAGAAAAGCGCAAGACCCTCTGGCCGGGCAAAACTGACATCAAACTCCCGGGTGCCATACGGATGTATCAGGGCAAAGATGTCACATGCCCTGATGCCCATCTGAAAGAGAAGCTCTGCCACCCTCTTCCTGGTAGGGCACGCTTCATTGCCTCTCCATTTCAGACAGACAACATTCCGTCTGGTTGACCTGGGGCCGGTTGTGGGTGAGGACCAGGTGGTCTTGCCACCGCCTTGCTCTCGGAAGGCACACAGGCCATGCCTGTCTATCCAGGATAGATCCACCTGTTGCCCCCCTACTGTAATGGAATTCTCCCCTCTCCTAAGAGCCTTTAGAAGTTGCCGCTGCAAGTTACCGTCACCAGACATTGGTAATGGGGAGGACAATGCGGCCCACCCCCACCCCCCCAGACCTATCTACAGCAGGTGCTACTCCAGACCCCTCTGAAGGGGCTACATGAGGCGCACCGGCCACCTGTACAGTGGCCGGCCGACCTCCAACATTCACTCCTCCATCAGGGCCCGGGGCAACACCACTAACATAAACTGTATTTACACTACTAGAAGTGACCACTTCTTCAGTGGCCACTACCACACTCTCCCCTCCCCCCACACACACCGCTGGGCCAGAGGGGACAGAGGTCACTTTATTCGTTTTGTCCAGCATCTCCTAGATTAGGTATTTGATAATGTAACAGCCCGTTCCTTATCTCCCTGACATCTGCTGTCGGGGGGAGAGTTGGGAATCCCCCTTACACATTTGAAATTTTGCCAATCCTGTCCAACATGGCGTGTTGTGCGGTTATACATCTAGGGGTCTTTTCACATCTGCATTGTTTATTACAGGAGCAGAACAATGAAAATGGCAGCAGTGCCTGATCCATTGCATTTTGAACAACAAAGACTATAATAGGGGTTTCCGACATTAACAGAATCTGCAGCACACATGGGAACACGGCCTTGTGTATGCTGCTCTAGGATTTTAGCGGTGTTGTGCAGTGTTTCCAGTTTACATTATTCACTCGGAAACCTTTATGTTTTCTTTCCTCTGAATCTTGAATGACAGGAACAGAGTGGTGACTCTACTTCTGCTGCACTCCTTCCATATCAGTAATGTGCACTGTTATTTGTTCCCTTCCCCCCCTTCGTCTTGTGGACAACATCCAGTTCTATTCCCAGACTATTAAAAACCTGTGCTGACCACTCGGGCTCCACGTGCCACGCAGGTGCTAGGAAGCTGCAGGACACGAGGGAATCACGACCCATAAACAGAAATAATAATAGATCAGAGGATCCTGTGGATTATGTGAGCGGAGGATCTCAGGGAGGTTATAGGGGTAAACATCCGTGGAGGCTGTGATTACCTGCGTCACCAGGAGAAGATCCATTATAAGACTATGGGGCACATTTACTCAGACCGGCTTGTTAGGTCGGTCTTAGATCCTCCCTGTGCTGCCATAAAATTTATGACGAGGCGTGTGCCAGTGGCAGTCCTTGCGCCTAGCTGCGTAGTTTTTCACAAACATTTACACCTGGAAACGTCCACACTTTGCCTCCATGCACAGCTGGTTAAAAAAGGGGACTTGCGACTATTTTATGCCTAAAATAGTCGCAGCATAAAAAAACTGCATAAAAAAACTGCATAAAAAATGCACATAACCATTTTCTGTGCCGTTTTTTTGCGGCCCGTGAGTGGATCCATTCACTTCAATGGATCCACATAAAAAAAACAGAATTAAATCCATGTGCATTACATTTCCGTATGTCTGTTCTGCAAAGAAATAGAACATGTCCTATTCTTGTCCCCATTACGGACAAGAATAAAACGTTAAAAACCATTATAAAATGAGTAGTGTCTAAGGATCGGAAGGACTGGGACCTGGAATCTTATGTTTGCAGTGCGAGACGTGCCCCAGGCCTCTACTGGGTTCTCGCCCTTCGAACTACTATATGGCAGACATCCACATGGTCTGTTGGATATAGCCAAAGAGGCGTGGGAGCAACAATCCACACCATATAAAAGCGTTATTGAATACGTCACCCAGATGCAGGAACGTATGGAAACCGTGTCGCCGCTGGTAAAGGAACATATGGAGGCAGCTCCGCGAGCTCAAAGTTGGGTAAATAATCAGTAGGCTCGGGTCCGGATCTTTAACCCAGGAGATCGGGTTTTGGTTCTGGTATCGACAGTGGACAGTGAGTTACTGGCTAGGTGGCAGGGACTTACGAGGTACTCAAAAAGGTTGGAGAAGTAAACTACAAGGTACACCAGCCAGAGCAGTGCAAGCCGGAGTAGGTGTACCATGTGAATTTACTCAAACCTAGGAAAGCCTAGGCTAGCCCGCAGCCGAGTTTTCTAGGAGGAGAGGTTCCGACCCCTCAGTCTGATGTAAGGGAAGCAGTTGCCACACTGAAGATTGCGCCACACTGAAGATTGCTGACAGCCTCTGCTCTAAACAGACTCAGGAGGCCAGGGAGTTTGTCAGCAGGAACACGGACGCACTTCCATAATCAAGCATGACATTGTCACTGAGCCTCAGGCCAAAATCTGGTTAAAACCATACCGGGTACCCGAGGCTCGGCGACAAGCCATCTCAGAGCAAGTGCAGCTAATGCTGCAACTAGATGTCATTGAAGAGTCCAAAAGTGAGTGGGCCAGTCCGATAGTCTTAATACCAAAGCCGGACGGGTTGTTGCGATTCTGTAACGATTTCTGAAAACTAAACGAAGTCTTGCTGCGTATCCCATGTCCCGGGTAGACGAGCTGATTGGTTGAGTGGTTAGGACAAGCCCAGTATTTTTCTGTTTTGGACCTCACCAAAGGGTACTGCCAAAGAGAAAACGGCCTTCATCACACCGGAGGGGCTGTACCAGTATAAGGTGTTACCCTTTGGTCTGCATGGCGCCCCCGCCACTTTCCAAAGGCTAATGGACATTGTGCTTCGTCCACATCGCCGGTACGCTTCGGCTTACCTGGACGATATTGTCATCCACAGTATTGACTGGGAAAGTCACCTATCCAAAGTGCAGGATGTAGTGGACTCCCTTCAAAAAGCTGGCCTAACCGCTAACCCTAAAAAATGTGCGATAAGGTTAGAGGAGACAAAATACCTGGGGTATGTCATTGGGCACGGAGTGCTTAATGCCCAAGTAAACAAAATAGAGGTGATAAGAAATTGGCCATGACCTGTCACCACTAAACAAGTAAAGTCATTCCTAGGAACGATAGGCTATTACATGAGATTCATTCCCCACTTTACTGCTGTAGCCGCGCCATTGACAGGGTTATTGAAGGGATGCAAGTCAGTGATGGTTCACTGGAATGACCAGGCGGAAGAGGCTTTCTCGCTTTGAAGTCGGCCCTATGTGGGTCCCTGATTTTGGTGACGCCCGACTTCAAGCGAGAATTCATAGTACAGACGGACGCCTCCGACGTAGGCCTCGGTGCTGTACTGTCTCAGGAAGTCAACGTGGAGGAGCATCCCGTTGTCTTCCTCAGCCGTAAGCTCATCCCAGCCGAGACCAGGTACAGTATAGTGGAGAGAGAGTGCCTGGCTATCAAGTGGGCACTCGAGTCTCTCCGCTATTATTTGTTGGGGAGAACATTCCGCCTGGTGACCGACCACTTCCCTCTCAAGTGGATGAGCCAGGACAAAGAGTGAAATGCCCGAGTTACCAGGTGGTTCCTGTCCTTACAAAACTTCCGTAAAACACAGGACAGGCCGGTTGTACATGCCATACAGTATACTGTTCCGAGTATACTGTATGGCATGTGTTCACCCCCTCAGGGTTGAACAAAGGGGGGTGTTATGTAAGAAGTTACAAGGAATCATCGTGGATGATAGGTACATGTCACCAGTGATGGTCAGTTCGCAGTGTTCGCCAGCAAACACATGTGGGCTGCTATCTTTAGTAAGGTAGACTCACTCGTCCGGCGATGCACAGGTAAGCCCTTACCTGTGCCTGTGGCGGTCTGAAATCAAATGCAGTCACCGGGAGCAGGCAGTTCCGAGAACAGCCGCCGGGGGCCTTCATCGGGCTGTTCTCGGAACTGCCTGCTCCCGGTGACTGCATTTGATTTCAGACCGGCTCCCGGCACAGGTAAGGGCTTACCTGTGCATCGCCGTACGGGTGAGTCTACCTTACTAAAGATGGCAGCCTGCATGAACTGACCATCACTGCAAGTCACTGGGGTTCCTGGCCTCGGTGGAGTAAGAGCCGGTTTTTATGTATCAGCAGCAGTTGCTGTTTGACACCTTGATACTTATTATGGCTATAATAGCTGATCCGGGATGGCTCTTACTGGGAGTAGTCAAAGTGCTGGGTGGGGGAATACTCCCCATGTTCCAGGCCCGGTTTAGCCACGCATAAAAACCATCCAGCACTGCCAGGTGGAGAGGATTACCTCCGTCTGACAGTGGAGCTCAGGTGGTCTGTGTGCTGTGATCTAAGGGCCGTGTTGGGATCTGCGACTTGAGTCGGGCTGGAGGGCTCAGACCCCTGTGAGGGCGAACAAGCCGCTTAACGCCTGCCTGTGGACTTGACAAGACAGAACTTCCAACAGGGTGTGAAGTAACACCCAGGAGAAAAGGTGACTGTTTTGTATATGAACTTTTCATGTGTGTGAACGATCACCAAGAAACTTGCGTTTTTGTTTTGCTTTCATGTGTATATAAACACTGATGTTTTGAACAAAGAACTTGTACTTTGCGGCACCCGCTAATCCTAACTACCAGAGCGAATCCCCACACGCTTAACAGAGATGTGTGACTATGACAGACATGTGACGCTGTACAGAGACGTGTGACTATGAGATACATGTGACACTGTACAGAGACTTGTGGCACTGTACAGAGATGTTTGACGCTGTACAGAGATGTGCGACTATAAGAGATGTGTGACTCTGTACAGAGATGTGTGACTATGAGAGAGAGATGTGTGACTATGAGAGAGAGATGTGTGACTATGAGAGATGTATGATGCTGTACAGAGATGTGTGACTATGAGAGATGTGTGATTATGAGATACATGTGACGCTGTACAGAGACATGTGATGCTGTACAGAGATGTGTGACTATGAGAGAGAGATGTGTGACTCTGTACAGAGATGTGTGACTATGAGAGAGAGATGTGTGACTATGAGAGAGAGATGTGTGACTATGAGAGAGAGATGTGTGACTATGAGAGATGTATGATGCTGTATAGAGATGTGTGACTATGAGAGATGTGTGATTATGAGATACATGTGACGCTGTACAGAGACGTGTGATGCTGTACAGAGATGTGTGACTATGAGAGAGAGATGTGTGACTATGAGAGATGTGTGATTATGAGATACATGTGACGCTGTACAGAGACGTGTGATGCTGTACAGAGATGTGTGACTATGAGAGAGAGATGTGTGACTATGAGAGATGTATGATGCTGTACAGAGATGTGTGACTATAAGAGATGTATGATGCTGTACAGAGATGTGTGACTATGAGAGATGTGTGACTGTACAGAGATGTGTGACTATGAGATACATGTGACGCTGTACAGAGACGTGTGACGCTGTACAGAGATGTGTGACGCTGTACAGAGACGTGTGATGCTGTACAGAGACGTGTGTATGAATACTGTGGATTAATAACAGGACATATTAACATTAAGGTATGACAATGTGAGAATGATGTGGTGTGTGAATGGGGCCCCTCATGTTGTCTTATCTGTTTGTGGTGTTATGTATAAAGGTAAAGTTACTTCCTGTGTGAAAAGTTACTCACTGACTGTTCAATTAACAGCAGAGATCAGACTACGAGCCACGCTAAGTAGAAATGGCTGTTAGAAGAAAGGGTGAGGCAGCCCAACTGAAGGGGACGGTACTTTCTATATACCGCTTTTGTCTCCATTCACACGTCCATGGAATGGGTCCGAATCCATTCCACAATATCCGGAACGGGTGTGGACCCATTCATTCTCAATGGGGCAGGAATAGATGTGGAGAGCACACAGTGTGCTCTCCACATCCGCATTTATGGAGTGTGGCCCTGATCTTCCGGTCTGCAGCTCCAGTAAAAAAATAGAACATGTCCTATTTTTGTTCGCAATTGCGGACAAGTATAGGCAGTTCTATGGGGGTGCCGGCCGAGTGTATTGCTGGGTGTAATGGCGTCCCCTCAGACCACGTCCCACCCTATGTCAGAGGCTACATTGTTATTGGTGTCTGATACATTGGGGACGACCAGTGGTTTATTGGATGACGTACGATTTGCTGTAATATGTTGATATTCTCTCAGCATGTGACGCAGAACAGTGAGGGTTTGAAGAATCTATTATTATTATAGGGTATTGTGGAGAAGGGGACACCTGGTGCCTCCTCCTGTTTAGGCTGAATACTTAGTGCAGGAGCGCACAGCGCCATTGGTTGCTATGACGCCTTGCGCTTTGTGCCGCCACCGCAGTACAGTAATACACTTGTATGATCTACAATGACGCCATGCGCTTCTGCACTAAGCAGGATGCTAGTCCAGTATCCCATGGACCGTGTTTCACGGACGTGTGAATTCAGCCTTAAAAGGCTCATAAGCAGCTTCATAACTGAGCACATGATTGACCATCGCACTAGTAGACTCCCCACTGCTGTGGACTATGCCAACTTTTTTTTTTTTTTAAACAAAACTTTGTTTTATTTTGACATAAACATCATTACATCATTGATCCATTGCTACAATTTTCATATGCATTACATGAAAAGTCAGGTTGTTTACATTACACCATACAATAATGTGCAACTTCAAATACAACATCCTATTTATCTAATTAACCCCTCTCTTTCTGTGTCCCAATCTCTGTCGCTCATCATCACCGATCATCGTATGTATTTGCCAGTAAGTTTTGTGTATCATATTATTGTGTCATAGTTTGACTATATTGTATGTACCCCTCAGTTCTGGTCCAACTTTCCCAGTGTGCCTTTTAACTGTTCTGTCATGAACCACGTTGTGGATCTATATGGGTTTATCAATGTTTTAATTTCTTCTTCATCTAGTACTTTTGTTATAAAGTTCCTCCACTTTTCATGAGCTCTTTTACCATTTTCTCTTTTTGTTTGTTCCGCAGCCAGGAATTCCAACCTCATACCCCCTTTCATTTGGTTTATTATATCTAATAAATGCGGTGTGGAAGATTTTAACCAATGTTGTAATAAGCATCTTTTGGTTGCGATAATGCTCATATGTGTTATTTGTGTCATTGGTGCATTATCTGGGTGATTATGAAATAAAATGGTCTCCAATGTTAACGGTACGTCGCTCTTCATTACTTCTTTGGCCCATTTTACAAAAACCTCCCAGAAGGATTTGGATTGTGTGCATGTCCATAACCCGTGATATAGATTAGTATTACTCATTTTGCATTTTGTGTTATCCTGTCCTGTTGTATTGCATTATATGATTCATGAAAACCGTAGATCGCCCTATGAATAATTCTAAATTGTGTTTCTCGACAAATTTCATTTGGCGTTACCTTTCTTATATCTAACCATCCCCGAAGTATTTTGTCCTGTAGATTTTGGGATTGTCAGTTCCTTTTCCCAAGATTTAAAAAAATGTATTTTCGTAATTTGAGTACTACCGTATAACTGATAGTAATAAGATATTATTATTATTCGGCTCATCATTTGCATAATTTTCCTTTTGATCCATTAATTTTTTTTATATAAAGCATTTGCATTATATACCCGACAGTGAATCAAATTGGTTTGACGGGAATTCACGTGAAAGGTCTCTCAACCTCGATTTTAGAAAATTTAGGACTTGTAGGTATGCCAGAAAATGTTTTGGGGTCAGTCCATATTTGGAGCAGACCTCATGGAAGAAGAGATATCTATTTTCTGATTCATGCCATAAGTCTTTTACTATTTTAACACCCTTGTGTTTCCATTCATTAAATTGCTTGTTTTGTGACCCTTCTGCAAATTCAGGATGGTTCCAAATGGGCATGTGTTTTAAAAAAGAGAATGACAGATCGTAATTTGTATCCTTTATTAGCAAACTCCTCTTCTTTAGGGAAGGTAAGTTTGCATATTTTGTGTGGAGTAAAGCAGCTAATGACCATGGTCGGGCTAACTGCGATTCCACTTCAAAATTAGAGTAATGACTCGACTGTTGCTCGCTGGATTATACCTCCGTATGTTCGGGAAACTTATCCCTCCTTCCTCCCTTCTGCATTGATATTCTTGGTCGCTTACCCATCCGAATGAAATATCTGAATGCTGTCTCCAGAGTTTTAATGTCTGAGTGTTTCATCGGCATCAGTATCGTCTGCATAGGATATAAAAGCCTGGCAAAGCTAATCATCTTTAATAAATGGCTCCTTCCCATAAGTGACAATGGCAGGTGCATCCAATTGTCTATATCCTGCAATATTTTTTGAATCAATGGTGGGTAGTTGAGGTTGTATATAGATTCTGGGGTCCATCCCACTTTAAGGCCTAGATACTTTATATGTGAAGTAGCTACTTTAACTGGCATATTCCGCAGAATAAAATTTGTGGAGTGATGTCCTTGCTTTAGTAATAACAGTTCGCTTTTATCCTCATTTATTTTGAAGCCAGATACATGTCCAAATTCCTTTAGGTGCTGTAGTAATGTATTTAAATCCCTCTGTGGGTGTTCAAAGAAAAACAAATAGATCATCTGCAAAAAGGGCTTGTTTTATTTCTTTCGACCCTATCTTTATCCCTTCTAAGTCCAGTGTTAAATGTAGGAAACATGAGAGTGGTTCTAGCGTCAGGTTGAATAATAATGGCGATAAAGGACATCCTTGCCTCGTCCCTTTGTTTATTGTGAATGTAGGAAATAGAAAACCCCGGGTGTTTATTCTGGCCTGGGGGTTTGTGTACAGCAACTTCAAATAGTTCCTAAATAGACCCTTTAAACCCATTGAGTCCAATACTCTTCCCATCCATCTCCAGCCCACATTGTCAAACGCCTTTTCTGCGTCGATAGTCAACAGGACTGGGGATGAATGTGCTGCCGGCCTCAATTTAACCTCATCCAGGACCGCCATTACCCGTCTTACATTAGTAGCAGCTGACTGTCCCTTTACAAAGCCCACTTGTGATGCAGATATTATTTCCCCGAGTCTCCCCGCCAGAATTTTAGACAGGATTTTAATGTCCGTATTGATTAATGATAGGGGGCTCTACGAGGAGGCCAATTGTTCTGTACAGCTCTACCTGGTTTTGGTAATAGATTGATGCGAGACGTGTTTGTCTCTTGGGGTATGTTGATACCATCCAAGTATCTATTATAGAAGGATGTTAAAAGTGGCGATATTCTTTCCCCAAGTATCTTGTAAAATTCTCCTGAGTACCCGTCAGGGCCTGGGGCTTTCCCCAATGTTAGGTTCACTATAACACTTTGAACGCAGCTCTTCTGGAGAAATCTGGGGCATCTGGATGTTTTTCAGCCAATTCTCCCCCTTTATATAACTTTCTTCACCTACTTTGTATAGGTTTTTGTAGAAGTCCATCAAAATTGTGTTTATATCTTTTGGTCCATTTTTCAAAACCCCCTTATATCCCGTAGAGCTATGATGGGGGTAGATGGTTTGTACCCTTTCACTAGTCTGGCCAGTAATTTACCCGCTTTGTTCCCGAACCTATATAGTTGGGCACCTGCCTGAGATTGGAACATTTGTTCCCTTCTCTGTAGCCAGTGTTCATAATCTATCTTTTCCTTTTTTCATTTTTGCTCCGATTCCATGGATGGGTTTGTTTTAAAGGCGGTATATGCTATTCTCAACGCTTTGTTATGCATTTCTTTTTGACTTTCTATTTTTTTCTTTAACCCTGAGACATATTATATCAATTTGCCTCTTAACACTGCTTTCCCTGCATCCCATGTTAATTGGACATTATCTGGATTTACGTTTACTTCTATATACTCATCCCACCATCACATGAGTAATTTGTGTAGTTCCTCATTTGCATACAGATCAGACGGAAAACGCCAAATATAGTCTAGACCTCTAGGTATAGAGTCACGTAACGTTAATGTCATAGGGGCATGATCCGATATAACTAATTCCTCTACATTGGATGACATACATCTACCAAAAAGAGTTAATGTTATCTCTCCTTCTGTACCAGTCTGTAACTCGTCTTGTTTATGATTAGTGCAATTGTCTGTATTATGTATGTGCACCGCTTATCATATGTACAGCGCTATGGAATGAATGGCGCTTTAATAATAATAATAATATAGTCAATACGTGACGATGAGGAGTGCGCTGAGGAGTAGTGGGTATACTCGCGTCCTTCCAGATTGAGTATTCTCCATGTATCTACCAGACCCACTGAGGACATCAGTTCTTTCAGGACCTTCGTTTTACGTTTTATTGGTGGCTTACTACTTCTAGCAGACTTCCTGTCTTCATCCCATTCTGCAACCGTGTTCATATCCCCAGCCACCACCTTTTCTGGATTCTGGTCATTTAATAGCCTTCTGGTTACCGATCTAAAGAACTGTTCACTTGTATTATTAGGACCGTATATATTATATACACCCAATGTTCCCATTGAGGATTTTAGGCTGATTTGAATTATCCGCCCTTCATTATCAGCTGAATACGACATCACTGTATACAGTACATTTTTTCTTAGTAGTATGAGTAGTCCTGCCTTACGTGCTGTTGACTGAGAGCCATACACAGCTCCTACCCACAACTTTCGCATACGGAAGAAATCTTTTTCCCTTTAGGCGAGTTTCCTGGAGGAGAGCGATATCCGCTCACAACCTATCAAGATGGTGGAGTATCATTAACCTTTTCTGTGGGGAACGGAGCCCCTTAACATTCCATGAAATTATTTTTACCATGGTACTACGTGATCAGATATATCCCTATCATAGGACAATTGTTTGGTGACTGAGATCCATTGTATTTCTTTTCTTGTATCATTTCAGACCCTCCCTCCCCTTTCCAACTAAATAATAAATGGTAGAACAAAAAAAACATTAACATATTTAAACGTGAAAACCTGTCACCCCCAGATCTCTGAGAAGTTCTGACAGACGTTCTTCAGTACCTCCTGCATGATGTTCTTTTGTTTTGCTTTCGCTTTGACATCTCTTCTCCCTCTCCCAGCTGTCATCTATTAGCAGTGATTGCCTCCCTTTAAATCTCCTCCCATACTGCCTCACTTTGCGGTTTATACTACTTCCTGGATTGTGCTCTCTGCTAGAAGTTGCTACTGCTGGTTTCTCAGATAAGTCTATCCCTTTATTTGTGTTTTCCTGTTGGCTTGATTCTAGGTGACCCTGACTCCCTCCGTATTAAGTGCAGGGAGTCGGTGGTCATGTCCCCTCACTATTATAGGGTTTTCAGGTGTCACTCAGTCTAAGTACGTGGACATGCAACTTTCTATCATTGAGATCTTTGCATGGGCTGAGCAGTCAGGGAGAGCTCTAGGGCTTTAATAGGGCTCACCCTTTTGTTCCTTAGTTTGGGATCAAGTCAGTCGGATCTATATTTGTTACTTCTTGTTTTCTGCAACACCATCCGTGACAAAACCATGGCAGCCAACATGTACCATCATAAGTGTGCTTTCTGAACTTCACCTGATCCTGAGATATTAGGAGCAGTTATGGTCAAAAACAATATATCTGTTTCTCATCCCTTCACCGTCACCCTTTCATTTTAGTGCAGCCTTAAAGGAGGAACATACCACAACTAGAATATCTTTCTTGACCCCCTTAGCATTTATCCAGTCCCAAACATAGTACACCGATATTTTAATCTTCCCCTGCAGACTACCTATAATACCTGTGAGGTATGCCCGGTACATGCTCTACCTGCCCCATCCGTAAAACCCGAAGTTCATGTTGCCTGACGCCCAGTCGGTCTCTGTCTTTGCTCTCTGGGTTGGTCTTGCTGAGGCAGCATTACCGATGTTGTTGTTCATTTTGACGGGTTTTCTCTGTGACGTGGGCTCCCAGTTCCATGTTCACGGACAAGCGTTGCTTGGAAGGCCATCACTTCTTCTGGATTCACAAACGTGTTATATGATCCATCCGCGTGAAATATCTTCAGTAGAGCAAGGCAAACTTCCTATTTTGTTTGAACATAGCCGTGTATACATGGGAGAATGCCTTTCGGCGCCTGGTTACATCCGCGGAGAAGTCGCTGAATAATAAAACTTTATTCCCCCTGATCTCAAGATCCCTTGTTTTTCTTTTATACAGCCACAGTATCTCTGTTTTTTTCAGAATAATCAAGATACTTACATAGTTACATAGTTAATACGGTTAAAAAAAGACATAAGTCCATCAAGTTCAACCAAGTGATAGGTGGGGACGCAAATCCAGAAGGAGATGAGACTCAGATTTCTACACATTTTCATAAGCATTAATGTTTTTTACTTTTAAGAATTTGTCTAAACCCTTTTTGAAACTGTCCACTGTTCCTGCTGTGACCACGTCCTGAGGAAGTCTATTCCACAGATTCACAGTTGACACTTCTGGAGACTGAACTGTTTCTTCTCCAGTCGGAGGCAGTGCCCCCTTGCTTTTTGAGGGCATTTTACATGGAACAGTTTTTCACCGTATTTTTTGTATGGCCCATTTATATACTTGTACAGGTTAATCATGTCCCCCCTTAGCCGTCTCTTCTCAAGACTAAATAAATTATATTCTTTAAATCTTTCTTCATAACTAAGACCCTTAGTGTGATGGGGATTTGACTCTCTTTAGAGCGATGTGTGATGGAGCGCTGTTCACTCGCCTCCTATCATGTCAGTGCCGGAACTAGAGGTCTCCAGACTTTTGTTGCTGATGAAAGTTCTGTAATGTATGTGATAGATGGGGTAAGAAGGAATAATGGAGGCCAAGGCCTGACTGTCTTACCAAAGGCACCTACTGTCCCTGATCCTCATACCCTGCTTAATGACAGAAAACAAATTCTTCTCTGTGATTGACATCAGCAATGCATTCCTCAGTATACCTGTACATAAGGACAGTCAGTTTTGGTTTGCTTTTACCAATAAGGCTACTTTCACACTAGCGTTCGATCGGATCCGTTCTGAACGGATCCGATCATAATAATGCAGACGGAGGCTCCGTTCAGAAGGGATCCGTCTGCATTATTTTAGCATATAACAGCTAAGTGTGAAAATAGCCTCGTACGGATCCGTCCAGACTTTCAATGTAAAGTCAATGGGGGACGGATCCGCCTGAAGATTGAGCCATATTGTGGCATCTTCAAACGGATCCGTCCCCATTGACTTACATTGTAAGTCTGGACGGATCTGCACGCCTCCGCCCGGCCAGGCGGACACCCGAACGCTGCAAGCAGCGTTCAGCTGTCCGCCTGTCCGTGCGGAGGCGAGCGGAGCGGAGGCTGAACGCCGCCAGACTGATGCAGTCTGAGCGGATCCGCTCCATTCAGACTGCATCAGGGCTGGACGGCTGCGTTCGGGTCCGCTCGTGAGCCCCTTCAAACGGAGCTCACGAGCGGACCGACGAACGCTAGTGTGAAAGTAGCCTAAGGGAAAAAAGTATACATTCACCAGGATACCTCAGGGGTACTGTGAGTCACCAACTATATTTTCTCAGACTATTAAAATAATAAAATGTATGTGGTGGCTCACCTGTCGTGATATCTGGATTAAGATGCTCTGTTATAAAAAGCTACACCCAAAAGCTGTAAAAATATATATTTATATGTGGTTAACAGGCACTCTAAACATTTGGAGCTGCATTGAAAACTAAATATTTTTAATTAAATGTAAACTTGGATGTAAACAATACCATTAATAAAATAATTCATCACCCCTGATAATTCATCAAAGATAGCATCAATCCTAATACATAATAAATAATATTAAAAAAGAGGAAAAGGAGAAGAATATAATATAAATGACAGTTCAGTTCCCTGATTAATATCTTTTCTGTTGTCCGATGATTTTGTCCAAATAGAAGCAAAAGTTCATAATTCACATGATTAATCCAACAATATAATTTGTTAGAACACAAACGGAAAGTCCAAAATGATAAAAAAAAGTGGTGTTAGCGATAAATAATAAAAATAAGAAAAAAATAGAAAAAAAAAAGATGAACAAAAAGTGACTTGATAAGTTGTGATTTCAATTCATCCTTAAAAATCCATCATTTATATGTCTGATCAATTGTGTTTATCTCATATAGTGTCCTTGTTGATATGTAAAACGTGCCAGTAAGTAACAATAGGTCCTTAGACTTTTGCTTAATAGTTGCGCCTCTTTGTTTAAATAAAATGTCCATTCAGACTTCAGAAATGAAATAGTATTTCTACTATGTCGACTGTAGCAGGAGCAGTTGGTATGGGAACTGCTTCTCCTATATCGAGTGCTGTAGCCGCAGGGGTTCTTCCTCGGACTTGGCGTCTGATGTGTTGTTGGTTACGCCTGTCTCTTGAGTTACCGAGTCGCTGCTGTATCTTAGGTCACTGATCTTTCACTTCAAACGAGTGTTATCGATGTTTTTTTTTATCTTTAGTTTAGCAGTCTCCTCTTTTGTGGCTATATATATATATGTGATCTCATAACTGACGCTTAATGCTTAATATAGCAATGTGGTAATAACCATCAGTGCCAGCGAGATGGTATAAGATGTATTCTATCTACATGACAGACTTCACATTGATGACACCTTCATCTATGATCAGTGATGGCCAGTTCGCAGTGTTCGCCTGCGAACATATGTGGGCTGCCATCTTGACTCACAAGTCCGGCGATGCACAGGTAAGACCTTACCCGTGCTGCGAGCCGGTCTGAAATCAAACGCGGTCAGCGGGAGCAGGCAGTTCTGAGAACAGCCGCTGGGGGCCTTTATCGGGCTGTTCTCGGAACTGCCTGCTCCCAGTGACCGCATTTGTTTCAGACCGGATCGCGGCACAGGTAAGGGCTTACCTGTGCAACGCCGGACGGGTGAGTCAAGATGGCAGCCCGCATGTGTTCGCAGGTGAACACTGCGAACTGACCATAACTGTCTATGATGTCTCCTTGCCGGCAAGTAAAAACGTCCTCAAATCCAGATGTCTCATATCCTGACTTGATAAAAGAAAAACTTCCATAACAGAAGCCGTCCGTGTTGTATCCATGTTTTTTCATGGACCCATAGACTATAATGGCCGTGAGGGATCAGTAAACACAGACAATAATAGGGCACGCTTCCGTGGTCTAGCACCGTACTGTGATAAATCACGGATGTGTGAATATACACATTAAAATCTATGAAACATGGAAAACACGGTCAGCACACGTCTGTGATTCAGCGTCACATGAATAAGACCTTACATTGATCGTGTCGCTTGCCGTTTGGAATTTGCAACCAAGAATCCGGCAGGTTTGGATTTTTCGCAATTGTCATGTCATGGTCACATGTAGCAAAGCAGCCACATTCACAGTCATTTCTCGCAATGTCACACAGCCAGTCACCATGCGGCTCTAGTCTATAGCTCATAATTTCTAAATGCACAAAACTTTAGTTTTTTTTTCAGTTATTTAGAAGAGAACCTGTGCAAATGGCTTTTCCTGCCCGAGACGCAATTGCTGGAGAAGACCATGCGAGGCATGTTAACAACATGGCCCATAGAAATTCACAAAATAGCGCGTAATTGTGAGGTACATGCAACCTATATAGTGCACATGTCAGTCAGGCACTGATGCAGACCATCGCACAGCACAACCCCTGTGCCTCTACTGTCACGGCCGATGATGAAATGGAAAGTGTCAGGAGTAAGTGTTGCCTGTTGTTTTCTGGGGGTGAGCAGCGCCACCTTGTGGTGAGGAGAAGTCATTTGGGGTCATTTATCATGCTTGTCTGTTTTTTAGAGTGGGATTTATAATGAGCCGCACCGCAGGTGTTAAATTAGGTGATGCATCTTTGTATTCGTCAGGGCGCAGGCCGATTGTGTGTAATTAGAATACTCGTTGGTCGCCTCACAAATTAGATGCAAAAGTGCAACGGAAAAGTCACATATTGGATAAAAAGTTGCATATTTCAAATAAAATGTTGCATATTAGATAGAAAAACCCTCAGCCATGAACATGTTTATGTTTGCGAAAAAGCACACGTCTACCAGAAGAGGCGACTTTTTAAATAAAATTGTCGAACAGCCTCACAGAAAGCTGACAAAGAAACTAAGCCACCCCTGGAGTGGTGTAAAAATTTGAATGTTTTTGTGCCTAATTCATGTGTAAAAAAGGCACACCTACATAAATGGGCCCCAAAAAACCTGGAAAATGTTAAATGAGGAGAAAATGCCTCCAAAATAGACCACTTTCATTAGTAAAGCTACTAAAAAATTTGTCTAAAATGGGAAAAATTTGACTAAGGCCTCATGCACACGACAGTATTTTTTCACGGTCCGCAAAACGGGGTTCCGTTGTTCCGTGATCCGTTTTTGTTTCCGTGTGTCTGCCTTGATTTTTGGAGGATCACCAGACATGAAGAAAAGTGAAAAAAAATCTAAGTCAAGTTTGCCTTGCAAATGATAGGAAAAAAAACGGACACGGATCACGGACGCAGATGACAATCTTGTGTGCATCTGTGTTTTTTCACGGACCCACTGACTTGAATGGGCCCGTGAACCGCTGTCTGTGAAAAAAATAGGACAGGTCGTATTTTTTTCACGGACTGGAAACACAGATCACGGACGCGGATGACAAACGGTGCATTTTCCGAATTTTCCACTGACCCATTGAAAGTCAATGGGTCAGCAGAAAATCACGGAAAACAGAACAACGGACACAACAACGGTCATGTGCATGAGGCCTAAAACAGGAGCAAAACACTATAATAAGTGCACACTAACGTGTGCGTCCTGTGCACAGGCCGCGAGCCCGCTGTTTGCGGATGCAGACCCATTCCCTTGAGTGGATCTGCAATCTGCACTGAAAAAAAATAGAACAGATTCTTTTTTCTTTTTTTTGCAGCGCGGAAGCACGGACCTAAGGCTTTGTTCACATCAGCGTTCAGCCTTTCCGTTCTCCTACTCCTTTATAGGGACAGGAAAAACGGAAAGGACGGTTTCGGCACATAACTGAGCCGAACGGAGCCTACGGACCCCATAGACTATAATGGGGTCCGTTAGGTTTACGCTCAGAGGATATTTTGGATCGGAGACAAAAGTAGTGCATGCAGGATTTTTATCTCCGCTTCAAAAATCTTCCTCTGAGCAAGTCTTCATGATTTTTGGGGCGTGTTGCCCTCCTTTCTTAACTGTTGATTACTTTCACTCGTAATAAACAAAGATTTGAAAGAAAAATCTTCCTCTGGAGCGGAAACCTAACGGACCCCATTATAGTCTATGGGGGTCTATAGGCTCCGTTCGGCTCAGTTATGTGCCGAATCCGTCCTTTCCGAAAGGCTGAACACTGATGTGAACGAAGCCTAAATGCCACGGAAGCACTCTATAGTGCTTCTGTGGGCTTCCGCTCCATATCTTGTGGATTGCAGACCCATTCAAGAGATATGGAGCGCAATGCCTGGTGCCTGTATATTGCAGACCGGCTGTTTGTGGGTATGGGCTACACAAGTTTGTGTGCATGAGGGCACACAGCCCGCATCCGTATTTTGCAGATCCACAATTTGCAGACTGCAAGACACGGTGCGGATGTGTGCCCCACCATTTTTAGAACCATTGCAGTCTATGGGGCTATTCACATGGACATTTTTTTTTTTTAAAGGTCAGTGAATAACGGCCGTCAAATAATAGGACATTTTCTATTTTTGGACGTTTTCACGACCAGACGGACCCTATTGAAATCAAAGGGACTCTTTTTAACGCCCACTTAGACAGGAGTGCACCCGTCTAACGGCAGTTAAAATTGGGCACACTAGAACAACATGGCCTTTTAAGGGTTACAAAAAATACCCCATCCACTGGCACACGCAGTGGCAGTCACTTATCACTTGATTGAAAAGGACCTTTTAAAGACCTGTGCTCAGCGTAATGTGTCATCACAGCAAGTGCAGGTCCTTCGAGAGGAGCGACGGCCTCTGCACGGGCAAGTGGATGAGGTGTGTATATTTATTATTTTTGCTAAAGCAAAACATTAGAGCTGGGGGCCACTATAATTGCAGGGGGCCACTATGGGGGACATTATTACAGCTGGGGGCCACTATGGGGAACATTAGGTGTACTGAGGGCACTGCAGGGGTTGGGATCTTTATAAAAAAAAAGAGTGTGTCTTTTTTTTAACAAAAAAAATGTTCCCACTGTAGTGTGCAGGTAGCATTAATAAACCAGCAAGTTTAAGTCTGACCTCTAGTGGTTGTTTTCTTGTAAGACAGATTCATATTCATTAAGACTTGGACACTGAAGAATACGGTCATGTGCATGAGGTCTTAAGGGTATAGCCAAATTGGAGCAGTTTTGGTGCAACTAGGATTTCTCCAAATATTTTGATTAGCTAAAAGGAGGTATGGCTTACTGGTAAGGGGCGGGCACTACAAGAAAGAGGACATGCCCTAAGATACAATGTTTTGCGGCAAAATAGCCACATAATTCTGGCATAAGATACTGGGGCACATTTATCAAACTCGTCTGTATGTATTAAAAGTCGCACAGCCATTGATTAATTAAACTCAGCGTATTTTTATTAGTCTGACCTCTGGTGGTTGGTTTTCAGTACTACAGGTTCAAATTCACTTAGTCTGGTCTAATTTACTTGCATATGAAAAAAGTCCCATCTCTGCGGAAAAAAGTTGCATGTCTGCAGGTAATGTGTGACTGGGCTCATGCACAAGACCATATGTATCCGCAAAAAAAACGGATCCGGAAAAAAATACAGATGATATCCGTGTGCATTCCGTATTTTGCGGAACGGAACAGCTGGCCCCTAATAGAACAGTCCTTACCTTGTCCATAATGCGGACAATAATAGGACATGTTCTATTTTTTTGTGGAACAAAAATACAGACATACGGAAATGGAATGCACACGGAGTACTTGGGGACCCATTAAAGTGAATGGTTCCGCATACGGTTTGCAAAAAAACGTAACGGACACGGAAATAAAATACGTTCGTATGCATGAGCCTTATAATGCAAAAAAAGTCGCACTTCACCACTAGAAACAGATGAAGAAAAGTACACCCTGGAGTGGAGTAGAAATAAGGCTACTTTGACATTAGCGTTCAGGGCTCCGCTTGTGAGTTCCGCTCTCACAAGCGGCCCCAAACGCATCCGTCCAGCCCTAATGTATTCTGAGTGGATGCGGATCCGCTCAGAGTGCATCAGTCTGGCAGTGTTTGGCCTCCGCTTAGCAGGCGTACACCTGAACCCTGCTTGCAGCGTTCGGGTGTCCGCCTGGCCGTGCGGAGGCAAACGGATCCGTCCAGACTTATAATGTAAGTCAATGGTGTAATGGTATAATGTAAGTCAATGGGGACGGATCCGTTTGAATTTGACACAATATGGCTCAATTTTCAAACTGATCCGTCTCCCATTGACTTTCAATGTAAAGTCTGGACGGATCCGTCTGAAGCTACTTTCACACTTAGAATTTTTTCTACAATATAATGCAGACGGATCCGTTTTGAACGGATCCATCGTCTGCATTATATGAGCGGATACGTCTGGGCAGACCCCAGACGGATCCGCTCTGAACGTAAGTGTGAAAGTAGCCTTAGACTGTTTTTGCAACAAATTCAGGAGCAAAAAAAGGCGCACCTAAATAGGTCAGAAAAAAAGTTGCAAAAAATAGACCACTCTTAAATTAGTTTAAATATTCAAAATAGTAAAATGAGGCACAAAAGCCTCACAAAACAGGTGCAATTTCAGTAGTAAATGTGACATAGCATTTTCACCTAAAAATAGGCGCAGACACTATAGTAAATGGGGTCATTTATTACGGCGTTTTGTACCCGTTTTAGACTAATATTTTTAGCCGCATTTACTAACGAAAAGTGTGTCTGTTATGGAGGCATTTGCGCCTCACTCGACAATTTTCCGTTTTAGACTAATTCTGGTGGCCTTTTTTTTCTTTGCACATTTTTTGGGCCCATTTATGTAGGTACGCCTTTTTTACGCACAAATTGGGTGCAAAAACATTCTAATTCTTCACCACTCCAGAGGTGGCTTAGTTTTTTCATCAGCTTTGTGTGGGGCTGTGCAACAATTGTATTTTAAAAAGTCGTGTCTTCTGGTAGACGTGTATGTTTGTGAAAAGGCACACATGTGTACGTCGCTGTGACTTTTTATACATAATATGCAAATTTTTACATCTAATATGCAGCTTTTTCACTGCACTTTTGCACCTAATTCGTGAACCGACCAACGAGTTGTCTACCTGCACTCTGATGAATACAAAGACGCATCGCCTCATTCATCACCTGCTGTGCGACTCCTTATAAATATTATGCAAAATACTGACAGGCTGATCCACTAAGGGTACCTTCACACTTGCGGCAGAGGATTCAGTCAGGCAGTTCCGCCACCGGAACTGCCTGCCGGATCCGGCAATCTGGACGCAAACGGATGCGGATCTGTCTCACAAATGCAATGCAATACCGGATCCGTCTTTCCGGTTGTCATCTGGAAAAATGGATCCGGTATTTTTTTTCCCCACAGATTTAATGATCGGCGCATGCGCGAACGGAAAGAACAGATCCGTTTTGCCGGAACACTTGGGGCTGGATCCGGCATTAATGCATTTCAATGGAAATTAATGCTGGATCCGGCATTCCGGCAAGTGTTCAGGATTTTTGGCCGGAGAGAAAACTGCAGCATGCTGCGGTATTTTCTCCGGCCAAATAATGTAAGAGGGACTGAACTGATGCATCCTGAACGGATTGCTCTCCATTCAGAATGCATTAGGATAAAACTGATCAGTTTTTTTCAGGTATTGAGCCCCTAGGACGGAACTCAGCGCCGGAAAAGAAAAACGCTAGTGTGAAAGTACCCTAAGCCGGTCTAATTGCACGCTACAAAACAGACGAGCGTGAGAAATGACCCCCAGAGACTGTACATGGAGCTCTGATGTATGGGCCTTCCTAGTGGCTGCCATGTGAATGGTAAATTTGCAGATATGCAGGTCTGCATTGTTTTCAAATTAACTGAACCCATTGGGGTTCATTTACCATCTAGGCCTTACCAGTTTTTGGGCATAAAAAAATGTTGCAAGACCTCATTTTGCAACTTTTTGACTTTGTGACTATATTTTGTTTTTCATTTTTGTGCCGTGCTTGCCACTTTGGAGTGACAAGGGCTGGGCTAGTGAAAAAATCCAGCAAACCGCCAATATGTTGCGAAATATTCTTCTTCTTTATTTCATATAACGCGTTTCGGCATATAGCCTTTATCAATGGATACATTTCACGTATCGATTGATAAAGGCTATATGCCGAAATGCGTTATATGAAATATTAACTAAAGAAAAATAATAATATTTCGCAACATATTGGCGGTTTGCTGTATTTTTTCACTGGTCCACATGGAGCGACGCTCCTTTCCGTTGCAACGCCAGGTAATACAGCGAGTGCCGGCTGGATTCGATTTAATCAAGGGCTGGGCTAGGACATCAGGCCCAATTTTTTTTTATCATCTTTTATGCCTGGAAACAGGCGTAAAAGTGGAGTGAAAAGTACTCCAGTCAGGGGCAGTAGATTGCCAGCGGTGAGCCTAATTTATGATGAGGCATTAGCTAAGGGCTTTCTCCGTCAATGTGGGGGGGGGGGGGGGGGAGAACAAAGGATGTCCGAAATCACTGGTCTTCGTAAATGACCTCCATTGCGAATGGAATGGCTGTGTGGTTTTGTAGGTTTAGCTTAGACCTTATTTGCACCTTAGTGTTTTGCATGTCTTCCGTGTTCGTGACGTTTTTGGACATGTCTCTGCTGCCCGTGGGACCGTGCCCTAACACATATTTATTGTTGCTTTGATTTCTGTGTGCAGCATATGATAAGTAGAATCTTGTTGACAAACTTTTGCTTCATATTGTGCATTTCTATTACAGGTGAGCAGTGATCCAGGGGGACTATATGCACCAGTAACCCTGGTGCAGCTCCATAGTCTAGAATACAGCTGCACCCTGTGGGGCACACTTACCAAGTGCGCGTGTAAAAATTAGACTGGCCTATTTCATTTGTCTGTCTTTCTTGCCGGGTATTTATCAAAATTTGCACAGCCGTTGATGAATTCGACTCGGGATATATAAGTTTGACCTCAGTATGACAGTTTCATATTCACTTAGACTGGTCTAACTTATTTACCCATGAAAAAGTCGCATCTGCGTGGAGAAAAGTAACATTTCTCCTAGAAAGTGCAAAAAAAAAGTCACACTTCACCATTAAAAACAGACGAAGAAAAGTACACTGTGGAGTGGAGTAGAAATTAGACTGTTTTTGCCACAAATTCAGGCAAAAAAAAAAAAAAAAACGCACCTACATAAAAATAGTTCAGAAAAAAAAGTGGAAAAAAGTTAGAAAACTTCTGAATTAGTCTAAAAATGAAAATAGGCGAACGAGGAGCAAATTCCTACAAAACAGGCGCAATTTCAATGTAAAGTAAATGCGACTGAAAAAAATAAGACTGTCTTATTTAGACTAAAAACAGGAGCAGAAAGTTTAGTAAATATGCCCCTGTGACTAGGGTTCAGCAAATTCTTTTAAAAACGATGTTAAGAACATGGAGGTCTTTTCGAAGTTTCAGCAAATATCGCGATACTCACTTTGGCTCGCCTCTAATCACGTGTCTTTGTTGATTTGCATAAATTACTGTATCAAAATATGAAGCTGAACTCTGCTTTGTATTTTGATACAATCATTTAGGGTCCATTCACACGTCCGTTTTTTCTTTCCTGATCTGTTCCGTTTTTTGCGGAACAGATCAGGACCAGATCTGGACCCATTCATTTTCAATGGGTCCTGGAAAAAAAATCGGACAGCACAATGTGTGCTGTCCGTTTCCGTTGTTCCCTTCCGCATGTCCGTTTAAATATAAAACATGTCCTATTATGTTCCGCAAAAATCGGATCCTGGTACAATGCAAAGTCAATGGATCCGCAAAAAACGGAAGACATTCGGATGTCATCCGTTTTTTGCGGATTCCGTTCCTGGAAACACATAACAAATTTTTATTTTTTTTTTCAATTTTTTTTCAATGAATTCCAAACAACTTTATTTGATTATTGAAATTTATACATGTTTCCATTTTTTGCGGATCCGCAAAAAACGGATGACATACGGAAACATTTTCAGGAACAACGGATCCGCAAAAAACGGACCGAAAATCGGGATATAGGAAAATACTGACGTGTGAATGTAGCCTAATGCGAATAGTAACACGTGATAGGGGCGAGACAAAGTGAGTATCGCGATATTTGCTGAAACTTCGGAAAGTCCTCCACGGAGCCCCTTCCTGTGACCTTATAATCCAATCATTAAAGGGGGTGGGGGTTGCTCTGAAAACAGCATTGTGTGAAGGAGCTGCTATGTAAGCAATGAGTAAAGGTGGGTGCTCCCTTCATGAGGTTTGGCATCAGCACATTGCTATCATGGAGCCTCCAGACCTTGTCCTGTCACCTGCAAATATTTACCTGGAAGAATCCCCCCATGAAAGAGACTCCTCTGCACCTACCTGGTCAAGGTCCTGCTGAGCCAAGCATTAACCCGTTATACCCCGAGAGTCCAACTTCTGTCTGCAGACGCTGACATCATTGCGGCTGATTACACAGCACAGTACAATGCATAGGAATTGGGTGGAAAAATGAACAGTCGCTCTTATCTGACCCCAGCGGTGACTTATCTCCTGTGAGAACAGAAGGATGGGCATTAAAATATGACTGATCATCCTCTCCCCTGACATCATCTGTTGGAGGCGAGTCAGGAGCTTCCCACACATGACATTGTCAACCGGTCCTGCCAAAAAAAAGCTGGGTTCATACAACAATATTGTAATGTGTATTGGGGCCTTGAAGGGAACAAAATGGGGGTCACTTATAATACTCCGGTCTCTATGGCAAGGGCTACACAGTCGTGGCCAGGATCGCTGAGCAGCGGTGATCCCATAGAAATGAATAGGATCACTGCGGCAGCTGCAAGACATCCAGCTGTGTTGGATTTCATGCAACTGCGGCAGCGATCGCATTAATTTCTATGGGATCACCGCTGCTCAGCGATCCTGTGTAGCCCTTGCCTAATATCCCTCGCACACTTCGTCATATATTAGGTGCACCTGCGGCAGTCTGTGCGCCAGGAGTGACAGCTACCCCAGCTCCTGACAGGAGTAGTTTTCACTCCTCTTTTACACCTTGCATTTGCTGGGGCCGATGTCCTAGCCCCGGCAGTCGCCACTCCCAAGTGCCGAGTATGATGTAAAAACGCAGTGCAACAAAATATTGTCGCACTGGCGTTTAAAAAGTTGCTTAAAGAAGTCTTGCAACTCCAAAAACAGAGATAGCGAGGTTTCTAAGGATCCATTCACATGTCAGCAAAATGGGTCCACATCCGTTCCGCAATTTTGTGGAATAGGTGCGGACCCATTCATTTTCAATGGGGCCGGAATGTGCTCCCGCATCCGCACTTCCGTTCCGCAAAAAAATAGAACATGTCCTATTCTTGTCCGCAAATTGAGAAAACAAGAAAAAGGCATTTTCTATGAGAGTGCCGGCGATGTGCGGTCTGCAAAATGCGGTATGCACATTGCAGGTGTCCGTTTTTTACGGATCCGCCAAACATATACGGACGCGTGAATGGACCCTAAATGACTCCCAATGTATTCACCGCTCTACAGTGAGCTTATCCCGGGGTAACCCACATGGCTTACATGCAGTTTTTCCACATGGATTTTCATGCAGATAAAAAAGCTGCATAAAATACATTACCGGCAAAGAGTTGCCAAATCTCATGCACATGGTGCGTATTTTCTTACATGCAGAAATTTTACAATCCACAGTATGTCAATTGTTTGTGCGATCCCGCACCTTATATATAGTGGGGGAGGTTTATCAAAACTGGTACAGAGGAAAACTGGCTTAGCTGCTTATAGCAACCAATCAGATTCCACCTTCCATTTTTCAGAGCTCCTTTGGAAAATGGAAGGAAGAATCTGATTAGTTGCTATGGGCAATCAAGCCAGTTTTCCTTTACACCAGTTTTGATAAATCTCCCCCAGTGATATTTCCTATAGACTTCAATGGGGTTGTTAAAGTCCATCTGTCAGCAGTTTTGTTCCTATGACACTGGCTGACCTGTTACATGTGCACTTGGCAGCTGAAGACATCTGTGTTGGTCCCATGTACATATGTGCCCGAATTGCTGAGAAAAACTATGTTTTAAAATATGCAAATAATGGGGGCGTTGCCATTACACTTAGAGGCTCTGGTCTCTCTGCAACTGCTGCACCCTCTGCACTTTGAATGACAGGGCCAGGCCATCACGCCTGGTCCTGTCAATAAAGTACAGAGGGTGCGGCAGTTGCAGAGAGAGCAGAGCCTCTAAGTGTAATGGTAACGCCCCCATTGCTCCTAAAGGCTCATTTGCTTATATTAAAACATCATTTTTCTCAGCAATGTGGGCACATAGGAACATGGGACCAACACAGATGCCTTCAGCTGCCAAGTGCACAAGTAACAGGTCAGCTGGTGTCATAGGTACAAAACTGCTGACAGATGGACTTTAACAGAAAATCAGCAACAAATAATACACCAAAACCACAATAAATATTTTGGATTTAAGTGCATTTTTTATGCGGTTTTGGTGCAGATATCATGTGGATTTTCTGCATACAACTCTGCATTATGTTGAGTTACCCTAAGGCTACCTGCAGACAATCAGATTAAAGCATGGTAAGGGCTCATGCACAAGACCGAATAGAACAGTCCTATCCTTGTCCGTAATGCGGACAATAATAGGACATGTTCTATTTTTTTGCTAAACGGAAATACGGACATACGGAAACGGAATGCAAATGCAGTACCTTCCGTTTTTTTTGTGGACCCGTTGAAATTAATAGTTACGCATACGGTTTGCAAAAAAAAAACAGAATGGACACAGTGCCAGCAAAGGGGGTCATTCATCAAGAGGCTTGCGACTATTTTAGTAGAAAAGATAGTCCCCTTTTTTGACCAACAGGCTGGTGTCAAAAAGTTTTTGACAGTTGGGTGGGACAAGGGTGGAGAGTGGGCATGTTGGGGGCCCCGGCAAATTTAACAACATGTGCATCTGGAAACAGTCGTACATGCTGGAGAAAAACTATGCCAGCCTCTGGCAGGCGAGCAGATTTTGATGTGTATTTGGATGTCGACTTGCTGCAGAATTGCAAAGAAGGCAAATCACCACGGCTGAGGACCTGGCAGAAGCACGTCAGGCAGTTTCAGTTGACCAGCTGGTGCCATATTTACAGCTGCCCATTCCGACAGCGAGAGCCTGCATTTGTCAGTGACGTGGGGGCCACTGGTCGGTGCCCCTCAGAGCAGTCTGGTCCTGCAGGGGTTAATGTCTGCCCCTTTGCACAGTGTTTATCAGTTGTCAGGACTGGGATTGACCTTTACTCTCACACAGCAGACAGGGAAGAGCTGCAGCTGTCCTTCCCATACCCAGGCTCACCATGGGGCTCCTGGACTATGTGGTCTCCTTCCTCCCCGGGGTGCCCTGGAACCTGTTGGGCAGTGTGGACTCCTTCCTACAAGGTGAGATGAACACAGAGGGATATTAACGCCATGTAACAGAGATCTCAGACCTGCGTGCTCTATCTGGGTGAGGTGTCCCTCTGTGTATAATACTTCACATAAGGTTGTTTCTTCCTGTTCCCACAGGTCTGGTCGGGGCCTGCGCTGTGTCCGTTCTGTACAACTTCATGAAGGTTCATCTGTACATCAGGTGTCTGAAGTAAGAGGGTCAACTAACCCGTAACTATACTGAGAGGTCACTAACTAGTACTTACTGCACTAATGGAGACTGCTAACTAGTACTCACTGCTAACTAGACTAATGGAAAGTGCTAACTAGTACTCACCGCTAACTAGACTAATGGAAAGTACTAACTAGTACTCACTGCTAACTAGACTAATGGAAAGTGCTAACTAGTACTCACTGCTAACTAGACTAATGGAAAGTGCTAGCTAGTACTCACTGCTAACTAGACTAATGGAAAGTACTAACTAGTACTCACTGCTAACTAGACTAATGGAAAGTGCTAACTAGTACTCCCTGCTAACTAGACTAATGGAAAGTGCTAACTAGTACTCACTGCTAACTAGACTAATGGAAAGTGCTAGCTAGTACTCACTGCTAACTAGACTAATGGAAAGTGCTAGCTAGTACTCACTGCTAACTAGACTAATGGAAAGTGCTAACTAGTACTCACTGCTAACTAGACTAATGGAAAGTGCTAGCTAGTACTCACTGCTAACTAGACTAATGGAAAGTGCTAGCTAGTACTCACTGCTAACTAACTAATGGAAAGTGCTATCTACAGCTAGTACTCACTGCTAACTAGACTAATGGAAAGTGCTAACTAGTACTCACTGCTAACTAGACTAATGGAAAGTGCTAGCTAGTACTCACTGCTAACTAGACTAATGGAAAGTGCTAGCTAGTACTCACTGCTAACTAGACTAATGGAAAGTGCTAGCTAGTACTCACTGCTAACTAGACTAATGGAAAGTGCTAACTAGTACTCACTGCTAACTAGACTAATGGAAAGTGCTAACTAGTACTCACTGCTAACTAGACTAATGGAAAGTGCGCTAGTACTCACTGCTAACTAGACTAATGGAAAGTGCTAACTAGTACTCACTGCTAACTACACAAATGGAAATAGCTAACTAGTACCCACTGCTAACTACATTGACAGACTTCTAACTAGTTCTCACCACTAACTAAATTGATGGAGACTACTAACTAGTACCTATTGCTAAGTACACTGATGGAGAATAACCACAGTAATGGAGACTGCTAACTAGTATTCACTACTTACTGATGAAAACTACTAACTAGTATATTGCTGACGGAGACTGATAACTCGTATGCACAGCTAATTACACTGAAGACTTCAGCAAATGGCATTTATCATGTAGACACAGTTAGTATAAGGCACTTACTAATGTATTGTGATTATCCATATTGCCTCTTTTGTTCGCTGGATTCATTTTTCCATCACATTATACACTTCTTGTTTCCAGGGATTACGACCACCACTGCAGAGCAGATATGAGGTGACAGAGAGGGAAGATGCTGCGCATGCGTGCCTAGATGCTCTCACAGTCCTGGCCACCAGGGTGTAGTGCCTTTTACAATCGTGTGCAAGCACGACCACCGCTGCTGGATTGCAGCGTGGTCCTAACCCCTGGAAACGAGCAGTTTACCTCATATACTCTTCATGTATTGAGGAATACCCCTAACTTTCTAGGAGAGAATCTCTGTACATAATACTAACCCTAATCTATATTACTGAGGCCTAATACTAACTGCTCTGACCACTAACCAGTACATACTACTAACTCTACTCACCACTGACTGGCACTCCCTACACTGTATAGTCACCCTCTTTTTCTCGCCCGCAGTGACCCCGAGAAACAGAAGAAGGCGACACAGCTCAGCTCCCCGGCTCGGTTTCGTGACCTCCTCCATCTCCTGCTCCTCACGTTCATTTACTCCCTGCTGGGGCCCCGGGTGGGGGCTCTGGTGGTTTTGGAGTTCTCCCTACGTGCAGTCTCCATGATATTGTCTCTACAGAAGGTTTGTTGATGTCGTCACATTCATCCATATTGCATGTGACATCACAGCTGGTGACTGAAACGATTCACTTTTTTAGGATATTTTTTGCTGTTTTTGTAACGCTGTAGATATACGGAAACACATGTGAACTATGCAAACACGGAAGATGCGTTTTTAAATTCAATCCATTGACTTCTATGGGATGGAAATGGTACCCATATGGATCCATTGGAACATGCGGCGCATTGATAAAAATGTTATGCGCGTAAAAACAATGTGCATATAAAAAATGGAATTCATCTGGATCCATAATCCATAAGTGTGAATTGCATCCATAAATTGCATGTGGAAAATCGGGGTGTGACAGAGGGGATATTCACACGTGGCAGATTTGTTGCAGAAATTTCTGCAAAAATTGGTTGTAGTCCTCTGAATGGGGTTGTTTTTTCTGCGAGCCCCATTCAGGCAAATCAGACAGGCCTAGAAATCTCTGCACCAAATCTGCAAATTCAATCTTAGGCCCCTTTCACACTAGCGAGTTTTCCGTACGGGTGCAATGCGTGAAATGAACGCATAGCACCCGCACTGAACTCTGACCCATTCATTTCAATGGGTCTTTGTACATGAGCGGTTTTTTTTTCACGCATTAGTTCTGCGTTGCGTGAAAAGTGCAGCAGGTTCTATAGTCAGCGTTTTTCACGCAGCCCTGGCCTCATAGAAGTGAATGGGGCTTCAGTGAAAAACACATTACATCCGGAAGTGCGGATGCAATTAGCTTTTCTCTGATGGTTGCTAGGAGATGTTGTTTGTAAACCTTCTGTTTTTTATCACGCGCGTGAAAAACGCATTGCACGCGCGCGGAAAAAAATGAACGCAATTGCAGACAAAACTGGCTGAACTTGCTTGCAAAATGGTGCGAGTTTCACTGAACGCACCCTGAACGCATCTGGACCTAATCCGTCACGCTCGTGTGAAAGGGGCCTTAGAGCTCATGCACACAAACGTATTTTATTTCCGTGTCCTTTCCGTTTTTTTTTGTGGACCGTATACGGAACCATTCATTTAAATGGGTCCGCAAAAAAAACAGAAGCTACTCCGTGTGCATTCCGTTTCCGTATTTCCGTTTTGCAAAAAAATAGAACATGTCCTATTATTGTCCGCATTACAGACAAGGATATGACTGTTGTATTAGGGGCCAGCTGTGCTGTTCCGTTCCGCAAAATATGGAATGCACACGGACGTCATCCGTATTTTTTGCGGATCAGTTTTTTGCGGACCGAAAAATACATACAGTCGTGTGCATGAGGCCTTAGGGTTCATGCAAACAACAGGTGTTTTGTGGTCCACAAAACTCGGATACCGGCCGTGTGCATTCCGCATTTTGCAGAACAGAACGTCTGGCCCATAACAGAACAGTCCTATCCTTGTCCATAATGTGGACAAGAATAAGACAGGTTCTATATTTTGCAGATGCAACGGAACGGACAAATGCATGCAGACAGTACACGGTGTGCTGTTTGCATCTTTTGCAGCCCTATTCAAGTGAATGGGTCCGCATCCAACCCGCAAAAAATGCGGATCGGATGCAAATAATAAATACGTTCGTGTGCATGAGTCCTTAGGCACCAAAAGCCACATTGAATCCACTCCCATTGCTTTCAGAGAAAAATCTGTGCCGTAGTTCACATGGTGCGATTTTTGCATGTGTAGAAAAAAAAAGTTCATTGTTGGTGCAGACTCTGTATAGAAATTATTCAAAATATGGTTTGAGACTGGCACTCCCACGTGTGAATGAAAACGTAATTATATCTAATATAATACACAATGGTTTATTTGGTAACACAAGATAAAACTGATCTTAAAATATAGCATACTAAAAATAAGAACCCAAGTAATAGCTGCAGCAAATGTCCTTAATATAAAATGACTGGTGGAAAAATATAAAAAATATTAACAAAAAAAAAAAATATAAAAAAAAGTGAAAAAAAGTCCAATGGTGATGTCAAAGGAGGGTAAAAAAAAGTGATAAAAATGGTAATAAAAATCCCCATACAAAGGGTTTATGAAAGGTTGGTAAAACACAGTTCTGGGCAGATCAACCCAATATATAGTACAGCATCTATAATTTGTGTATTTCTTACACCTGTCCCAGTCTCTTAACTGTATGTTTGGACTGGTTCCTTAGTATAAATCACAGGTACCTGTCCGATGTTATATTGTTGTGATGTGGCTGTAAGGAGAAAAGTCCAGTTTTACTGACGGTATACTTTCTCTGTCCGTGGCTTAATTTCTCGGCGTCTCACCTTACTCGTGCGCTGCCGCTGTCTCTCGATCAAAATGCCGAGATCTTGAGTTTGTCACGTGACCTTAGGTGGTGCTCGCGAGAGGTGGACTTGCGATGCCCGAGTTTAGGTAACCGGTATTGCGATCTTTGTTTTTTAGATCTCTATTCTTTTGGAGCGCTCCAATTCTTCTATTGGGATGTTGGCACATGGGCTTCCAGCCAGAATAACCGTTGGGAATAGGATTGTGAAAACCAAACGCGTTTTGGGGATCTCTTTCCCCTTCCTCAGTGGTCAATTCCCAACTAACGCTCCAAAAGAATAGAGATCTAAAAAACAAAGATCGCAATACCGGCTACCTAAACACGGGCTTTGCAAGTCCACCTCTCGCGAGCACCACCTAAGGTCACGTGACAAACTCAAGATCTCGGCATTTTGATCGAGAGACAGCGGCAGTAAGGTGAGACGCCGAGAAATTAAGCCACGGACGGAGAAAGTATACCGTGAGTAAAACCGGACTTTTCTCCTTACGGCCACATCACAACAATATAACATCGGACAGGTACCTGTGATTTATACTAAGTGAACCAGTCAAAACATACAGTTAAGGGACTGGGACAGGTGTAAGAAATACACAAATTATAGATGCTGTACTATATATTGGGTTGATCTGCACAGAACTGTGTTTTACCAACCTTTCATCAACCCTTTGTATGGGGATTTTTATTACCATTTTTATCACTTTTTCTTACCCTCCTTTGACATCACCATTGGACTTTTTTTATATTTTATTTGTTAATATTTTTTATATTTTTCCACCAGTCATTTTATATTAAGGACATTTGCTGCAGCTATTACATGGGTTCTTATTTTTAGTATGCTATATTTTAAGACCAGTTTTATCTTGTGTTACCAAATAAACCATTGTGTATTACATTAGATATAATTACGTTTTCATTCACACGTGGGAGTGCCAGTCTCAAACCATATTTTGAATAACTTCTTTGTTTGATAGAGTGAATCAGCTGAGACTAGAGCACCCATTCCAAATTTGTAGATGAGTGAGCTATTTGCCATTTATCTTTCTTTTTGTATAGAAATTTCCACTGAAATCAAATCAAAGGCAAGCCGAAAATCTGCACCAAAACCCACTGCAAACGGACCCGGACCCCCCCACCCCCCCCCCCCCCAAAAAAAATACATTGGAAAAAACTGTATATTTAATTTTCTTTTGTTTTTACTATAAATTCTGTGATCGGGAATAAAATAGGCGTGACAATGCTTAGGTGCACAGAGTGAAGCTCTTTGTTACGTATCTAGATGTTTTCTAGCTTCCTGGTCCCCCCAGTGTGTGGTCTGCAGTGAGCAGTACACATGTTCGGCTGCTTTGGTTTGGACTAGGGATGAGCAAATCGACTTCAGATGAAACATCCAAAGTCGATTTGCATAATACTTCGCATAATACCACTTGGAACTGAACCCAAGTTCCGAAAATGTTTATTTTTTTTATAGTAGAAATAGAAATCAATTTATGAAGTTATTACGTGAAGTCTCGCGAGACTTCTTGAAGTAATAACTTCCGCTCATAGGAGCCAAAGCATTCTGATACTGTACGGACCGCTCGCTTCGTACAGTATTCAAACAAAGTATTATGCGAATCGACTTTGGATGTTTCATTTGAAGTCGATTTGCTCATCCCTAGTCCAAACCAAAGCAGCCGAACATGTGTACTGCTCACTGCAGACCACACACTGGGGGGACCAGGAAGCTAGAAAACATCTAGCTACGTAACAAAGAGCTTAACTCTATGCACCCAAGCATTGTCAAGCCTATTTTATTCCCGATCACAGAATGTATAGTAAATCAACATCAAAATTTAATATACTGTATTTTCCAATGCATTTTTATTTTTTTGGGGTTTTCCGTTTGCCCATCCCTAGTTTGGACCTTAGGAATGTGGCCAGGTACCCGTTACCAATAACATACTACATTACAAGGAATCAAAGGGAAAGAACCACTAAAATAAACCTTGAAACACAGGTGTGGATTCCGTGTCTAAGAGAGCCTTCACACGCTGCAGAAATTTCCGCGAATGATCATCAGTTACATTCATTTAAATGGGGCGGCAAGCACATGGATTTCTGCAAGCCCCATTCATGTGAATGGAACTGATTTTCAGTCACGGAAATGTCTGCAATAAAATCTGCAGCGTGAGAAGGCGTCCTAAACATTCAATGGGCTAATACAACTGTGTGAACATACCATTAGTATGTCCACACAAGACATAACTGGCAGATTTTGCATTGCCAGGAGTAGACTGGGAACTTAAATTGGCCATGGAAAAAAAAATAAACGTGGCCCTGTTTTGTAGTGAGGCCCAATATGACAGAAGGCAGGAAGGCATATTGTGGCACATTATACCACCTCAGCAGAGCCAAATACCACAGTGCCCTGGAAGAACACAATACCTCCCCAAAACCTGCCCTTCTGTCCTGGCCAGTTCCAGCTGCCACGTTCTGTCCTCCTACTCCAGTTGCCTTAGGATGGCAATATAGTTAAATCTTACAGTAGGATTACGTATGCAGCTCTGGAGCTGACTGGAGTATGTCATACTGTAACTCAATGTTTTATCTGTCTCCGCAGGGCATCCACAGTTCCCAGCTGTTCCTCCTCTGCCAGTTCTCATTGGGATGCGGGGTTACTTGCAGCCTGGATTACCTGCATGAAGGGGCCCCTCACCGAACATGGAACCTTCTACTGGCGGTGGGCCTATCGGGGCTGATTGTGTGGCAGACAAGCAGGATGTGCCGACATGTGGCAGTTATGTACCAGCTGCACAGCAGCAAACGTTACTGTGGGGTTTGCCTGTCTTTGGTGGCCTGCTGGCACGACATCCCTACTGGGCTGTGCCGGGCACTGAAAGTGGCATTCTTCGTATCGGATCTGGCAGCAGTGGCCGTAATTAACCGGGATTTCCTCAGCACGGCAGAGGCTGTGAGATTTTGGACGCCACTGACCATCTGCTACACACTGCTGGTGATCTATATGCAAGGTAAGGGCTGCCATGATCGCACCCCAATCTGATGTCATAGGAGGGTTGCCAACCTCCCATAAATAATTGGACAGTCCCTAAAAATAGGAGCTGGGTGGCAAGCAATATGACTGTCATTACAGCTCCTATAGGGATTGTTTCACATCTTTCCTACTGTACTAAACAATAAATGTGATAAATGTCTCCTATCCCTGTAAGGCCTCATGCACACGGCCGTGTTATGCAGTCCAGAAATCACGAAGCCGCACGTGTGCATGCCGTCATTTATTTTTAAAATTCTGTAGAAATGTCCTATCCATGTTCGCAAAACGGACAAGAAAAGGACATGTTCTATCTTTTTTCGAGGGCCGCGGAATGGACATGTGGATGCAGACAGCACACGGTGTGCTGTCCGCATCCTAGGCGGCCCCATTGAAATGAATGGGCCCGCATCTGATCTGCAGAAATGCGTATTAAATGTGGACAGAAATTAGGGCTGTGTGCATGAGCCCTAATGCTGTATAACTCGGGTGAGTCTGGGAAAGCAGGGTGGATTCTTATGGGAAAATGCTTTTATCTGTGTTGGGTTCATACCTGTGCTGTGTTTGTCTGGCAGAGGAGCAGCACCAGAACCCCACGGAGCAGATGGCATATCAGACAGTGTTTGTTCGCATGGGAGGCCTCCTGATCCTGATGATGACGGTGGGGAGATGGTCAGACATTTTACACATCTTCATCTCGCTAGTCGGAGAGCTGTGGTGCCTGGTCCATGCCGGGGTCATGCTGGACATCTGCAGAGAGGAGGTGAGAGATCAATTATGGATGACTACGCCAGCTGATTAATTCCGCCTGCCAGGGCACTAATGGATGTCAGGGGCAGAGTTATACGCCCCATGTAAAATCTTTACATGGGACTACTGCCCTGCTGTGGTTCCCCTCTGCACCCCCTTATAGATGCACCATAGTGGACATCCAGTTAGCGTTAACGTCTCCTTTGATGAAGAGCAGTTTGCAGGCTCCTTCATGCATAATTTTGGTCCTTTTTTTTTTTTTTTTTAGCAGTTTTTGTTCCTATAGTGCGTTTTATAATAGTGTTTTTCATATGCCTAGTGTTTGAAACTATGTAGGCCTATATAATGTCACTTCTACGTTAGATCTCTATGGAGAAAAATCATTGGTAAAAAAACAAAACACCATGACACGAAAAATGCCAACACACATTACACATGCATGTGGATTTTTGTGCAGATTCTGCTGTTTTCACACCAAAACCCAGATGTATTACTTAAAGGGGTTATCCCATTACAGACAACATATAGTACATTACAATGCCTTCCTAACAAAGCTGGAACCAGCCCTGTACCTCACATGGATCCAGAGATCTGCCCATAGATTTATATCAAGCTGCCAGCTCGAGGGGAGTGCATTTTCTGTCTCAGCTCAGCGGACGGCACCATTCGGCTGCAGCTCTTTCCCTATCACAACTCAGGAGGAAAACGGAGCATGTACGACCATCTCAGTGAGCTGGGCAAAGAAATAAGAAAAAAAAAAAAAAACAGCAGGTGGCGCTATACAGATACATTTTATTGAATAACTCAGTGGCCATGCACCAGGTGCTGGTTTGAAAACTGTAGTATATTGTTTATGGGACAACTGCATTAAGGATTTTCTATGCGGATTTCAATGTGCTTTTACCCCAGATCCCACTGTTTGCATTGCAAAGGGTGAACTCTGCATTGCAAATCCGCCCGAACAATTGACATGCTGCAGATTTAAAAATCCACACCGCAGTTCGATTTCCTATGCGGAAAATCTCTGCACCGTGTGGAGGAGATTTTGAAACTCTCATCTGCTTAGCTATTATTATTATTATGCACTTATATAGCGCTGACATACGCAGCGCTTTACAGACATTATCATCACTCTGTCCCCAATGGGGCTCACAATCTAAGTTCCCTATCAGTGTGTGGGAGGAAACCGGAGAACCCGGAGGAAACCCAGGCAAACGTGAGGAGAACATACAAACTCCATACAGATGTTGTCCTTGATCTGATTCGAACGTAGGACCCCAGTGCTGCAAGGCACCAGTGCTAATCGCTGAGCCACCGTGCTGCCCACAATGGCTCCATACTACACTGTGGATTTTCCGCACAAAATGTGCACCTTGTGCCTAAACGCCACTACTACAAATAAAAATAGCACCAAAAACTGTAAAAGCTCTCTGTGTGAACCCGCCATACTGCTGTCATTACTTTGGTTGTAATTCCCTGTGCAGACCCTAGATGGCAGCACACAGCCACACACAATTTTTTATGTTCCCGTATTCTGTATTATTTTCCACCCCTTTATCTTCTGTCTAGGATTATTCAGCCAGAATTTCGACCTCCAGAAAGAGTCCAACGACTAGAAAACCTAAGACAGAGACCGCCCTGGAGGGATGAGACGGATCATATCCTGGAATTTCTTATAATGACTGTTTATGAAAGCACCATTACCGTGAAAGGCACTGACCCCGCAGCCCCATAGTGGATGGTGAAGGAACGCTGAGGGAGAATTCATACCCCCTGGATCATCTGCATTTATAGAGCAGGAACCCACGGACGGTGCATGTCTCTGAATCCAGATCACGGGTGCCTGCAGTGCAAAGATAAATCAACTACAAATCAGTGCATCATGAAAACTTCCTGATAGACTTAGTTCAATTTGTCACAGTTATTAAAATCTCTGCTTGCTCTCAGTGAATAGGAACATTGTGGTTTACATTCAAAGTCTGAAAACCTGTACAGACCTAACAGCTCTTACAGCTGAGGGTTTGTTACAGTTGCATCCAGACTAGTCAATCCTGTTCCCATTCACTGAACATGGTGAGGAAAGGAAGTGCAAAGGCTATCAGAAAGTTGTATTTCCAGAGGACTGGATGAGGTCTGGACCCAGGGCACTCACCCCGATAGTGTCCGGCATTTAGGAATGTTTATTTTTATTTTTTATTATTATTATTTTTAAGCGTATTTAGTGGAGATAGTTATTTGTCTATAGGATTTGGGATCGTGTTATGTGATATTACAAACACTGCAAATCCGTTCTGTGCAGTAACCTGTGCACATCTATAGGTGGCGCTCACACTTTGCTGCACTGTCATCACTAAGGTCAACTCTAACACGTATGTCACTCTGTAGGTAAAAAGCTACGGGTCTATATTAACTTACTTGTCCTATGACGCACTTCGTATACGATTTGATAAAAATGCATAGGCCATGTCAAGCCTACAGGTGCCGCTGCAAATTAGAGTAGGGACCCATTCAAAAAGGTCCACCTTGACGTGGTGACTGGGCCTATGCATTTTCATCAAAACTTATATGAAGTGCCTCCATGGAGACATTTATAAATGAAGCAGTAGATGAATGGCGGGTGGTGTGTGACCCATGCCTTTTCTTCTACAGACCGTCGACTCGAACAAGCCGTAGGTCACACCAGGAGAGTGAGCAATATGACAGCCCGTGTTGCATCCTGGCTCCAGCCTTCCCAGTTGTGCCAACCAAAAACACGTGTAAATAAATTGGCTGCTGTATCCAAGCTCCTGGTGTGTGATACTGTCTACTGAGTAGCTGCTGTATCTAAGCCCATCATGTGTGATACTGTCTACTGAGTAGCTGCTGTATCTAAGCCCATCATGTGTGACACTGTCTACTGAGTAGCTGCTGTAACTAAGCCCATCATGTGTGACACTGTCTACTGAGTAGCTGCTGTAACTAAGCCCATCATGTGTGATACTGTCTACTGAGTAGCTGCTGTAACTAAGCCCATCATGTGTGATACTGTCTACTGAGTAGCTGCTGTAACTAAGCCCATCATGTGTGATACTGTCTACTGAGTAGCTGCTGTAACTAAGCCCATCATGTGTGATACTGTCTACTGAGTAGCTGCTGTAACTAAGCCCATCATGTGTGATACTATCTGCTGAGCTGCTGTATCTAATCCCATCAGGTTAGATACTGTCTACTGAGCTGCTGTATCCGTACTGACCAACATGTAAAAAAAAAACAACTCAAAATCATTACATTAAACTGTCCTGGCAAAAACGGCGACTGTATGTGTATGTAATCCTATCCCTGAGATACTGGCTGCTGACCCGCTGTATCTAAGCCTATCGTGTGTGACCAGCTGGCTATATCCATTAGATGCATGTTGGCCAAACCGACCCATGTACAACAGACGGCAGATTAGTGGGATAAGGATCAAAGAGTGAGGATTCAACCTGCCTGATCCTTCTTCCACCACCAGAAGAGTCTGTCAGCAGCTTTCTCCATTCTCCCTATTGAGAACACATGCATGCTCGGCCGAGCTGGGGGAGTCAGCTGAAAAAGCTGTCGTAATGACCTGCATGCAGCCAACAGCTATCAAAAGTGTGCGCCTCTCATGTGTTATACAGTCCTGTGTCTAAACCACTCATGTGTGATACTGTATCTAAGCTTGACGTTATACAAATCTATAGTGTGGGCCAAACGCTTAGCAGACAGCTACTTCTCCTGATTCTCCCATACATATGCATGCTTGGCTTTGATGAGCATGCATATGTAGTGAATGGGGACGGGAGAGAAGCTGCTGCCAGACACCACTTATCTCCTAAGAGCAAAAGGATCGGGCAGTGACCGATTTGGTCACTGGCATCCATGACTGAGGGAGCCCCATACACATTAGATGCTCGGCTGAATCCATCAATATCTAATGCATATGGCTGGCTTCAGGCTCTAAGCTGCTACCTGGAGTCACATACACAAGAATCTCAGTATCTGACCTACAGGCGAGTCTCCTGGGGTAGTGGTTGTGGAGACGTTGATGGGAATAGTGGTGGGAGGTCAGACAATACATAACAGACGCTCTGAGATCCATAGATCTCCATACCTGGCACAGAACACACTAGGCGCGTGTGCCTGTGTAATGCACATGAAGCAGCTGCTGGACCTACATTCTCGCTATAAGTATTCCCATTCTCTAAAGATCCTGTTTCTCGTCTCACATCTGGGAACAAGAATTTTTTTTCCTTTTCAAGCAAAAAAAGAAAAGAAAAACAAGAGCTGGGGCTCAGTAATCAGCCAGGAATCCAGCAGAGGAAATGAGTGATTTGTTACATTAACCATTTCTGCGCCTCCTCTGCCCCTCATAATGCGCCGCCATCCTGAGTAACTACCTCAAGCTGAAGGGGTTAAGGGACCGTTACCAGAAACTGGATCCATCTCTGGGGAGAGGACGGCTGTGCGGCATGTCATGGCAGAGCCCGCAGGTTACGTCCCACCATAATGCTATATATACACACACACACACACACACACACACAACACAGGGGGTGACTGCCCCTCACACCGCGCTCCCTGCCTCTTTCCGGGCGCCAGACTTCATTTCTCCTGACGGGTATAACATCTGGCGCAAATTATCAACCTGCGAGGATTCTGACCTCACACCGCAGGAAATGGTGATGCAGCAAGAGGCCGACTGGATATACGACACCGCCGGGAGGGGGGAGACGGCGACAAAACACAGATGTGAGGCGAACAAAAAGCAACGCCATACAAACAAGAGGACTGGAGCGAGGACTCAGCTAGGGAATCAGCGCGCCGAGAGATCCTCACTGCGGTCACAAATACGTACAATGGACCCGACACATTGGGGAGTAGGATGCGAGAGAGACGACGCGCAAAGCGGTCACAATACGTCACCTCAACTTCTGCTAAATGAATTTACCAGAATACTTACCAGTTTTTCTGTCATGATTCTGCCTAGAATTTGGCTCGAAATGCGCTAACAGTTGTCTCAATGTGCCGTAGAATTATTTATGAACCAAATGCGACAAGAAGAAAAAATATGAGGACAGATATCCAGTTTATAGGGGGTAATGTATGAACGGCTCTGCGCCGGAAAAGTGCCGCAATGTTAGCTGCGTAGTAGGAAATGCTGCAATTTAAGAAGCGTTAGGGACATATTTTAATGCGTTTTGCTCTGTTCCCATCACTGTGTATTTATTAATGGGTGTAGAGATGCTTCCTGGGAGGAGTTACACCTTAAGCTACATTTATCACAGGCCACATTTTGAAATGTTGCAAAAAGAAATAAAAATTGGCAAGTCCGCTGTTAGCAGAAAAACTATACAGAAATGTTCACAAATATCACAGGTTAAAAAGCAGTGCTCCAAAATGAAGAGCCGGGGAGTAACATTTATTAAATTTGGTGCGGAAAAAAATGACACCGCCATCAGCAAACTCTGCAAAAAAATCTACAACATTCCAGACACTTAGCACTTGTTTAAAGGGGTTATCCCATGATTAAAGTAAAAAAATTCCTAATATTTTTGATAATCATATAGTCCACGACAATCTCTTTCTAACAAAGCTAGAACCAGCCCTGTACCTCACATGGATCCAGAGATCTCCACATTTGTTGCTCTGCAAGATTAACCCTTAGTGACCATGCAAATTCTTTCATAAATCGCCTTCCAAGAGCTATAACTTTATTAGTTTTTTCTTCAATTTACATGTATGAGGGCTTAATTTTTCATTTTTGCAGGACAAGTTATACCGGTAGTTTTTAATGCACCATTTTGGGTACATATAATCATTGATTAAAGCCAACTGTCTAAACTTAAACCCCCTTTGCTTACGCCAGTAAAAAGGCGTATTGGTGGTCACTAAGGGGTTACGATCAAGCTGGCAGCTCAGGGGTGTGTCCTTACTCAGGGGGAGCATCCTGTCTGTTGCAGGTCTCTCCATATCACAGATCGGGGGGGGAATTGGGGCGTGTCCTTTCTGCTGCAGCTTTCTCCCTATTGCATCTGAGAGTATGTGTCCTTCCTGATGCAGCTCTCTTCCTATTACAGCTCAGAGTATGTGTCCTTTCTGTTGCAGTTCTCTCCATATCACAGCTCAGAGCATGTGTCCTTTCTGCTGCAGCTCTCTCCCTATCGCAGCTGAGGATGTGTCATTTTTGCTGCAGCTCTTTCCTTGTCACAGCTGAGGGGGGGGGAGGGGGGGGGGCCTTCTGCTGCAGCTTTTTCCATATCACAGCTGAGGGGGTGCATCCTTCCTGCTGCAGCTCTCTCCCTATCACAGCTCTGGGTATGTGTCCTTTCTGCTGCAGCTTTCTCCCTTTTGCAGCTGAGCACGTGTCCTTTCTGCTGCAGCTTTCTCCCTTTTGCAGCTGAGCATGTGTCCTTTCTGCTGCAGCTCTCTCCCTTTTGCAGCTGAGCATGTGTCCTTTCTGCTGCAGCTCTTCCCCTATCACAGCTGGGTGGGTGTGTCCCTTCTGCCGCAGCTCTCGCCCTATCACAGCTGGGTGGGTGTGTCCCTTCTGCTGCAGCTCTTCCTCTACCATAGCTGGGTGGGTGTGTCCCTTCTGCTGCAGCTCTCTCCCTATCACAGCTGGGTGGATGTGTCCCTTCTGCTGCAGCTCTCTCCCTATTACATCTCAGGAGGCAGTTGAAGGATGGAACTGAGCATGTGCGACTACCTCAGCAATATGGAGAGAGAAGTAATAAAAAGAACAAACAGCAGGTAGCTCAGTGACGCTAATAAATGTTTAATTACAAGCATTTACAATAGAATTCAGATCCAGGTGCTGGTTTCAAAACTGCAGAATATTTTTTGTGGGATAGCCTCTTTCAGGGGCGGACTGGGAACTTAAAGTGGCCCTGGAAAAAATACTAAAAGTGGCCCCGTTTTGTAGTCGGGTCTAAATTGATGAAAGGCAGGACCAGCAATACCATATTGTGGCACATTATACCACCCCAACAGAGCCAAATACACAGTCCATCACAAAATACTGTCCCCATCAGCATAAGATCTGGGGTCCGAAGCAGGGAGATCTGTGTGGCCCATAAATGCTATCACACTCAGACACCTCCAGGCACATTATACCCTAATGGAAGGCTCAGCACTGACATATGGCAGTTATATATCAGTGAGGATGATGGGGGTATTACCTGCTATATACAGATAAGGATGATGGGGGTATTATTTATTACATATCAGTGATGGGGGTATTATGTCAAATAGGTGACAATGATGTAGTATTACGTTATATATCACTGAGGATGATGAGGGTATTTTATAATATATTCTGACAACAATGGGGTACTATCTGTTACATATCCATAAGGACGATGGGACTATACAGTATATTGGTGAGGATGATAGGGGTGAAGATAATATGTATATTATAGTTTGTTGACAATGATGGGGGTATTATCTTTCATAAACTGATGATGATGTGGATGTCATATGTTTCTAGCTGCCGATGGTGGAGTGTTCTAGATTGGTGAGAATGATTGGCCGTTAATGATTTATATACAGGTGAAGATGATGGGTTATTATGCATTGACAAGGATGATAGTGGTATTACTTATAGAGGATGGTTGGGCACTCGCCCTGGCGGTAAAATGCTGTATCAGACTCAAAAGGCGTTGGCAGGGAGGGCGCCCTCAGGCTGTTCCCGCGTCTCTGGAATGTTGTGTGGGAAATTCACCCGGACGGAGCTGAGTCAGGCGGATTTCTGAGCTGAGTAACTGAGGATCCTACGTGCTGCACATTTACTCCTCTACTCAGGACCTATGTGCAACGGTCTGCGCCTCTGAGGTATGAGGTCTAAACCTTCAAAACCTCACCAGGCCCTCAATACTTCACAGCTGGGTTCGGTCTTACCGTCAGGATTGCATTGCTCTTTGACGCTCTGAATTGTGCGGCGGTCTCCTTTACTGTATCTAGTAAAAAAAATATCAGAAACAGAGCGGATCCAATGTATAAACAGCCTCATAAAGGATCCGCCGTATCCATCCACAGAAGCTGAGATCACCCACAACTTCCCTGGATATAACCCCCTACATTTAACACTTTCACGGTCTTGATGCCAAGAGTGCACTTGTCCTCACTACGGAGAGGGGCGCGAGCTGCTGCTGGACACGTCCCTGAGAATAAAATCATTGGGCAAACTGAAATCCACTGCCAGACCCTACATTTCCTTAAGATCTGCTGCTGGGAAAAGTCAGGAGGCCTCATACACATAAGAAAGCCGCCTGGATCTGCAGAGAGACAAACTGAAGTAATTGGGGGCATTAATGAACACTTTACGCTAGTTTTTGGTGTAAAAAATAGTTGCAAAAATGCAACAATATTTTGTCGCAAGGGCATTCTTATTCCATCCTTGCCTCTGGCGGGGGCCAGGACCTCGGCTCCAACATATTTACTAACATTTATGCCTGGAAAAGTAAATGTTGGCAAAAAACTACTCCAGCCAGGTGCCGGAGTAGTTTTTACTTCTGGTGCACAGACTGCTGGTGGTGCGCCTAATTAAGGCGAGGCCCCATTCACGCAACCGTATTTTTGGTCCACATCTGAACTGCAATTTTTTGCGGATCCATTCCTTTCAATCTGTATGTTTGTTCCGTGGTTCCCGCAAAAAAAGGTAGAACATGTCCTATGCTTGTCTGTTCTGCGGACAAGAATAGGCATCGTTATAATGGGTCCACAAAAAAAAAATAAAAAATGCAACACGGACGTCATTCTTATTTTTTGCGGACCGCAAAACATATGTGGTCATGTGAATACATCCTAAATTAGACAAATCATCCGGCAGCTCAGGGGAGAAACAAAAAGTGGTGTAAAAAGCCAGTCTTTGTAAATGACCCCCATTAAGACGAATTTAAGCAATTGTGGCCTGGACAGCTTGCACATAACGGCTGGGGATGCTGCATCGTGCAGATCCATAGGTCTATGGATATAAACACACGGCGTGGTCACGTCGCAGTTGCGATGAGGCCACTCTGTGGTCAAGTACCACACAGCCGTAGGAGCTGCAGCGGGCTCTAATTAAACTAATTAGGACGGCACTGTTTAGTCGGCCTGCATTGTTAAAGGCGGCGCAGTATTGCAGGTGTTGTGCGGCCATTAACAATGCAGACCTACTGAACAGAACCCACTACAGCTCATACAACCGCACCGTACTGGACCGCAGCGCTGCCATGTCACAACTGTGCTGCCTGGTCATATCCTAAGGGCTCATGCACACGACCGGATGTATTTTGCTGTCCGCAAAACACAGATCCGCAAAAAATACACATGACCTCCATGTGCATTCTGTATTTTGCGGAACGTAACAGCTGGCCCCTAATAGTACAGTACTATCCTTCTCTGTAATGTGGACAATAATAGGACATGTTCTATTTTTTTGCGGAACGGAAATACGGAAACAGGATGCACACAGAGTCATTTCTGGGTTTTTTGTGGACACATTGAAGTGAATGGTGCCACATATGGGCTGCAGAAAAAAAAAACAGAACGAACACGGAAACAAAATACGTTCGTGGGCATGAACCCTAAGGCCCCTTTCACAGGAGTGAGTATTCAGTGCGGGTGCAATGCGTGATGCAAACCCATTGCGCCCGCAAGGAATCCGGACCCATTCATTTCAATGGGTCTGTGTACATGAGTTGGTTTTCACATATCACAAATTAGCGTAACTGCCACGTATTTCAGCAGCATTCAAGTAAAAATTATGCGTGTTTGTGACCGAAATGAGGCTCAGGGTGGTCATTTACAGATGATGTTATTGACTAGCAGCCTCATTGCGACCACAATAGACAAGTGGAATATATAGTAAAATCCAACAGTAATGAATCAAGTGATAATGCTTATAATTTTTAAAATGCAGTATAGATAATGAAAATATAAATAGTTGGATGCGACAAGTTGGAATCCCTCAGGTGTTGTAACCAACTTGGGGCGGCACGATAATGTTAGAATGATTGCAATATTCAAAGTTGCTCCGTCACTGACCCAGCGGCGTCCCGCTTTCAGTCAGAGATCGATCCAGCAGTAAAACGACAATCAGTTCAGGAACACTCTTACCAATGTTGGAGGGTTCTCCTGATTAGGAGAAACCTCAGCTGTCTATCGAAACCCTCTCTCGGTTTTTCTCTTTGCGGTTAGGTGGATCCAGCAGTGGTTAGTGTGCGTCACTTGTTGGCAGTGCGGTTGCTGCACGTGGTCCCGCTTGTTTGGATCCAAAAATACAAATTTTCCGGGTTAGGTTTCAGATCGGCTCCGTTGGATACACTGGTTTAGAGTAGTCCTTAAGTGAATTAGATGCGGTGCACTCGCATGAAGTTGGGGGGTCAGACCAGACGCGTTTCGGGGCTATAGTGTCCCCTTCCTCAGTTGCTAAGAGATGTTGCTTGTAAACATTAAGTTTTGTATCACACACGTGCAAAACGCATTAAATCGCATTGCACCCGCGCGATAAAAACTGAACGCGATCGCAGACAACAAAACTGAATGGACTTGCTTGCAAAATCACGCAGTTATCACTGAACGCATCCGCAACGCATCCGGACGCGCTCGTCTGCAAGGGGCCTAAGAGTCATTTTTCACACCCTGATGGCGGGCTAATGGCGAGCCCAATCTAAAAAGTACAAGGCCGACAACACTCACCTTTCGCACAGTCTGATTCAAAGTGAAAGGGGCCGGGCAATCGTTATTACAATCGTTTGTCCCCAATCCACTTTGAGTGTTTACATAGGGCGGTGTGCTGCCGACACATGAGGATTTTGGATGTCACATGAAAGATGCAATCACCTGTCAGGCAAGCATTTTGCTCAGTTGACAGGTGACTAGGGTGCGGCAGGCCATGTCCACCCCCAGAAAACAATGGCCACACGAGTTGCACCTTGGGGTCACACCCTAAGGTCTCCTGCACACGACTGTATCCGTTTTTGCAGACTGCAAAACACAGATAACAGCCGTTGGAATCCCGCGTTTTCCCTTCTGCAGGTCCCACTGTATATTTCCAATGGCTATTCTTATCCGCAAAACAGACAAGAAAAGGACGTGTTCTATTTTTTTTGCGGAGCCGCAGAACGGACATGGTGTGCTGTCCGCATCTTTTGCAACCTCATTGAGATGAATGGGTCCACATAGGGATCGAAACTACGGTTGTGTGCATGAGGCCTCAGCGTGCTGCATTTTGGGTGCAGCAGAAACCTGCATAAAAAACTGCATGCAGTTTTTTCAACAGCAAGAAGAACATTTATCAATCTCGCCTCTTTTTGGCCATAAAATGAAACTGGCGTATGTCATTCGGCTGCCTTTGTTTTGTCGAGTATTTATTAAAAGTCGTATAGCAGTTGATGCATTAGACTCGGCGTATTGTTATCAGTCTCATCTATGGTGGTTGTTTTTCAGTACGACATGTTCATATTCATTTAGACTGGTCGGATCTTTGCGGAGAAAAGTCGCATGTCTCGTACTTTAGGAAAGTGCGACTTTTAATGCAAAAAATGCACTTCAATACTCAAAACAGAGGAAGAAAAGTATGCCAGCCCTGGAGTGGAGTAGAAATTAGACTGTTTTTGCAACAAATTCAGGCGCGAAAAAGGGGCACCTACATAAATAGGTTGGGAAAAAACTGGCGCAATTTCAGTAGTAAATGCGACTGAAAAATTAGAAAGTCTAAAACAGCATTTTTTAGACTAAAAACAGGCACAAACACTTTAGTAAATGTGGCCCCATATCTGCATTCATACTGCAATTCCTTCCAGCAAAGGAAAAAACTAAAAAATAAATCAAACACTATAAAACTGAATTACATTAATCACAAAATTAGGTTACATTACAGTAATTTAAGTTTGTTTCCCTTGCTGGAAGAAAATTAGGGATAAACACAGGTATGTTACAAAAACCCTTGTTTTTCTTTTTTGCCGCACCCAAACGACATGTGGCAGCACCCTTTCATGGGTAATTATCGGGCAAGAGCATTCATATGGTTTCACTGGCGCTTATAAAATGGTCCTTACCCCAAATCTCTTCCTTCAAATGGTCCCCAGCCTAAGGGCTCATGCACACGACCGTTAGTGTTTTGCAGTCGGCAAATTGCGTATCCGCAAAACACGGATACTGACCATGTTCATTCTGCATTTCGCGAAACAGAACAGCCAGCCCCTAATAGAACAGTCCTATCCTTGTCTGTAATGCGGACAATAATAGGACATGTTCTATTTTTTTTGTGGAAAGGCCATGTGGACATATGGATAGTGTCGAGCGAACTTGTGTTTTAAGTTCGGTGTCTAAAGTTCGGGTTATCGAAGATTCGTGTTAGACAGGTGTTTTACGCCGATCTTTGTCTCCCACCTGCGCTGGTGTAGTATTCGCCTTGTCATAAATTAGGAGCACCCCTGGCAGTCCGTGCGACTAGAGTAAGAACTACTCCAGCCCCGACTAGAGTAGTTCTCACTCCACTTTTCTGGCCCCCGCTATTCCCTCACCACTCCCATACGGCGAACGCGGTGTAAAAATATTGTAGCATGTGCATATAAAAAGTTGCAAAACGGGGTCTTGTGACTTTTTTTTTTTTAACACCAAAAACTGGAGCAGCGCCCATCGTAAATGACCCCCAATACTTTGTACTCACCAGATCTTGAAATGGCTGGTAACAGGGAACAATAGGTGATGATGGCTGCTCTGCTGATTGTCCAGCACTGTGGATATAAGAAGAGTACAATACATTAGTAGATGTGATAATGCACTGAACACATAACATGGGGAGGGGGTCAGCCATTGTACACAGCCCCCGCATACACCCTCAGGCTCAGCAGGGATTGGAGCCAGGACGTGTGCGGTGTTATTTGCATACAGACACCCAATACACAGTACACACTGATATGCAATTATAATGTCCCTGACTGCAGGCAGGTACAGGGCGAGCCCACCCCATTCTGCCTCCACCTACTAGGGGACAGACAGGGATGGGGGGGCAGGGTTATCAGGACTGGGGAAGGACTGGGAGTGCAGGGGGCAGGATTGGGAGGAGTGGGACTGGGGAGTGATGTCAGTAGGAGGCTCTGCCTCAGTCACTGACCCCTGTACAATACTCTGCAGATCTGAGAGGCAGACACCGGGCGCCTATTGTTCTGAGGAGAGGGGCACTCACCCACCAAACACCCCGCAGCGGCCAGGTAGGATATTTACCCTTATTCCTGGGGGGATGGGGATAAGAAGGGAAAATTTATTTTATCATGTGCTTAACTTTTTCTGTGGACAAATGAATTGTCAGCTCTTTGGGTCAATGTGGGTATATCTCCTGGGATGAACTTGCTGTTTGGCCACTGTTCTGTTTCCTGCTATATGTGCCCATGTGTATAATGTGCAGAGTCTCTAGTAGCTGGGGAACTACAAGCCTCAGCATGCACTGCCATCCAGTCCGCCTCTGCTTACTGGAGATCATTAACCTGTGTCTATCCATCCATGACCGCCGTCCAGGAATGTTTAACTGGACAGCTGCAGGGGGTCTGAGCTCAGCTAATCCCAGCCCCTAATTAGAGGAGACCCCAGGCCATAATACAAATGTCTGTATACTGGGCGTGTAAAGATGAGGGGAGACAGAGGTATATGTGGTATCATACACTGACCCTCAGCCAAGGAGAATGACATGATGGGGAATATAGTGCTGGGGGGCTCCAGATCCGCCTGACCTCTATTCCTCCGGACACCCCCATATACATGCATGCCCAGCAGCTGCCACAGGAACAAAGGATGCAACATTAAAATCCAGCTGCACCGTCCTTCTTCCTCCAGACATCTGCTATCAGGGGGCATGTTAAATAGCCAATATTCATCTAATGTGCATGGGCACCTTTAGATACAGCATCTCAGCAGGCAGTATCACACATGATAGAATTAGATACAGCAGCTAAACAGGCAGTATCACACATGATAGAATTAGATACAGCAGCTAAACAGGCAGTATCACACATGATAGAATTAGATTTAAAATACTGTATCACACATTATAAGATTAGATACAGCAGCTCAACAGACAGTATCACACATGATAGGATTAGATATAGCAGCTCTGCAGACAGTATCACATATGATAGGCTTAGATACAGCAGCTCAGCAGACAGTATCACACATGATAGGGTTAGATACAGCAGCTCAGCAGACAGTATCACACATGATGGGCTTAGATACAGCAGGTCAGCAGACAGTATCTCACATAGGATTAGATACAGCATCTCAGCAGACAGTATCACACATAGGATTAGATACAGCATCTCAGTAGACAGTATGACACGATAGGCCAAGATTCAGCAGACAGTATCACATATGATAGGCTTAGATACAGCAGCTCAGCAGACAGTATCACATATGATAGGATTAGATATAGCAGCTCAGCAGACAGTATCACACATGATAGGCTTAGATACAGCAGCTCTGCACAGTATCACACATGAGATACAGCAGCTCTGCAGACAGTATCTGGCACTGTCCCTGAAGATCCCAGTAATATAGGGGTACAGTGCAGTTTACATTACATTCAGGGTGTGTGAATATTTACACCTGGGTAATTTGTATATTTTCCTTGGGATGAGATCATTTTCATTGTTCTGGATGTGGGGGCAGATAATTAGCCGGGCCGGGGCTGTAGGGAACCAGACGGTAATGAGTTTCCTTCCTGACACTTTGATGACTGTTTGGCATATCTGGACGCCAGTGATTGTTTCCAGTCCACGAGGCGCTGATTTATACAGAACCCACATGTAGATTACGTACGTTATTTGTGTAGCGCCATCGTCTTCCATGGTGCTGAAAAGTGAGGGATGACAATGCGGTAGCGATATCAAAATGTCCTTCTATAACCTTATACAGTATAAATACACTATGTGCTGGGTGACGCTACTGAAAGAGATATACACTACCAGTGGTGCTCGGGCAATGATCGCATAACCAAGGTGGTGCCCCCTTTATTTTGGGTTCTGCAGCAGGGTGTACAATGAGGTCACATTAATACTGGGTGGCATCTCCCCTTGCTGCGATACAGGCGGCCACTCTGGCATGGTGTGGTCATACAGATGCTGGATATCCTCCTGTGGTCATTCCAAGCTCTTTCATCTTGGTGCCAAAGTGGTTGTTGGCTGCTGTACATGGAAATTCATCCCCCTATCCAGTCCCAGTCATTCTTGATGGGGGAGAGATCTGACGATTGAGCTGCTGCAGACACTGAAGATCATGTTGTGTAGCACAGGCAATGAGTGGCGGCATTATCTTGTTGGAACACCTCATCAAAAAGTCAGTGGGACTGGCTCCACCATGTCCTGGACATACTGAAGGCTGGTTGGTATTCCCTCCATGGATATGATAGCTAATGGCGCACACCATGACACCTGGTGTCAGTCTTGTGTGTCTATGCACTATGCATGATGGCAATCGGCCCTCCTGCAAATTCTTATGCGGTCATCATTAGTACCAAAGCAGAACCTACTTTCATCACTGAACACTACTGTTTGCCATTCAGGCCTCCAGTGGGTTCTCTCTCAGCTCCAGTCTTGGAGATGACGAAAGGTCAGTGGCAGACGAGCTAGTGGAGTGTGTGAATGCAGTCCTGCTTCAAGTAGACGGTTTCTTATGGTTCGGGAGCAGTAATGGCCAGTTCGCAGTGTTCGCCAGCGAACACATGCGGGCTGCCATCTTGACTCACAAGTCCGGCGATGCACAGGTAAGCCCTTACCTGTGCCGGGAGTCGGTCTGAAACAAATGCGGTCACCGGAAGCAGGCAGTTCCGAGAACAGCCCGATGAAGGCCCCCCGGCGGCTGTTCTCGGAACTGCCTGCTCCCGGTGACCGCATTTTATTTCAGACCGACTCACGGCACAGGTAAGGGCTTACCTGTGCATCGCCGGACTTGTGAGTCAAGATGGCAGCTCGCATGTGTTCGCTGGCGAACACTGCGAACTGGCCATCACTGTTCGGGAGGTCACTGCAGGAGCTACTGCAGAACCAATTTGTGATGCCGTGGCTCTCCTTTAAGATCTTGGCGTGCGTCTGTCGGTCTTGACCGTCCAGAGTCCTCTCTATGTGTGTAACCACGTCGTTGACACCACCGACGCACTACAGAAACTTCTCGCCCAACGCTTTGCAAGATTTGAAGGACGGACCATCCAGCTTCTTGAAGTTCACTATTCGGCCCTTTTCAAAATCTGTTTAATTGCACAAATTGTGCAATAGTGAACAATTCATCAACACCTAACGAACAGTGCTGTAAGAGAGAAGATGAAAAACAGTGATGCCAGCCCAAAAAATGTCTGTGGAGCATCTGTATGTAAAGCGAGGATCTTAGAATTTTGATCACTACATGTAACCCTTTAGCATCGCCATATTGTAAAATAGGCTTTTTCTCTTCATTCCCTTAAAGATGTCCCTTTTTTTTTTTTTTTTTACTTTTCAGTAGTTTTAATAGAGGGGTGGGATGGAGCCAGGAGTCGTGGACACCAATACAGACATAGGCCTGATTGCACACGGCCGTTTCAAAATTGCAGTCCCCAATGCATGGGCAACATCCATGCAGCTGCCGCAGACGGATCCAGACCCATTCAACTTAAATGAGTCTGTGATCCGTCTACACCGCAAAAAAATTCTATTTTTTTTTTGCGGTGCGGAGGCACGGAGAGAAACCCCACGTTCTGCACCGTACCTTCAAGCTAATAGGTCCGCATCAGTGATGCTGGGTGCACACGGCCAGGGCCCGTATATTGCGAAGCCCGCTGTTTGCGAGCTGCAATACGGGCACAGCCGAGCAATGGCCATGTTCAAGAGGCTATATACTGTACTTAGGTGGACAACCTCCCCTCTATTGAGAACTGCACGTGTTGAGGGGTACAGGGTGATGAGAAATGGGGACTATATAGGGGGACTATAAGGCTACTTTCACACTTTCGTTTTTGCTGGATCCGGCAGGGTTCAGCAAAAACGTTTCCGTTACTGATACGACAACCGTCTGCATCCGTTATGAACGGATCCTGTTGTATTATCTGTAACATAGCCAAGACGGATCTGTCATGAACTGCATTGAAAGTCAATGGGGGACGGATCAGTTTTCTATTGTATCAGACGGATCCGTTTTGCTGCAGTTTGCTCTCCGGTATGAGAACGGAACGGAATGCATTTTGGAGCGCTCCCTTCTGTTCAGTTACGTTTTGTACCCATTTGACGATGAATGGGGACGTGCTATGACTGATCTCAATACCGCAAAATATTAACGCTAGTGTGAAAGTAGCCTAATAAAAACATAAGGGACCCTAAGGGGACAGTTTAATGAATGACTGTCCATTTGATAGCCACCATCCAGAACGGGGTAGGCAACCTCCGGCACTCCAGCTGTTGTGAAACTACAACTCCCAGCATGCATACTTGCTGTGTTCTTCTCAGAACTCCCTTACAAATGAATGGAGCATGCTGGGAATTGTAGTTTCACAACAGCTGGAGTGACGAGGGTTGCTGACCTCTGATCTAGAACTTTAGGGTGGTGGGGTGCCTTCTGTAAGCCCTGCCTTGGGTGCCTATCCATTAATTGTGTCATGTCAGCTGATCAAAATCAAATAAATTATTTAAATGGCAGTTCCTCAATACTACATATCCGGAGCTGCCCCCCCCCCCCCCCCTTTCTGTAAATGCACCATTCTGACACCAGTATGTATGACATTTTCTAACGACCAGTCCATTTCCAGTCAGTCCTGATAAAGTTGTAGCAGACTATAGCGGTTTTCTTTCCAGTAAAGTGTGCGGGCGAGAGGAGACACTTTGGACTCTGGACTTTCGCTCAACCTCTTAAGAACAAGATTTGGGAACTTCCTTAATCTCCTCAGAAATCCCCTGCAGACTCCCTCCATATACAATGTGTGCAAGCAAGGACTGGGATGGGCTACACAGGGGCCACTCAGACACTTCAGGGGCCCAGTATATATTGTACATTTATATAAACCAAGTGTCACAAAGCAAAGGTCATAACGTGTTTATGCGGTGACGAGCGGGGACGTCGTTTACACCCACAGTAAACACACACACGCCCGGGCACACCCATCAGCCCGCAGCACTGACATCACAGCCAGGAACACCTAGCGTGCACACAGGTGTCTATAGGTGTACGTGTCTATCATATACAAACCCAACGCTGTGTATAGGCCCTCAAAAAGGGGGGGGGGGGGGTATACAAAAGTATTAGGCTAGTAAATCTTATTCAGTTGCAAATAATCAATTCGGCAACATTCTAATATTTTTTTCATTTGAATTCCTCGACATTTTCAAGATCTGTGCTTGCTGTCAGTAAATGGGAATACATCTTGATACAGGTGTGTGACGGATCAGTGCAGCCATTCCCGCTCATCAGAGGGTTTGCTACAAAGTATCAGACAGCTCACAGATCACTGTGTAAGGCTACTTTCACACTAGCGTTCGGGCGGATCCGTTCTGAACGGATCCGCTCATATTAATGCAGACGGAGGCTCCGTTCAGTACGGATCCGTCTGCATTAATAACTTTAAAAAAATTCGCAAGTGCGCAAGTGCGAAAGTAGCCTGCGCGGATCCGTTCAGACTTTCAATGTAAAGTCAATGGGGGACGGATCCGCTTGAAGATTGAGCCACATTGTGGCATCTTCAAACGGATCCGTCCCCATTGACTTAGGCTACTTTCACACTAGCGTTCGGGCGGATCCGTTCTGAACGGATCCGCTCATATTAATGCAGACGGAGGCTCCGTTCAGTACGGATCCGTCTGCATTAATAACTTTAAAAAAATTCGCAAGTGCGCAAGTGCGAAAGTAGCCTGCGCGGATCCGTTCAGACTTTCAATGTAAAGTCAATGGGGGACGGATCCGCTTGAAGATTGAGCCACATTGTGGCATCTTCAAACGGATCCGTCCCCATTGACTTACATTGAAAGTCTGGACGGATCCGCACGGATCCGCACGCCTCCGAACGGCCAGGCGGACACCCGAACGCTGCAAGCAGCGTTCACCTGTCCGTGCGGAGGCGAGCGGAGCGGAGGCTGAACGCCGCCAGACTGATGCAGTCTGAGCGGATCCGCCTCCATTCAGACTGCATCAGGGCTGGACGGCTGCGTTCGGGTCCGCTCGTGAGCTCCTTCAAACGGAGCTCACGAACGGAAACCCGAACGCTAGTGTGAAAGTAGCCTAACATTGAAAGTCTGGACGGATCCGCACGGATCCGCACGCCTCCGAACGGCCAGGCGGACACCCGAACGCTGCAAGCAGCGTTCAGCTGTCCGCCTGTCCGTGCGGAGGCGAGCGGAGCGGAGGCTGAACGCCGCCAGACTGATGCAGTCTGAGCGGATCCGCCTCCATTCAGACTGCATCAGGGCTGGACGGCTGCGTTCGGGTCCGCTCGTGAGCTCCTTCAAACGGAGCTCACGAACGGAAACCCGAACGCTAGTGTGAAAGTAGCCTAAGGCTACATGCACACGAGCGTGTGCCCCCTGTGGCCATATTGTGGCCCGCATACAGCGGGTCCGCAATACACGGGCACTGGCCATGTACATTCCGCATCACGGATTGCGGACCTTCACTTGAATGGGTCTGCAATCACGTTGATGTGGAACGGAGGCACGGATCGGAACCCCACGGAAGCACCACGGAGTGCTTCCATGGTGTTTGTGGCTGTGCCTCCACACCGCAAAAAAGTAGCGCATGCACTACTTTTTTGCGGTGCGGACCGTCGGATGCAGACTTCATTCAAGTGAATGGGTCTGCGATCTGCATGCACCTGCCCCACGGTCTGTGCACGGGCACGGAGCCCATACGTTTGTGTGCATGTAGCCTAAAACTTTATACAAATGTAACAATTTTATTAGGATACTTTCACACTAGCGTTAGAAGAATCGAGCAGGCAGTTCCGTTACCGGAACCGCCTGCCGGACCCCGAAATCCGTATGCAAACGGATATCATTTGTTTCTGGATCTGTCTGCCAAATGTATTGAAATAGCGGATCCGTCTCTCTGGTGTCATCCGGAAAAATGTATCTGGTATTTTTTTTTCTTCACAATTTTAAAGGTCTGCACATGCGCAGACCGGAAAACCGGATCCGTCAATGCGGTAAATTCATGAATACATTTCAATGGAATCGGCAAACCGGCAAGTGTTCTGGAATATTGGCCGGAGAAAATACAGCAGCATGCTGCGGTATTTTCTCCAGCCAAATACCGCAAAAGGGACGGAACAGAAGACCTGATGCATACTGAACGGATTGCTTTCTATTCAGAATGCATTGGGACAAAACTGATGCATTTTTTCCCCGGTATTGAGCCCCTATGACGGAACTCAATATCGAAAAACTTTAACGCTAGTGTGAAAGTAGCTTTAGAAACTTTCAGGACGCTTTGTTATACAGTCATTATAACGGTATTATAACCTGTGACTGTTGTTTCCCGGCAGGAGATGTCTAGCAAACGCATGGTGTCGACCGTTCAGATCACCTTGTCTGCTCCGAAGAGAGCAGAACTTTCACGGAGGAGCCAATCCCCGCAGAATACAGAACCGAAGCAGGTGAGGTCGGATCCTCCTCCTGATGTTGTATCCAGCCTCAAACATCGTCATAATGACTCCTGGATGGACCAGAAGGATCTCCAGAATGGAGGTAAGGTATGGACATTGGCCGATCTTCCCGCCTGTACATTATGGGGGGTCAGTTATTTTACACCACCGTTGCTGCCGGAAAACATGCTTAATTTATGACAGGGTGTGCGCCTCGTCATAAATTAGGCGCATCTTTGGTAATCCTTGTGCCTGCTGGAAAATTAACACCAGCCCCCTTTCAGCAGCTTATATGCCTTTTTCCTGGCTTAAAATTAGTCAATTTGCAGAGCCCCCGCTTGGTGCTCGTCAGAGGCGTAGCTACAGGGGGTGCAGGAGTAGCAGTCGCTACCGGGACCAGGAGCCTGAGGGGCCCAAAGACCCTTGTGCTGCATAAGAAGACACTGGTATTATAGAAAGTGCATACTGGTCAAGTTACACCTCTGGCTGGAGGGAAGGGGTTAGGTCAAGAATTTGGCATGGCCTCAGGCAGCAGGAAGGCAGTGAGGTACGGGGGGCCCAAGCTGAACTCTTGCACTAGGGCCCATGAGCCTTTAGCTATACCCCTGGTGGTCGTATGTGTCAAATAAAGCATAAAAATGCTGTGTAGTTAAAAAGTCATAAAAAAAGGAGTCATGCGAGAATTTTACACCAAAGAGAGGCGTAAAACTGTTTGTAAATGACCCCCTATATCTGTAGAAGTGCAGCGCTCCTGAACTATCAATGTACTATGATGATATTGGCACCTGATGAATGCTCACAGGGCTTGTGTCCAGGGAGAAGGGGTCTGAAGAGGTTTGTATTTCTTTATGGCCGGATTGGGGGTATATGATACTTTCTCCCCCTTTATGATCCACTCCTGATTTTTGCTTAAAATAATGCCATAGGAAACCTGAACAAATGAGTGTATCTCCACATTTTTGTGCTGCAGTCTGCTTCTCTCACTATTTGCAGCCTAAGGCCCCTTTCACACAAGCGAGTATTCTGCTTGGATGCGATGCCTTAGTTGAACGCATTGCACCCGCACTGAATCCCGACCCATTCATTTCTATGGGGCTGTTCACATGAGCGGTGATTTTCATGCATCACTTATGCGTTGCGTGAAAATCGCAGCATGCTCTATTTTGTGCGCAAGCAATTGCGGATGGGGTGCGATTTTCACGCACGGCTGCTAGGAGACGATCGGGATGGAGACCCAATCATTATTATTTTCCCTTATAATATGGTTATAAGGGAAAATAATAGCATTCTGAATACAGAATGCATAGTACAATAGCAATAGATATATAATAAAAAAAAATAAAAAAAATTTAACTCACCTTAATCCACCTGATTGCGCAGCCGGCATCTCTTCTGTCTGTCTTCTGTGCTGTGTGCAGTAACAGGACCTGTGGTGACATCACTCCGGTCATCACATGATCCATCACCATGGTAAAAGATCATGTGATGACCGGGGTGACGTCACCACAGGTCCTGTTCCTCCACACAGCTAAGATGAAGACAGAAGGAGATGCCGGCTTCGCGATCAAGTGGACTAAGGTGAGTTAAAAAAAATATATTTAACCCCTCCAGTGCTATTTTACAATCTACAGAACACCGATCCCAAGCCCGAACTTCTGTGAAAAAGTTCGGGTTTGGGTACCAAACATGCGCGATTTTTCTCACGCGAGTGCAAAACGCATTACAATGTTTTGCACTCGCGCGGAAAAATCGTGCGTGTTCCCGCAACGCACCCGCACATTTTCCCTCAACGCCCGTGTGAAAGAGGCCTAAGGGCTCATGTCCAAGAGCGTAAGCCCTAAGTGGCTTGGGCACGACCGTGGGGCAACCGCATGCGGATCGCAGACCCAGTCACTTAAATGGGATCCGCGATCCGCATCCGACGGTCCGCACCGCAAAAAAGTAGTGCATGCACTACTTTTTTGCGGAACAGAAACACTCCGTAGTGCTTCCGTTTTGCACCGCATCTACGGATTTGCGGACCTGTTCAAGTGAATGGGTCCGCATTTGTGATGCGGAATGCGCACGGCTGGTGCCCCGTGTATTGTGAACCCGCCGTATGCGGCATGTGGGCAACGGCCGTGGGCATGAGCCCTAACAGAACACAATTTACTATTCCCGGTTATCAGCCAGGGCTAGGGAGAGCGTGATTGTAATGCCTCGTTTATACTGCCCTGTTTCAGTGCAGATTATCGGGAACAAACGCTCCGTCTAAAGGCAAACCACCCAACAAAAGAGCGAAATTCTTCATCATCAGGTGAAATGCGGACACCTCAATCATCGATGCCGGGCAGTAGATCGTCTAAACAGTGATCTGCAGCCCAAAAACAATGCAGCTGTATGAGGACGAGCGATAGCAGTAGTGACCGCTCGTCCTCATACTGTGGAGGTGATTGCTGCATGTAAATGCAACGCTTCACCTCCACTAAGGAGCAAGCAGTGTAAATAAGACAGGTGACTGCAACCTACGGTTCTCTGTTATCAGCCATTTCAGGCTGTGATGAGAGACAGGAAGTGAAGAAACCTCCCTGCCCCTATGATCACAACTTATGTCACAGGGCTGATATCATCTGTTCCTCTCAGGCTGCATTCACACAGTCAGTGTTTAGTCAGTGATTTCCATCAGTGATTGTGACAAAACCAGGATTGGAGAGAGCCGCACCTGGTTTTGACTCATAATCACTGAACGAACGCTGACTGTATTGTATATATTGTATATAATATTAATATTCATGGCCACCCCTGATTTGTGACCTGAATGATGGCCCCGCTGCCCCAGGACTTTTTAGTAACTTTATCTCATACAGAGGTCACCACCAAGAAATATTTAGTCCCTGCTGGGCTTTACGCTCAGTCCTGCATCTGACATGGTTGGGGGACAAATGTTTGGATGAATGTTCCTTCGCCTAATCCTTGGCCTGTCTAAACAACCCGAAAATGAGCAACTGCTGGCCGATCAGATCTTTTATGTCAGCAAAATCTGCCCGTGTGAACAAGGATGCACGGCCAACATACTGTAAAGTGTAGGGGGTACAAGAGATTGTAGAAATGGCCATTAGTTCCCTTAAGAGGCTGAATAAAGGAACGCTGAACGGCACTTTCAGCCCCGCATCGGGATATGTAAAAGGACCCTTTAGAAGCACTAATCTAACACATCGGTGTTTATGGGGCGGTCTGGTGGGGGAGTCATTTATCTTGTTTGCGAGGACATCTGAAGGACAATCAATGGCCATCACTGTTCAGCATTCACTAGACATTTGTATTGTATCTGCCCCTCGTAGTTATTCCAGGAATTTACCCCCCTCGTCCCTGGGCTGCCTGGATCGTCAACAGTTTATAATGTGGGGGAGCCCAAGGAGAATCTGTACAAGGCACCAGTCAATGAGCAGATCAATATCATCTCCCCAGCGGCTCCACCAGTAATATAGCCGGAAGGTGTTTGCCCTAATTGTCCTGAATAGAATGGTCGTTAAATATATCAACCCCCATCGCTTGTCAGAAAAAGAAGGCATGGCCTCCAAGTCATCCGACCTAACACTTTTAAACATAACAGGGGTCATTTACTAAATACCGGTGTTTCACATGTCCGTGTTAGTAAAAACCCTTCAGGAGTAAGATCCCACCAATTTATAAACGGGCGCCAAAACCGAAATCTACTGCAGACAGGAGCTGGAGTAGATTTCTGATGTAATGTGCGCCAATTTACTGGCACGTATATTGGGCAGTAAAGGTCCCGGCCTCCTTAAGCCCCCTTTTTAGGATAATGGCGAGTGTTAGAAAAAACTAAAAAGTTGCCAAGTTGCAACAAAACTTGAGACTTTTCTACGGCAGAATACTGATGTAGAGCTATAATAAATGACCCCCAACGAGTGGTGCGACCTGGCATAACGCCATAGCGGCTGACTATTGCTCATTCTGTGCATATGACAATATAATTCCATCCTGGTCCCAGTGTATCCAGATACACAGGAGCTTCTGGGGTAAACACTACACACTATGGGCAACATTATAGGAGTGGCTGGTTAACTGCGCCCTCTAGGGGCCTGTGGCTGAATCTTCCTTTTGAAAGCGTTGCTAACTTGAAAAAACTTTTTATATGTCATAGAGACATATCAAAAGTTTTGATTGGTGCGGATCTGGGTGCTGAGACCCCCACCGATCTCTAACCCTAAGTTCACACCTGAGCGTTTTACAGCGCGTTCACACGCGCTGTAAAACGCTCAACACGTGAAAACCAATGCTTCCCTATGGCCCTGGTTCACACTTGAGCGTTTTACAGCGCGTTTGAACGCACTGTAAAACGCCCGACGCATAAACAAGTTCTTGAGCTTTTGTCGTGCGTTTTGGCCATAGACTCATTGGACAACACTGCAGTCAATCACACAAACGCGTGTCAAACGCGCGTTTACTATTGCAAAAACCGTGCATAAAAACGTGCGACTAAAACGCGCGTTTCAGAAACGCTCAGGTGTGAACCCAGGGTAAAACAAGGGGAGAGATGTGCATGCATATTGCGCTCTTTCCTCCATGCTGAATACATGTGCTATATTATGGAATATCAAAAGTTAGAGACTAGTGTTGAGCGAAATTCTGTTTTCAAGTTCGGCGTACGAAGTTCGGGTTATCTAAGAATTACGTTATGGATTCCGCTACCACGGACCATAAGTTATAACCCGAACCTTGTACGCCAAACTTGAAAACAGAAGTTCGTTCATCCCTATTAGGCCTCATGCACGCAGCCGTATTGCGACCCGCAAACGGCGGGTCGGCAATCCACGGCCGCCGGCTATGTGCACCACGCATTATGAATGTGGACCCATTCACTTAAATGGGTCTGTAATTACGGAGATGTGGAACGGAGTCACGGAACGGAACACCGGAAGCACTACAGAGTGCTTCCGTGGTGTTTCTTTCAGTTTTTCCGCACCGCAAATAAATGACGTCATATTTTCTTGCGGTGCGGACAGACCAAGGACCCATTCAAGTTGAATGGGTTGGGCCCGCTGCACGGCCGTGTGCATGAGGCCTTAGTGACGATTTATGGCAGTGCTAACTAAACTTAGGTAATTTACCCAAAACTGGGTAAGGTTTCCATCAAACACACTTTTTTTTTCCTGGCTTGTAAAAAATGCCATAAATTTCATGTGTGTGTTTTTCTTTTTTTGTGTTTTTTATGCAGACATTTTTGTCATCTACTTTTCAGATGCTTTTTTTTCCTATAGAGAAGCCTATGGAAAAACACCAGAAAAAAAAATCACAATACCTACCATATGCTGATTTTGTGAAATGTACCAAAAGTGAGGAAAACCCCACAAGAAATGTACAGTTTGTATTGTATTTCATATGTCTATTGAATTCCTGCTAAAACTTGGCCATGGCATTTACAGAAGCGGTGTCAAATATCCAGCAGGAAATACTGTATTACTAAAATCATGTGTGACCCCTTTAATGGGGTTGTGCCGCTGCATAACATTTTCTAACCCCTACCCCCACCCCACGGGACCTATTGCTCCTTGGGTCCACCACTGTCTCCTCCAGACTTCCCGGCGAGGGAGGGGGGGGGGGGGGTTAAAAACTGATGACGAGCTGGACAACCCCTTTAAAGATTGCAACATGTACTAAAATATATTGGAACATATCACAAAGTATTCCTTTAAGACGACGATTGATTAAATTATCAAAGGCAAATTGTGGAAATGACATGAAGATCATTCAGTAATATTTTTATAACATCATGAGGGGCCTGATGATTATGATGAGAAGAACAGACTTTGGGTTAAAACTCCATTCAGACAGAATAGAAAAGCTTGCGCAGATCCGAAGGCCTGCTGCAGGGGAGAGCACATTTTGATGTAAGGTTATGAGGCGGTGAACGCACAGGAGTTACCCGTATTGCCCTACCTCGCAGATCAGGACCCTGTGAGCAGGAGATGGACGGCGATATTACATCACACATTCCTCATATTTGATAAGATCTCAGTACAAACAATTCTAGAGAAATTCCAGTAACTAGAAGACAGTTCCCTCCGCCCCCGCCCAGATCCTTAAGGCCCCCGTGCACGCCAGCGTATTGTTGGGTGAACCCACCGAGAACATCAGGTTTGGGCCATAGTCTAATGCAGGGATCAGCCACCTCCGGCACTCCAGCTGTTGTGAAATTACAACTCCCAGCAAGCTCCATTCACTTCTATGGGAGTTCTGAGAACAGCCAAGCAAGTGTGCATGCTGGGAGTTGTAGTTTCACCACACCTGGAGTGCCGGAGGTTGCTGATCCCTGGTCTAATGCGTATGAGGAGCTTCTGATTCTACCGCGACAGATGATGTCAAGGGAGAGAAGGAGCAGGAAAAGTGAATATTGTTGCTTTGGGCTACTTTCACAGTAGCGTTTCTTTTTTCCGGTATTGAGATCCGTCATAGGGTCTCAATACCGGAATAAAAATGCTTCTGTTTTTGTCCCCATTTATTGTCAATGGGGACAAAATGGAACCGAACAGAACGGAATGCTTTAAAATGCATTCCGTTCCGTTTGGTTGCGTTCTCATACCGGAGAGCAAACCACAGCATGCTCTGGTTTCCTCTCCGCCATGGGATGCGGACCAAGACGGATCTGATATGACCCACAATGCAAGTCAATGGGGAAGGATCCGTTTAACTCTGACACAATAGAAAACTGATCCGTCCCCCATTGACTTTCAATGGAGTTCATGACGGATCCGTCTCGGCTATGTTAAAGATAATACAACCGGATCCGGCGCATGCAGATGGTTGTATTATCCGTCTAGCCCTGCCGGATCCAGCAAAAACGCTAGTGGGAAAGTAGCCTTATCCTTTTGTTCTCCTAGGAAGTGTCTGGCGTCGGCTTTCTCCCCTTTCCCTCTTGACAAAACAATACACGATCAGCCGAACTAAGCATTTATGTGTATGAGAGAGTAAGGAAAGATGGCTGTCGGACGAACGATCATTCCTCCAACAGCATTTGACTCTTTACTGTCATCTGGTGCCGCTGTTATTGGGATGGGACTGCAGCAGGGTGTTTCTATACGTAGGGATGCTTGCTGTCTGTCATAACAACTCATCCATCTCTTCCCAGATCTCCCAATATTTCCCCCTGACACATTCCTGGATGAGATCCCAGAAGACTGCCTCGGCCCAGACCTCCCGCCTCCACCCCCACCACCTCCAGTTATGCCGCTGTCCCCTAAACGTGTCCCCCTAGAACCTTCCCCGGCTCCTATCCCAGACTCTTTAAGTCTTGAGTTACAGAAGCTGGAGCTCACCCTGCCTCCACCTTCCCAGGTAAGTGCATGACCTATTCATAAATAAATGCAGGAAACGCGTATGGAGCTGCATTCACAATTCTGCTGGTTGCTGCTGCCACTGCCGCAGTCCAACACCTGAGCTTCACCAAACTCTCTAAATGATCATATGTCTGGTGTGGACACTACATCTCCCGCAATGCAACACAGCAGAACATGCTCTGGCCAGACACTGATTATTATTAATTATTATTAATTATTTAAGCGCCATTCATTCCATAGCGCTGTACATATGATAAGCGGTGCACATACATAACAGACAATTGTACTAATCATAAACAAGATGAGTTACAAACTGGTACAGAAGGAGAGAGGGCCCTGCCCGTGAGGGCTTACAATCTACATGGTATGGGAGAAGGACACAGTAGGTGCGGGTTGGGTTGGTCATGGCGGTATAGAGGCAGCAGGGTCATTGGTTGTAGGCTTGTCTGAAGAGGTGGGTTTTCAGGTTTCTTTTGTAGGATTCCACTGTAGGTGAGAGTCTGATGTGTTGGGGTAGCGAGTTCCAGAGTATGGGGGATGCACGGGAGAAATCTTGGAGTCGATTGTGGGAAGAGGCGATAAGAGGAGAGGAGAGGAGGAGGTCTTGTGAGGATCGGAGAGTGCGTGTGGGGATGTATCGGGAAAGTAGCTCAGAGATGTAGGGAGGGGACAGGTTATGGACGGCCTTGTATGTGTTTGTCAGTACTTTGAAGTGGATTCGTTGGGCAATGGGGAGCCAGTGAAGGGATTGGCAGAGGGGAGAGGCAGAGGAGTAATAAGGTGAGAGGTGGATTAGTCGGGCAGCAGAGTTGAGGATAGATTGGAGGGGTGCGAGGGTGCTAGATGGAAGGCCACAGAGGAGAATGTTGCAGTAGTCTAGGCGGGAGATAATGAGGGCATGTACGAGCATTTTCGCAGATTCAAAGTTAAGGAAAGCACGGATGCGGGAGATGTTTTTGAGTTGGAGGCGGCAGGTGGTGGAAAGGGCTTGGATGTGCGGTCGGAAGGAAAGGGCAGAATCTAAGGTCACTCCAAGGCAGCGGGCTTTTTTGACTGGGGATAATGTGCAGCCATTGATCGTGATAGATAGGTCTGTTGGGGGGGTTGAACAAGATGGGGGAAAGATTATGAATTCTGTCTTATCCATGTTAAGTTTAAGAAAGCGAGAGGCGAAGAAGGATGATATAGAAGATAGACATTGTGGGATTCTTGATAGTAAGGTGGTGATGTCTGGACCAGAAAGGTAGATTTGTGTGTCATCAGCATAGGAGTGATACTGAAAGCCATGGGACTCTATGAGCTGTCCCAGGCCAAAAGTGTAGATTGAGAAGAGCAGGGGTCCTAGGACAGAGCCTTGCGGGACACCAACAGAGAGGGCATGAGACGAGGAGGTGGTGCGGGAGTGGGAGACGCTAAACGTCCGGTCTGTGAGGTATGATGTGATCCAGGAGAGAGCCAGGTCAGTGATGCCAAGAGATGAGAGAGTTTGCAACAGAAGGGTGTGGTCAACAGTGTCGAAGGCAGAGGACAGGTCAAGGAGAAGGAGGACAGAGTATTGTTTCTTGGTTTTGGCTGTCAGTAGGTCATTGGTGACTTTGGTAAGGGCAGTCTCGGTCGAGTGGTGGGTTCGGAAGCCGGATTGTAGGCGGTCAAAGAGGGAGCAAGAGGAGAGGTGGGAGGACAGTTCAGAATGGACATGTTGTTCAAGTAGCTTTGAGGCATACGGAAGAAGTGATATGGGGCGATAACTGGACAAGGAAGATGGGTCAAGTGAAGGCTTTTTGAGGATGGGTGTAATGGTAGCATGTTTAAAAGCAGAGGGGAAGACACCAGAGTTTAGTGATAGATTGAAGAGATGAGTTAGGGCTGGGATAAACACTGGGGTGAGGTTAGGGATGAGGTGGGATGGGATCGGGTCAAGTGCACAGGTGGTGAGATGTGATCTGGAGAGTAGAGTGGAGAGTTTTTCTTCTGTAATGGTGGAGAAGCGGGTTTTAGGGGGAGAGGACCGAGCAGATGTGTAGAGGGTCTGTGGGGACTGTGTAGTAAAGCTTTCTCTGATGTGGACTATCTTTTGTTTGAAATATTTGGCAAAGTCCTCAGCTGAGAAGAGAGGAGAGTGTGGGGGCGCTGGGGGGCGGAGAAGGGAGTTAAAAGTGCTAAAAAGTTGTTTAGGGCTGTGTGACAGGGAAGATATGAGAGATGAGAAGTAGGCCTGTTTTGCATCAGCGAGTGAGGATTTGAATATGAGAAGGGATTGCTTGTATGCAGTGAGAAGATCTATAGAAGGGGATTTTTTCCATCGTCGCTCAGCAGCCCTGGAAGCTTGTCTGAGTTTCTTGGTCAGATTGGTGTGCCAGGGTTGTCTGTTGATTTTCCGGATTTTGTTATGTGTGAGGGGGGCAACAGTGTCCAGAGCTGTACTTATTGTGGTGTTGTATAGGGTGGTAGCAGCTTCTGGGTCTTGGAGGCAACAGATGGTAGAGAGTGGGAGAAGAGAGTCAGAAAGCAAGCGAAGGTCGAGATGTTTAAGGTTCCTGCGGGGGTGTGCTGGTGTGTGGACCGGTGGGGCTACAGAAGAGACCAGTGAAGAGAAGGTGAGTAGGTTGTGGTCGGATAGAGGGAGAGGCGAGTTAGAAAGGTTAGATAGGGAGCAAAAGCGGGTAAAGATCAGATCCAGAGTGTGACCATCTCTGTGGGTGGGAGCTGAGGACCACTGTGATAGGCCGAAGGAGGAAGAGAGCGACAGGAGTTTAGAGGCGGCCGAGTGGCAGGTGTCAATAGGGATGTTGAAGTCACCCATGATGATAGTGGGGATGTCGGCAGAAAGAAAGTGTAGCAGCCAGGTGTTGAAGTGGTCAAGAAAGATGGTTGCTGGGCCTGGAGGGCGGTAAATGACAGCTACTTGAAGGTTGGAGGGAGAGTAGATGCGAACAGAGTGTACTTCAAATGAGGTGAGCGTAATGGAGGGTGGCAGTGGAGTTGGGCTGTAGGAGCAGGTGTCTGATAGGAGAAGACCAACTCCTCCACCATGTTTGCAGCCGGGGCGGGGGGTGTGAGTGAATTGAAATCCACTATAAGAGAGTGCAGCAGGGGAGGAGGTGTCTGAGGGTGTCAGCCATGTTTCTGTGAGACCCAGAAAGGAAAGGTTTTGAGAGATAAACAGTTCGTGAATGTACGACAGTTTGTTACGGACAGAGCGCGCGTTCCATAATGCTCCTGCAAGAGGAGCCAAAGGGGCAGGGGTCAGAGGAATGGTAATTAGGTTTAAGGGGTTGCAGGAATTTGTAGAAAGAGATTTGTAGTGGTACATGGAGGTGAAGGTGGGGATTTGCTGAGGGGGTCCTGGATTTGGAGAGATATCACCAGCAGTAAGGAGAAGCAGAGAAAGTGTTAATAGGTGAGAATAAGAGAGGGCATGAGGTGTCTGTGTGTGTTTGGGAAGGAAGTGTTTTATGTTTGCAAACAGGTTTGTGCAAGCTATCAGATGAGAAGGTAAGATGGAAGAAGAGATGAATAGTTCCTTGCTGGGTGAATGGATGTGGGGGTATTTCAGGAGGTTGTGGAAAGGTAGGAGGAGTAAGAGGAAAAATGTAAACATTGTTTGCATTGACTATGCCTAATTACCTGAGGTCCCCTTCTGGTCCAATTCTGGTATAATTCAGACTGTGCACTTAAGGAGTTGCACTTGAGAGATGTTGCAGGTGAAAGAGTTACCGTAGATGAAAGGTCTCGTGGCGTGACAGGAACAGGAAACCAGCGGCAATGTGAATGCAGCTCTGGATGTGACTGGAGGAGAACACACAATGTAACTGGTACAAGTAAAAAAAAAAAAAAAAGTGTTAATGAATATTGCCAGTCTCTGTGCCCCTCTACATTTAAGACTGTCCTCCAAATATGAGCAGTCAATATGGTTGCTAGAAATCACTGACTCTTCAATCCATTCTATACAGAAACCGTTGACGTCTCCATCACCAAAGCCTGTGAAACCGCCGTCCGTGCCCAATAACCAGCACAGAAGAGAGGAGGTCGCTCCAGGGAAGCAGAGTGTGAACGGCTACAAAGGGAAGCAGGAAGGCTCAGGTACGTGAGATCTATCAGCGCATTCCTAGCCCATAATGCAACCTCCTCGACGTAGCCTGCGAATGCAGGGAGTGCCAGGCGGGACAAGCCGAGGCAGCTGTCTCTGGCGGCGTGGTTTGGAGGGCAACGTGATGCAAGAAAGTCATAACCTGAGAACAGCAGCAGGAGACAAGGGCATGAAATCCTTGGTAATCCGCCATCTCGATCGCAGTTTGGTTGCAGTTACAGGTATTTCCCTGTTACCAGCTATCGCTCCATATATTAGGTGCATTCACACAACCGTATGTATTATACGGTCTGCAAAAAATACAGATGATGTTCGCATTGCACATTGTTTTTTTGTGGATCCATTGTAACCATGCCTATTCTTGTTCACAAAACGGACAAGACTAGGACATGCTCTATCTAATTTGTGGGGCTGCGGAACGGACAGCACACCATGAGTTGTCTGTATTTTTTTGCAGCCCCTCTAAAATGCAGATCAGATGCGGAGCAAAAATAAGGTTGCGTGAATGGGGCCTTTAGTGTGTATAACGGCGCAGATCCTGATCATTAACTGTCGGGGGTGGAGGTTTGTGGCCGCTGATCATCCAGTACATGACATTAGTGCAGGACGCGCTGACCTCATGGTTACCGGAGATGCGTTAGATACCGAATATTCTACAGGATGCAATAATTACAAACTGATTTTTTTCTTTATTTTCTACTTCAGACATTTGTGCCTTCTGCCATAAAACCATCCTCTCCAACACCGCCACCATCGAGGCCATGAAGAAGCAGTACCATGCCAGCTGCTTCACCTGCCGAAAGTGTCACCGACTCCTGGCCGGTCAGATGTACTACCAGAAAGATGGACAGCCGATCTGTGACCACTGCTATAAGGTACAGGGTCCAATGGACGGGATACATGGCAGACAGTATCACACATGATAGGATTAGATACACCAGCATAGCAGACAGTATCACACATGATAGGATTAGATACACCAGCATAGCAGACAGCATCACACATGATGGGATTAGATACAGCAGCTCAGCAGACAGTATCACACATGATAGGATTAGATACAGCAGCTCAGCAGACAGCATCACACATGATAGGATTAGATACAGCAGCTGAGCAGACAGTATTATAGATGAGCGAATTTCATGTTATGAAATTTGTTCACGCTTCGTTTGGTGGTAAAAGCAGAATTGCGTTATGGATTCCGTTACCACGGACCAAAACGCAATTCTATTCCATGTGGAGGACCTTGAATAAATGCATTAGATGAGATGAGGTTAGACCAATAAAGACAGTAGCAAGGTGCAGAAGTGGTAACGCCACTCTGGGGTGTTACAGAGGTCCTGCCGATCCCCATATTCTCCTCTTCCAATTAAAAATTGTGATACTTGAAAATGGGCAGCTCCATAATACAAAAATACTGATGATCCTGAGGTGGTGACAGAGTCCTGAACCTGCAGCAGATGAGTGATGTGACCGGTTACTGCAGTATATTATACCTGCACCATTACATTACTTTGGGGAGATTTTGCTGGAATGGGGTACAATACAAATGACTAGGCACAAGTTCAACTTAACAGGTTTTTTCCGTGTTTTTCTTTTTTTAGGACACATTGGAGAAGTGCGCCAAATGTAAGACCCTGATTCTGCAGCACATTGTCCGTGCACTGGGCAACTGCTACCACCCAGAATGCTTCACGTGTGTGGTGTGTAACCGGACCATCGCGGACGAGAGTTTTGCTGTGGATGAGCACAACGATGTTCACTGCGCAGAGGATTATTACAGGTTGGGACTGCAGATTATATTATACATTAGTGTGCCAGGGTAGAGGAATAGTATATAAGATATATGGTGTGCCAGGGTAGAGGGATAGTATATATGACACATTATATGGTGTGCCAGGGTAGAGCGACAGTATATATGACATTATATGGTGTGCCAGGGTAGAGAGAGAGTATATATGACACATTATATGGTGTGCCAGGGTAGAGCGATAGTATATATGACATTATATGGTGTGCCAGGGTAGAGGGATAGTATATATGACACATTATATGGTGTGCCAGGGTAGAGGGATAGTATATAACATATATGGTGTGCCAGGGTAGATAGATAGTATATGTGACACATTATATGGTGTGCCAGGGTAGAGCGATAGTATGTATGACATTATATGGTGTGCCAGGGTAGAGGGATAGTATAAATGACATTATATGGTGCCAGGGTAGAGGGATAGTATATATGACACATTATATGGTGTGCCAGGGTAGAGAGAGTGTATATATGACACATTATATAGTGTGCCAGGGTAGAGAGAGTGTATATATGACACATTATATAATGTGCCAGGGTAGAGAGATAGTATATAACATATATGGTGTGCCAGGGTAGATAGATAGTATATGTGACACATTATATGGTGTGCCAGGGTAAAGGGATATAGTATATAGGACACATTATATGGTGTGCCAGGGTAGAGGGATAGTATATAGGACACATTATATGGTGTGCCAGGGTAAAGGGATATAGTATATATGACACATTATATGGTGTGCCAGGGTAGAGAGATAGTATATATGACACATTATATAGTGTGCCAGGGTAGAGAGATAGTATATAACATATATGGTGTGCCAGGGTAGAGGGATAGTATATATGGCAGGGGTCAACAACCTCCGGCACTCCAGCGTTTGTGTGAGTCTGCATGCTGGGAGTTGTAGTTTTACAATGGCTGGAGCGCAGAGGCTGTTGACCCCCTGTTATATGGTGGGACAGTGTATATCTTATACCCCCTTCACACATGAAGTCTTTTTAGTTTGCAAATGGCCGCTGGAGATTTACAAGCCGCTTGTCTTGTCGTATTACAGGAAATATGCACCTATTTGCAATTCTTGCCACGATCCCATATTGCCTAAAAATGGACAAGATTCCTATAAAATTGAATGTATGGGACACAACTACCATGAGAACTGCTATCGCTGTGAGGTGGGTATGGTCAGCATGTGATGTCGCGCTCACGTTCTTTGGGGTTAGCACGGTCCCTCAGGACTTTCTCATCTGCATTTTCTTCCAGAAATGTCAAGTGCTTCTGTCCCTGGATCCAACAGACAGCGGCTGCTTCCCCCTGAAAGGCCATTTACTGTGCAAGCCCTGTCACCTGTCATGGAACAATGAGGCGTCCTAACCATCGGGGCCGAGCCGAGACCAAAAGCAGAATTCACCCCACATCCTGATGTCCTACAGGTTGTCACAGGCGTCCTAATATCACATCTAAGAGTGAAATCTGACAACTCACAACAGAAAAAGCGAGATTCACCCAGTGCTCCAGATGGTAGTCACGTGGGGAGGAGGGGGCTCAATGTGGCACATTTCCAGACCCCTATCTCCGGACAAAACACTTCATGGTATTTGGATGCCATCCACTTGCACCTTAATATACACTGTGCTGATTGTATAGAGCGTCGCCTCCGCACGTATCACATGTGTCTGCACGTTCTGTACTCGCCAGTGATAAATACAATCACAACATGATACGACTCCTCTATTATTATAACAGCCTGAGCTATCACACATGGGGGGGCAGTGTACCGCCCTGGTGTCAGTATGATAACCCACGGCGCCAAACATTCCTGACTGCTGCCAGAGATGATAATAATACCGCCATATGACCTCATTCATGCTTAGCATTTACCACAGATATTGGAGGACTATGAAGGAATTTTTGCAAAATGTAGCATGTCAATAATATTTGTATGTAACATATAATCATCATCAGTAACACACAAGGTGACATCACAGACCTGTAGTAACACAGGGTGACATCACTGAGCAGTTGTAACACATGGGATGACATCACAGAGCGGCAGAAACACACAGGATGACATCACAGGGCAGTGGTAACACACAGGATGACATCACAGGGCAGTGGTAACACACAAGGTGACATCACAGACCTGTAGTAACACAGGGTGACATCACAGAGCGGCAGAAACACACAGGATGACATCACAGGGAAGTGTTAACACACAGGATGACATCACTGAGCAGTTGTAACACACAGGATGACATCACAGGGCAGTGGTAACACACAAGGTGACCTCACAGACCTGTAGTAACACAGGGTGAAATCACTGAGCAGTTGTAACACACGGAATGACATCACAGGGCAGTGGTAACACACAGGATGACATCACTGAGCAGTTGTAACACATTGGATGACATCACAGGGCAGTGGTAACACACAGGATGACATCACTGAGCAGTTGTAACACACGGGATGACATCACAGGGCAGTGGTAACACACAAGGTGACATCACAGACCTGTAGTAACACAGGGTGACATCACAGAGCAGCAGAAACGCACAGGATGACATCACAGGGCAGTGGTAACACACAGGATGACATCACTGAGCAGTAGTAACACACGGGATTACATCACAGGGTAGTGGTAACACACAAGGTGACATCACCTGTAGTAACACAGGATGACATCACAAAGCAGCGGTAACACACACACAGGATGACATCACAGGGTAGTGGTAACACACAAGGTGACATCACCTGTAGTAACACAGGATGACATCACAAAGCAGCGGTAACACACACACACAGGATGACATTACAGGACAGTGGTAACACACAGGATGATATCACAGGCAGAGGTCGCGCTACATTTTTTCTGGAAGAGTAAAAATACTCCTTGGACCATTTTTGAGGAGTATTTTTAGTCGAGGAGGAGTACGTAATTTGCAGTAATTCATATATATAATACACAGGCCTAAATAATGTTAAGATGTTGCTATCTCGGCAAGGAAACTATTACCAGTCTCCTCTATAATGTCTTCCATGCAGAAATAGCAAATTTGGCCTTTTTAAATTTATCTCTTTTAGAAGACTGAATCCCTACCTTTCTTGAAGCACCAAATCTGTCACGTAGAGATCGGAGCGGTAGACTGTGCAAAACACAATGCAATAAGAATTGAACAGGGACGCCTGGTGTTTGTGGCAGGGAGCAGTGGGTGGCGGTCTGGGACGAATGCACAGGAGTCAGTTATAGGACAGTCTTATACACGGTATATTGGACTATTGCCCAGTATAGTGTACTTGGTGTCTCTGTACTTTACATCTATGAGCACTGTGGCTTTCAGTATAAGGTCTGAAGCACACGACTGTATCCATTTTGCGGTACGCAAATCACGGATGCGGTCCGCGTGCAATCCGCATTTTTTTGCGGACCCATTGATTTAAGTGGGTCCGCCAGAACAGGAGATGCTCTATCTTTTGCAGCATGGAGATGTGGATAGAACACGGATGTCCATATTTTGTGGATCTGCGATTTGCAGACCTCAAAATGGATACAGTCGTGTAACTGAGACCTAATGGAGGCAAAATGGCGGCCCTTATATCTGTGACAATCTATTGCCTATTTACCAGCCCTCCTTGGTTTTCCTGGAGTCACCCTCTTAGATCCCAGCAGGACACATATAACATTGCACCAATCACATAGTGTGCCATCTAATTATGAGAAATTCATTTAATGTGCTCACCAATCATAAGTCTTCCACTGGTCACATTCACTTCATGTTCTGGACGGTCGGGCTGCGGGTCACTTTCTCCATGTGCTCACAGCGTCCTCTCCAGTAAAGAACGTGCGCCCAAACTCATAGCCCACCCCAATGCATCACTATCAGCCCCCCCCCAGTCTCCATGTCAACATGCGCTGCCCCCGACTGGCCTAGCACGGACCCGATCATTTTATTCATCCGACCAGGGAAAGCATGCTCAGGCATATAGTGCCCTGGGAGAGTTTATTGGTATCTAGTTGCTATGGAGTTTGGGCGCACATTCTTCACTGGAGAGGACGCCGTAAGCACATGGAGGAAGTGACCCACAGCCAGCCCAAGACCGCTTACCCCGCCAGGCGCCACCCGGTGAGAATCTCGCGCCGCTGCAGGACTTCACAGCGGTGTGCAGAATGGTCCGGCTGCCCGCTCAAACCGACCAATAACAAAGCTCCTTGCTGTAAAGAGCTTTGTTATTGGTTATTTGAGGCACAGGCAGCAACGCTGCGCTGCCTGTGCCGCTCACAGCGCTCCCTGCGCTGATGAAAGGCAGGGAAAGTCTAAGGCGTATTGGTACGCCTTAGACTTTTTTTAAGGAGTAAAATCGCCTGAAGACGCGTCTATGACGCTTGTACAGGCGTTATTGCGACCTCTGATCACAGGGTAGTGGTAACACACAAGGTGACATCACAGACCTGTAGTAACACAGGATGACATCACAAAGCAGCAGTGGTAACACACAGGATGACATCACAGGACAGTGGTAACACACAGGATGACATCACAGGGCAGTGGTAACACGCAAGGTGACATCACAGACCTGTAGTAACACAGGGTGACATCACAGAGCGGCAGAAACACACAGGATGATATCACAGGCAGTGGTAACACACAGGATGACATCACAGGACAGTGGTAACACACAGGATGACATCACAGGACAGTGGTAACACACAGGATGACATCACAGGGCAGTGGTAACATACAGGATGACATCACAGGGCAGTGGTAACATGCAAGGTGACATCACAAACCTGTAGTAACACAGGGTGACATCACAGAGCAGCAGAAACACACAGGATGACATCACAGGGCAGTGGTAACACACAGGATGACATCACAGACCTGTAGTAACACAGGGTGACATCACAGAGCGGCAGAAACACACAGGATGATATCACAGGCAGTGGTAACACACAGGATGACATCACTGAGCAGTAGTAACACACAGGATGACATCAGAGGGCAGTGGTAACACACAAGGTGACATCACAGACCTGTAGTAACACAGGGTGACATCACAGGGTGGCAGAAACACACAGGATGATATCACAGGCAGTGGTAACACACAGGATGACATCACTGAGCAGTAGTAACACATGGGATGACATCACAAAGCAGCAGTAACACACACACAGGATGACATCACAGGACAGTGGTTACACAAAGGATGATATCACAGGGCAGTGGTAACACACAAGTTGACATCACAGACCTGTAGTAACACAGGATGACATCACAAAGCAGCAGTAACACACAGGATGACATCACAGGGCAGTGGTAACACACAGGATGACATCACAGGACAGTGGTAACACACAGTATTACATCACAGGGCAGCGGTAACATACAGGATGCCATCACTGAGCAGCACAAAATAAACTCGAATCCATCCGGCACTTGCTGTGTTACCTGGCGTTGCAACAGAAAGGTGCGTCGCTCCACGTGGACCAGTGAAAACATTCCAGCAAACCGCCAATATGTTGCGAAATGTTATTCTTCTTTATTTCATGACTCAATTGATTGTTTCATATATATATTTATATGAAACAATCAATTGAGTCATGAACTAAAGAAGAATAACATTTCGCAACATATTGGCGGTTTGCTGGAATTTTATCACTGAGCAGCAGTCACACACGGTGGAGCCACGTTGCAAAATGCAACATATCAGCAAGAGGTGCACAGAGAAGAATTGGAAGTCTGTATGTAAGGCGTGATTACAGTACAATAGACCCCAAGTCAGGCAGGAACTCACAGCATCATAAATTATTATGGTTTTATAAGTTCAGGTCAGAGACGCAGTGTAAAGTTTTGGAAATGTGGCCATCACACAGATCGTATTTTGCGGACTGAACATGCTTGTGTGAAGTGGGTTTACATGTGCAGATTTTCTGATGGTGGTTTTTTAAGTCAAAACCAGGTGTGGATCATAAAGGGAGAGTTAGTATACATACTGCTTAGGGCTCATGCACACCAACGTATTTTATTTCCGTGTCCGTTCGTGTGTTTTTTTTGCGGACCATATGCAGAACCATTCATTTCAATAGGTCTGCAAAAAACAGAAGTTACTCCGTGTGCATTCCGTTTCCCTATGTCCTCTCCGCAAAAAAAAAAATGTCCTATTATTGTCCACATTACAGACAAGGATAGGACTGTTCTATTAGGGGCCAGCTGTTACGCAAAATACGGAATGTACGCGGCCAGTATTTTTGTGGATCCGTTTTTGCAGACGGCAAAATACATACGGTCTTAACTTTTTTTTTTATTCACTCCTGGTTTTGGCACCAAAAACTGTACGAGAAACCTGAAAACTGGTACGTGTAAATCCAGCCTCAGGGGTGTTTTGAGTAATTAGAATATAGGTGAAGACTAATAAATTGCATTCATCCAGACCAGAACGTTATAGCCAACCCTGCAGAATAATAACGTACATGCTGAGCTACACGCCATGAGGGATTCAGCATCCATATCTGGAATATGCAGCTCAGTTCTGGACAACGGAGGCTCTGGACATGGAAAACGTAATAAAATGAAAAAGGAGCTGGGAGGACCTGAGTAATGAGCACAGCAAGCAATAAGACTGGTCGAACATATACCGGTAGTTTTTTTGGGCAGATTTTGGTGTGATTTTAGGCAAAAACCCAGGTCGGAACTGCATTAGGCTCTGTGTCTGTCATTTTTGTTTTTGTTTTGCATGGTATTTTTTGTGACAATAAGGCCCCTTTCACACGAGCAAGAATTCCGCATGGGTGCAATGCGTGATGCAAACGCATTGCGCCCGCACGGAATCCGGACCCATTCATTTAAATGGGTCTGTGTACATGAGCGGTGGTTTTCACGCACCACTTTTGCGTTGCTTGAAAATCACAGCATGTTCTATATTCTGCAATTTTCACGCAACGCAGGCCCCATAGAAGTGAATGGGGCTGGGTGAAAAGCGCATCCGCAAGCAAGTGCAGATGCAATGCGATTTTCACGGATGGTTGCTAAGAGATGTTGTTTGTAAACATTCCCTTTTTTTTATCACGCGCGTGCAAAACGCAGTAAATCGCATTGCACCCGCGCAATAAAAACTGAACAACTGAACGCGATCGCAAACAAAACTGAATGAAATGTTTGCAAAATCGCACAGTTTTCACTGAATGCATTCAGACACGCAAGTCTGCAAGGGGCCTAAGGGCTCATGCAACGACGTTGTTTTGCGGTCCACAAAGCACGGAAACCGGCTGTGTGCATTCTGCCTTTTGTGGAACGGTCGGCCCCTAATAGAACAGTCCTATCCTTGTCCGTAATGTGTAAAACCACATACGGGCCGCAAAAAAAATTAAATGTAACAGGCACAGAAAAAAATACTTTAGTGTGCATGAGCCCTAAGGCTGTCTTCCAGAAATTCCGCAACATTTCCAGAAAAAATGCATTTGTTCCTTTACGGTTTTGCTGCAGATCTCGCCATAAAGGGCCGTTTACAAGGGCTGATATTCAGCCAGATGACCGCTAACAAGTGTTCATAGGAATGCTTGTTAGCGATTATCTGGTGGTGTAAAACAAAACTTGCACGGGATGTGTTTAGGCACAAAAGTACCTGCTCCCCACAGATTTGTGAATTTTTTCTTAATTTTTTATATATTGAAACAGGTGTAATCCGCACAAAAGAACCACACAAAGAATTGACATGCTGCAGATTCAAAATGAGCGCAGCAGATCAATTTCAGCACGGAACAAAAAACATGTACCGAAATTGACCTGCCGTGCTGATTTTAAAATCTGCAGTATGTCAATTGTTTCTGCAGATTTTTGGTGCAGATTCCACCCTTTTATAATGCAAAGTGTAAGATCGGGGAGAACCACATCAAAATTTGAAACAGAATACGCAAGTAATGTGAAAAGGAAGAGAAATCTGCATGGAAAATTGCTTGTAAACCTGCAGCGCATGTGCAGGTATCCTTAAAGGGGTTGCATCATCTGGGACTTTGGTGTCATATTGCTAAGATATGGCATCAAAGAGATAAGTGCAGGTGCCACCTTATCACCAAAACAGGCCCACCTTATCACCAAAACAGGCCCCCGAAAGTGACGGAGAAAGCACCATGCATGCTCAGCGTGCACTCCTACACTGAAGTCCAATAAAAATGAATGCACAGCTGCTCTCTGCTCACTTCGGGGGTCCTGTTCTGGAGATAGGATATCACCTCTGGGACCCACACCTAACGAAATGCTACTCAGATGAGACAACCCCTTTATCTGCTTAAGCACAGTACATGTACGGCCCTCTGATCGAGTGGGAAAGTTTTTTTATTTTGCACCATCCTCTTTGTCAAAATGCTGACTCCACCCCTTGATATATAACTTGAGGGGTGTAATTTCCAAAATGGTGTCACTGATTGGGATTTTCACTGTATGAGCACTAATGTGATGCAGTGCCTAAATACCTAAAAGCCAAATGCGCTCCTTCCCTTCTGAGCCCTACTCTGTGCCCATACAGCAGTTAACATCCACATTTATGACATTTCTATATCTACCAGAACCTGCCTATTAATTCAAGTAGTGTGGTGTAAGTCTCAAATGACACATGCTGGGCGCAACATATTAGGCAGTGCAAAAAAATAGCAATTTTCATTTCACACGGTCCGCTGTGTATTAATTCTTACAAAATAAATGTGGCGCCAAAATGCTCACTCCACCCCTTAATAAATACCTTGAGTGGTGTAGTTTACAAAACAGGATCACTTTCCAGGAGTTCCATTTATTATTTCACCCCAGAACCTCTACAGTTCAGCACAGGATGATAACTGTCCTGCGTACCGCAATTTGGGGATTTGGTCCTGTGCATGAGGCCTTAGTGCCACATTTCACGCATGTAATTACATTTGCGACAAACTGCAATCTCCACAGCATGCCCTAAATTCTGCACTGATATTTTTAGTTTTTAGCTTTCTTGGATATGAAGAAAATTAGGAATGCCCCATTTCTTTGCATATAGTACCCTTCTGGTGAAGATTTTTAGGGTGGAATCTATAAAAAGTATATAAAAATAGTATGAGCAGCTGCCAAAACACAAGCAGTCCTGGAAGTCATCTCGCACTTGTTTTAGTACTGCAGACCAAGACGATCAGGATGAGATGATTTCTTAAGCAAAATAGCCTAAAGCCTTATGTAAAAGTGTAAAAAAATAAAAACTGTCCGTCGATCCAGTCTGCCTGCCACGTGGAGTCAGAAGATTGTTTTCCCTGCACACCAAAATTCTGGTTTCAAAAAGTTGAAAGTAGGGGCATTGCAACTTTTTGGAGTCACAAACACTTTGCCTTCCAGCACTATCAACAGATTTGGAGTGAAAATTTGAACACTATTTCAAAGTAGATATTTATGAAGTCACAGAAAATTTGCAACTCCATGCCAGGCATCCCCCAGATGTATTTTACGGATACATGATAAATTCCCCCCATTGCAGCTAGTTTTTTTTTCTTTGGATCAACAAGGGCAAAACTAAAATTAAATGTTTTCCATTCCTAGAGCCCCTACTTAAACACACACCCAGGTCACCTTTCCTTTTCAAGCTGCAGTTCTATGATGAACAAGAAATAATAATTCATAGTACTGAGAAAAGTTGTGCTCAATAATAAACTTAGGGTACTTTCACACTTGCAGCAGAGGATTTAGGCAGGCAGTTCCGTCTCCGGAACTGCCTGTCGGATCCGTCAAAACGCATGCAAACTGATGGCATTTGTCAGATGGATCAGGATCCTGATCCATATGACAAATGCATTGAAATGCCGGATTTGTCTCTCCGGTGTCATCCGGAAAAACGCATCCAGCATTTTTTTCCCCAATTTTTTTGTGGTCTGAGCATGCGCATACAGCAATGCCGGATCCATTTTGCTGAAACACTCGGATCCGGCATTAATGCATTTCAATGGGAAAAAATGCCGGATCCGGCATTCCGGCAAGTGTTCTGGAATTTTGGATGGAGATAAAATCGCAGCATGCTGCAGTATTATCTCTGTCCTGAAAAGGCAAAAAGACTGAACTGAAGACGTCCTGATGCGTCCTGAACGGAATGCTCTCCATTCAGAATGCAGGGAGATATAACTGATCAGTTCTTTTCCGGTATTGAGCCCCTAGGACGGAACTCAATGCACGAAAAAAAAAAAACGATAGTGTGAAAGTACCCTAAGCCATATTACAAGGGTGGTGTCATTTGTTGCAACACACACTTCTGACCACCAGATGGCGACAAGCGCTCTACTACATGACACTATGTACTGCACCCGATAGGTGCTTAGTTAGCAAATATTCTGACAATCATAGAAAACTAGAGAAAGTCACTTGTCAGGGTAGATACTGTAGGAGCGCTAGACCATATGGATCAAGCGGACTTATGGACGGCACAAGGCACAATATCACAACCAGGTATCAAAATGGATTTCAGTTTATTCAAAGACAACGTGTTTCGGGGCACAAGACCCCTTTATCAAGTTTAAAAAAAACGGTAACAATGTGAAATGGTATAAAAGAGAATTAATAAATATTGGGAAAAATGATACAAAGAATGCCTTAAAGGGCTTCTGTCACCCCCCAAACACCAATATTCATTTTTTGACTTAATATATTTGCTAATGTTTACAGATTTGATATATACCCCTCTGACCTCAGGCTGTGGTGTAATTTCAGTAAAAATCTGACTTTATTGATATGTAAATTTCTTCACTACCAGCAAGTTGGGCGGACTTGCTGGTAGCCGCCGCATCCTCTGTTTGAAAAAACACCCCCTCCTCCACTTGATTGACAGGGCCAGCGAGCGCTCTCCTCCTCTCGCTGGCCCTGCCTGCAGCCTTAAATCCAGTACCTGTCATCATTCAGCGCAGGCGCTCTGAGAAGGACGCTTGCTTGGCTGCTCCTTCCTCAGTGCGCCTGCGCCGATGACGTCAGCCCTACACCCAGAAGGAGGAGAGCGCTCGCTGGCCCTGTCAATCAAGAGGAGGAGGGGGCATTTTTTTCAAACAGAGGATGCGGCGGCTACCAGCAAGTCCGCCCAACTTGCTGGTAGTGAAGAAATAAAGTCTGATTTTTACTGAAATTACACCACAGCCTGTGGTAAGAGGGGTATATATCGAATCTGTAAACATTAGCAAATATATTAAGTCAAAAAATGAAAATTGGTATTTGGGGGGGGTGACAGAAGCCCTTTAAGACATATACTATCTTATAAATGTATATACATGGGGGAACCACCCCCAAAAAACAATGTGATGAACATGAATCACCGGGTGTACAAATGGGGGGGGGGGGGGACCCCCATGTAACCAGAGCTATTTTAAGATTATATTTGCATGTGTATATATATATATATGTATACATAGGGTACTGTGAAGTCAGGTTGTCTCTGGCTCGATTAGCCGGTGCATAAAGAATTTTCTATGCATCAAAGAGACATAACCTAAATGTCGGTAAGGGCTATGAGTGGTAAGTAATAAAAAATGAATATTAAAAGATAGATATCAATGAAACAACTAGATGGTGAATATCAATATAAGTATAAACTTAAGTACATGCTGTGAACCAGTATAAAAGATGAGGGAATATAAATTGTGGTGCCACAACTCTAGGTATGCTTATTATAAGATACACTCACTTAGCAGTCACATAGAAACAATACCTGGACGGTCACAGCAGAGGCAGGGACGCAGCCGCTGCTTGTCAGCACGTGGAGCGTCGCTACGAGAGGTAAAAGAGGATGGGGTGGATGAATGACGCCGTTCCGATTGGAGGAGTGCTTGATAACTAAGGATAAATTTAAAGAAATAGAGGGCACTAAAAAATTGAATCCTCATTTGTTACCACACACAATCCCAACCATGAGGCCCTGAGGAGTATTCTAAGAAGACATTGGCATATAATAAAAAACGACCCCTACCTTAAGGAAACGATTCCATCCAAACCACTCATCACCTTCAGGAGAGCAAGGACCCTGAAGAATATATTAGCACTGAGTAAATTGAAAAAAAAGAGGAAAGCGCTAACGGCATCAGCCATTGCCAGCTGTTACCCGGATCGTGTGGGCAGCTATAGGTGTGGTCGAAACCCTCTGCAAATGCTGTAACAGTATCTCCAACCGAACAAGGACCTTTAAGGCCTCTTTCAGACGGGCGTCCCGGATTTGCTCCGAATGCATTGCGGGAAACCCGCGCGAGTGCGCAAACAATTTCAGTCAGTTTTGACTGCGATTGTGTTGCTCAGTTTTCATCGCGCAGGCGCAATGCGTTTTCCACGCATGTGATAAATAACTGAATGTAGTACCCAGACCCGAACTTCTTCACTGAAGTTCGGGTTTGGGTTCGGTGTTGTGTAGATGTTATTATTTTCCCTTACAACATGGTTATAAGGGAAAATAATAGCATTCTGAATACAGAATGCATAGTAAAATGTTGCTTGAGGGGTTAAAAAAATAAATAAAATTAACTCACCTCATCCACTTGATTGCTCAGGCGGCATCGTCTTCTTTCTTTTTCTTTGGGTACTTGCAAAAGGACCTTTGATGACGTAAGCATTCTGTTTTAAGAGGTTATAAGGGAAAATAATACAGTAAATTGACTTTAATCAATTTACTAACATCATCTCCTAGCAACCATGCGTGAAAATCGCATTGCATCCGCACTTGCTTGCGATTTTCATGCAGCCCCATTCACTTCTATGGGGAATGCGTTGTGTGAAAAACACAGAATATAGAACATGCTGCAATTTTCACGCAACGCACAAGTGATGCGCGAAAATCAGCACTCATCTGAACAGCCCCATTGAAGTGAATGGGCCCGGATTAAGTGCGGGTACAATGCGTTCGCCCGCGCGGAATTCTCGCCCGTGTGAAAGAGGCCTAAGAGTAACATAACGGGCAAAGAATTTCCATTAAAAAGCTTTATGAATTGTTCCTCCGCATACGTTGTTTATCTTTTAGAATGTGAATGTGGCCTGCAGTATGTGGGCCGTACTATCCAATCCCTGAGAGAACGTCTGAACAAACATCAGTGGAACATCACACGGGGATTTTTTGAAACATAGTGGATCACGCCATTTTTTCTCTACCCACAGTAAGGATCCCTCCAAGTCATTATTACACCCATTGAACATATTGCTGACGACTGTTCTGATAGATTCAGAACGCTCCAAAGGAGGGAGATGTTTTTGATCTTTAGGTTATAAACCCTTGAACCATATGGCCTAAATTAAAGTCTAGAGAACCATTGTTACTAATATGCCTTTGGTTTGATGAACCCCCCCCCCTCCCCACACCTATTATTGGGAATTGACCTTGGTTTCTTTTTATCCATGACCGGGATTATTTCTTATATCCCGCTGTTACCTTTATACATAATTTATAAATTTTTCATTCATTTTGTCCGACTAGGGACCTGACCCTAATCCCTTTAATTCGTGTTAGAATTTCCTACTACCTCCCGGTGTCACCACTATACACATTTCACTGCATGTTAATTAATTCCCAATTAATTATATATTCTTTTTCCCCTTTTTTTTTTCTCAAGTCATTCACTACCCAATCCTCATTCACACCTCTTAATCTCTTGATGCATAAATACAGTTTATTTATTCATCATTTTTTTATTCACTTTTTACATATTCATCATCACTCAATTCTATTATCTGAGAGTAGCCTGACCGCCAACCCTCGCCGTTCTGGCACTCAGGATATGTTGCAAATACAGACAACAGTCTATCTCAGCATATACTTTTTTATTTATTTATTTATTTATTATTTATCCATTATTATTCATTTTTTAACACAATTCTTTATTATTACTTACCACTCATAGCCCTTACCAACATTTAGGTTATGTCTCTTTGATGCATAGAAAATTATTTATGAACCGGCTAATCAAGCCAGAGACAACCTGACTTCAGAGTACCCTATGTATATATATATATATATATATATATACAGCACAGACCAAAGGTTTGGACACACCTTCTCATTCAAAGAGTTTTCTTTATTTTCACGACTATGAAAATTGTAGATTCACACTGAAGGCATCAAAACTATGAATCAACACATGTGGAATTATATACATAACAAAAAAGTGTGAAACAACTGAAAATATGTCATATTCTAGGTTCTTCAAAGTAGCCACCTTTTGTTTTGATTACTGCTTTGCACACTCTTGGCATTCTCTTGATGAGCTTCAAGAGGTAGTCACCTGAAATGGTTTTCACTTCACAGGTGTGCCCTGTCAGGTTTAATAAGTGGGATTTCTTGCCTTATAAATGGGGTTGGGACCATCAGTTGCATTGTGGAGAAGTCAGGTGGATACACAGCTGATAGTCCTACTGAATAGACTGTTAGAATTTGTATTATGGCAAGAAAAAAGCAGCTAGGTAAAGAAAAACGAGTGGCCATCATTACTTTAAGAAATGAAGGTCAGTCAGTCCAAAAAATTGGGAAAACTTTGAAAGTGTCCCCAAGTGCAGTCACAAAAACCATCAAGCGCTACAAAGAAACTGTCTCACATGCGGACAGCCTCAGGAAAGGAAGACCAAGAGTCATCTCTGCTGCGGAGGATAAGTTCATCCGAGTCACCAGCCTCAGAAATCGCAGGTAACAGCAGCTCAGATTAGAGACCAGGTCAATGCCACACAGAGTTTTAGCAGCAGACACATCTCTAGAACAACTGTTAAGAGGAGACTGTGTGAATCATGCCTTCATGGTAGAATATCTGCTAGGAAACCACTGCTAAGGACAGGCAACAAGCAGAAGAGACTTGTTTGGGCTAAAGAACACAAGGAATGGACATTAGACCAGTGGAAATCTGTGCTTTGGTCTGATGAGTCTAAATTTGAGATCTTTGGTTCCAACCACCGTGTCTTTGTGCGATGCAGAAAAGGTGAACGGATGGACTCTACATGCCTGGTTCCCACCGTGAAGCATGGAGGAGGAGGTGTGACGGTGTGGGGGTGCTTTGCTGGTGACACTGTTGGGGATTTATTCAAAATTGAAGGCATACTGAACCAGCATGGCTACCACAGCATCTTGCAGCGGCATGCTATTCCATCCGGTTTGCGTTTAGTTGGACCATCATTTATTTTTCAACAGGACAATGACTCCAAACACACCTCCAGGCTGTGTAAGGGCTATTTGACCATGAAGGAGAGTGATGGGGTGCTGCGCCAGATGACCTGGCCTCCACAGTCACCAGACCTGAACCCAATCGAGATGGTTTGGGGTGAGCTGGACCGCAGAGTGAAGGCAAAAGGGCCAACAAGTGCTAAGCATCTCTGGGAACTCCTTCAAGACTGTTGGAAGACCATTTCAGGTGACTACCTCTTGAAGCTCATCAAGAGAATGCCAAGAGTGTGCAAAGCAGTAATCAAAGCAAAAGGTGGCTACTTTGAAGAACCTAGAATATGACATATTTTCAGTTGTTTCACACTTTTTTGTTATGTATATAATTCCACATGTGTTAATTCATAGTTTTGATGCCTTCAGTGTGAATCTACAATTTTCATAGTCATGAAAATAAAGAAAACTCTTTGAATGAGAAAGTGTGTCCAAACTTTTGGTCTGTACTGTATATATATGTACACATGCAAATATAATCTTAAAATAGCTCTGGTTACATGGGTGTTCTCCCCCCCCCATTTGTACACCCGGTGATTCATGTTCATCACATTGTTTTTTATGTCATATAGACAGATTTTAATGTTTCTTTGTATCATTTTTCCCAATATTTATTCATTCTCTTTTTATAACATTTCACATTGTTACCTTCTTTTAGACTTGATAAAGGGGTCTTGTGCCCCGAAACGCGTTGTCTTTGAATAAACTAAAATCCATTTTGATACCTGGTTGTGATATTGCGCCTTGTGCCGTCCATAAGTGCGCTTGATCCCTATGGTCTAGCGCTCCTACAGTAGGAGTGTGTCCACCTGAGTGGCGTTCTTGGCTCCCGCCTAAGGTTTTTGGACAAGTCCGGCTGCACCAACCAACGATGATCTTCATCCAGGCCCTCATTGTGGTTGCACCCAATCTGATGCAACCTAAATAAGGTGAGCAAAACCACCTCTCCTGTGTGAAGGCAACATTACCTAACTTATTTACCCTATGAGCGTCTTTCTCTTCTTTTTGCCACCATTTGTTGTCAGGGTAGAGGAACAGAGGAATTTTGTGAAATTCTAAATTATATTTTTTGCTCTGCAGCAATAAAAATAAATTAAATTGGTTTAATAAATTGTTTTAAAATGTGTTAAAAAAATCAAATCATATATGGTATTGCTGCAATTGGAATGACCTGTATAATAAAGATAACATGACATTTAAACCTCAGAGCGAACGACATAAAAAAACTAAATTTTTTCCACAAAAAAAATAAAGTTAATAAGTAATTAATTTTTTACCCCAAAATGGTTTAATTAAATAAATAAATAAATAAATAAATAAATAAAATCCTTAAAAAAAGGCAGCAAAACAAAGTTATGGCTCTTGGAAGGAGGTGACATAAACATTTTTTTTCAATGAAATGCGCCATTATCGTGCAAAAGAAGTAAAACATAAAAAGTATGCAAAGTTGGTATGATCAACCACAGAATAAGGCCTCATGCTCACAATCCCTATTTTCGGTCTACATCCAATCCGCAATTTTTGTGCACCGAAAGCAGACCCATTCATTTCAATGGGGCAGTAAAAGATGCAGACAGCACATCGTATGCTGACCACATTTGTATGTCCATTTCGCAGGCCTGCAAAAAAAAAAAAAAAAAAAAAGAACAAGTCCTATTTTTATCCGTTTTGCGGGATGATGATGTGGGAAAATGCAGGATGCACACAGGGAATACGTAAATTATAAATGCATAAAAAATTTGGTTACGGAGACAGGCTGGACCTACCCCTCCCCTCTGGCCTGTAGAGAGTGTCTGCGCGTTCCCTATCCAGAAGAATAAAAACCTCCTCAAGCTTGACCCATCCAATTTTAGGAACATAGGCAATTTATCAGGTTCCACTATCATAAATTGCCTATGTTCCTAAAATTGGATGGGTCAAGCTCGAAGAGGTTTTTTATTCTTCTAGATATGGAACGCGAGGTCCCAAAAACGCATGTACTGAACAGTGATTTGTGCCCACTTCACTTTCGGGAATCGCTGCAGCAAACCATAAACAACAGACTAGAGCTAAATAGTTTTTTTTTATCTGTAGAGAGTGTCTAGCCAGCAGAGCTAGAGATAAGACCTGCTTTGGTGAGCTCTGCCAAGTAGGCCCTAAATAGAAGCCTTATCCAGGAAAACACTATTCCTGAGAGTGGAAAACTGCTAGAAAGCATCCTATGCAATATTAAATGGTGCCATTAGAAAGTACTTGTCCCCCCAAAAACAAGCCCTCGAAAATGCAAAAAGGGAAAACTGCCTGGGTTAGAAGGGGGTAAATGATTGCTCCCATAGAGTAAGAAAGCATTGCATATACATAAAGCAGAATGAGAACCATTTTCATAGCTGTGCTTGGACTTAGCCCATAAGGTAAATGTATTCTACCAAATGGCTATAGACTTTACTGCTTGTGGTAAGGGTTATTCGCTTCTGGCGCCTATCTCACTTCTAAGTAGTGTGCTACTTTTTGTTTGCTTTTGCATTGCAGCCAAGGTAGCATGCACCTGTACTTTATTTCATATTGTTTGAAAGTTCTAGTCCAAGTTTGTTTTTTTACACTTCTGAGAGTGACTGGCCATCCGGATCGGAAGTATTACACCCCACAGGCTGGGAGATGCAGAAAATATATTGAGAGTTTGCACACCTGCAGTTGATTTGGGAAGATTGCATATTGTATCTAAAGAGAGACTCAGGGAGACTACTATCATTGCCAACTGCTAGATTGGTAGAATCCTGCTGTGTTAAATACCTAAAAACTGTGCTTGCTGATTACATTTCTACTGTAACTCTCATCATCCACTCAATAAAAAGAGATTTTATGCTAACCAAGCAGGCTTGGTCATGGACTCCTCTGGTCATCGCCAGCCACCCCAGAAAAATAAAACAGTTTTAGGCTCCTGGAAGGCAGGGAGTAAAAAAATAATAATAATTAAAAAAAATAGTAAAATGGCTGGTTTAGTGTCGGGGGGTGGGCCGTACCTAGTATCATCCAGTACCTGACGTTAGTGCAGGACGTACTGAACCCATGGAGGTGGACGTTGTCCAGAAGTGACCAGATTTACGTTATATACTGTATATTCTAAAGGATGCTGATTTTTTAATTGTTTGGTTGTTTGCAACTTGTGTGAATTTTCTTTGTGCCAGTAGCTTTTGTTCTGAGAATTAACACACTCAGTTAGATGGAACAAAGCTTTATCAGACATGATGCATTGCAACGGGTTGACATTTCCATCTGCAATCATACCCAGTAGCCAATTGCATAACACCACAGGCTTCGGTTTACCTCCTCCTATAATTCTTGCACAGATGACACTCGGTATGGCTTCAGGTGAAGCAATTTCAGTTCAATGCTTATAAAACCAGACTAAGGCCTCATGACACGTGTCCGTTGTTCCGTTGAAAACTTGGAAAATGTTTGTCATCCGCATCCGTGATCCGTGTTTCCTGTCCGTCAAAAAAATATGACCTGTCCTATTTTTTTTATGGACAACGGTTCGCAGACCCATTCAAGTCAATGGGTCAGTGAAAAAACACGGAGGCACAAAAGATTGTCATCCGCGTCCGTGATCCGTGTCCATTTTTTTTCCCTATCATTTGCAAGGCAAACTTGATTTAGATTTTATTTCGATTTCCTTCATGTCTGGTGATCCTCCAAAAATCAAGGAAGACACACGGAAGAAAAAACGGACACGGATCATGGAACAACGGAACCCCGTTTTGCGGACCGTGAAAAAAAACTTTCGTGTGCATGAGGCCTAAGGCTGGTCAATGGGGGGGCGGATCCGATTTCTATTGTGTCAGAGAAGTCGGATCCGTCCCCATTGACTTGCATTGTGGGTCATGATGGATCAGTTTTGCTCCGCATCTTATGATGGAAAGAAAACCGCAGCATGCTGCTGCTCTCCAGTATGAGAACAGAACAAAATGCATTTTGGAGCGCTCCGTTCTGTTCAGTTACATTTTGTCCCCATTGACAATGAATGGGGAAAAAACTGAAGCGCTTTTTTCCGGTATTGAGACCCTATGACGGATCTCAATACCGTAAAATATTAACGCTAGTGTAAAAGTAGTCTAAGGAAAGAGATTTCTGCTTATTGTGGCCAAACCTATATATATGATGTGTCAAGATAGTGGGTAATCTGTATGACATGACACAGTGCTGGGGTAGTGGGACAGTATGGATGGCATTACATGTCGTGCCAGTGTGGATAGTATACTGCAGCTAGGGCTGCATCTGCCATGAGGCGAGATGACCATCTAGGGCTGCAACAAGTATTCGATTAAATCGAGTAATTCGACACAAAAAAATCCTCAATGCAAATTTTTGGCATCGAGGATTCGTTTGTGTCACGTGACCACGGAGCGGGAGTGAAGCGCTTGCTATTACTCCCGCTCCCTGGTCTCATGCTGCGCTCGGAATACTCAACTTTCCAGCAGGGGGCCTCCGGACACTCCACAGCACGTCCATGGTCCCGCGCTGCACTGACCTCCTGATGTACGCACACCCTGACGCGCTGTGTGATCTCAGGCCCAGAGCAGCGCGGAATAAATGGAGTGTCGGCGGCGCCCCTGCTGGAAAGGAGGCGCTCAGCAGTTCCCTGGTGACCCGCGCTGGGGAAAAGCCACAAGAGTGCGATGTGACGGAGCCCGGTTTCGGGTGTTAAAGGATATGGCCCATCGCCCTGCAGGAGCGGGGACCCACCCGACATCCTGCACAACGACCCCCATGGGCGGCACATGGAGCAGCAAGAGCACCAGCAGCTGCCGGAACACATCATGGACTTCAATGCTGATGATGCCCAGCAGCACCACGGTAACTGTCCTGACAACCGCTCTTCGATACGAGTCCTGACAACCCCCCCCCCCCGATAGGAGTCCTGATGTCCCCTGCTAGCCAGCCCTGACAGCTCCCCTGCCTGGTGCCAATAGACTCGCACCCTGACAGGATCCCCACACACACCCACAGTAGGTACTTTCACCCTGTCACCCTCTCCCCATAGGTACTGACACCCTGAGACTTACTGATTGCAGTCCCTCAGATGATCAGAGGTTGTGTTTGCATTTCCTTACACATTCTTTAAGGTTCATTACACTTCTTACTTCTTCCTCTAAGATGTGTCCTGTAATGAAACCGCCCGGGTCTATAGGTGAGATCTATAGGTGTATGTGGGTGTTCCCCAACTAACAACCCTTCAGAGCTGCCGCAGACATTGGCTTTCATAATTGCCTAGCCCTAGTACCATAAATAGTATGTCTAGAGATGAGCGAATTTCAGGTTATGAAATTCGTTCACGCTTCGTTACTGGTAAAAGGTGAATTATGTTATGGATTCCGTTACCACGGACCATAACGCAATTCTATGACGGAATGCATAACGGAATGCCTTTAGAGGCGTTTTGTTATTCATTCCGTCATAATAGAAGTCTATGGCCTGCATAAAACGGATCCGTCCCATTTCCGTTATGCAGGGGAATTCACCAAAATCTGAAATATGTCCACTATATTGTACAGCTTTTTATTATCGGTACGGCAGATACTATTCCGTGATATTTTATACTTTTTGCTTAGTAAATATCACAAAACAGTATTGGATATCTGTGGTAATAACCCGTACAATAAAGTGAACATATTATTTGTGGTGATTGGTAAATGGTGTGAATAAAAATACAGAGGGAGGCGCAAGGTTTGCCTGTATGGAGCAGGGTAGACCTGATGGCTCTGGGGGAGTGGAGCTGAAGGCACTGGGGGAATGGAGCTGATGGCACAGGTGGGGGAGAGCTGATGGCAATGGGGGAACGGAGCTGATGGCATTGGGGTGGGGGAGAGCTGAAAGCACTGGGGGAACGGAGCTGATGGCACGGGGGGATAGTGGAACTGATGGCACTGGGGGAACTGATGCACTTGGTCTGATCACACAGGGGGGAACGAAGGGTGTTGGGGACTAATGGCAGGGGTTGTTTGTAAAGGGAAACAGTCTATTAATTCATTTCTTCTTATAAGGCTACTTTCACACTAGCGTTCGGCTGTCCGCTCGTGAGCTCCGTTTGAAGGGGCTCACGAGCGGACCCGAACGCTTCCGTCCAGCCCTGATGCAGTCTGAATGGATGCGGATCCGCTCAGACTGCATCAGTCTGGCGGCGTTCAGCCTCCGCTCCGCTCGCCTCCGCACGGACAGGCGGACAGCTGAACGCTGCTTGCAGCGTTCGGGTGTCCGCCTGGCCGTGCGGATCCGTCCAGACTTACAATGTAAGTCAATGGGGACGGATCCGTTTGAAGATGCCACAATATGGCTCAATCTTCAAGCGGATCCGTCCCCCATTGACTTTACATTGAAAGTCTGGACGGATCCGTCCGAGGCTATTTTCACACTTAGCTTTTATATGCCCATATAATGCAGACGGATCCGTTCTGAACGGAGCCTCCGTCTGCATTATTATGATCGGATCCGATCGAACGCTAGTGTGAAAGTAGCCTTAGAGTACTCGATTAATCGTAAAAGATAATCGGTAGAATACTCGATTACTAAAATAATCGTTTACTGCAGCCCCATGAGCATCTTGCCTCAGCTGGTGGCCCACCTGCCTATGAGGCAGTAAAGCGGTGCAGAAGTGCCCGATGACATCACTCTTGGGTAGCATTATCACTGTAGGGGGCACTATTACTAATGTGGGAGCTCTGGGAGAGAATTATTACTATTGGTGGGACTTTGGAGAGCACTATTACTATGTGGAGTATCTGTCTGATACTGTTATTTCTGAAGTCTAGTATTTTGAATACTGAAGAGCATTGTGGGGGTAGCAGTTGGTCGACAATGTTGGGGCACCATGAGGACAAAGAGAATGATCGAAAAGTGAGGAATCTAAGATGTCTGTGTGGCCAAATCTGCAGAGAAAAGATGTGACTGAAAAAAGTCATCATGGTGGTCTGCTCCCAATTGAGAAGATGAGGAAAGAGAACACCTATATCAGAGGAGAGATCATTTAAATTTTCGCCTCAGGCAGCAGAGAATCTATAATCGGGCCTGAGTGCAGGAGCCACTCACAAACCAAGAACACTCTTGTAAGATCTTTTATTGTCCACGTAGTCACTTTTCCTGGATAGAAAACAAAGATACTCCACACAGTATTTGTTTGGATAATGGAGGGTTATATCTACAAACCCTTGCTTCCTTGTTTGACAATGAGTATTATTTTACAGGAAATATGCACTGTTCTACAATTTTTGGATAAAATTGCCTCAGTGAGGTCACTAGTTCCTGGACATTATATACGGTGTACTACGGTGTACTACGGTGTACAGCACGTATATCGTCTATATCAGTAATACATGCATAGCCTATATACATATATGATAAACTGCAGGGTTTCCCCCAGTCCTTGAGCTGCCCTTTTATACAGATAAGGAGATGAGATCACCATTTTTTATTATCCTACTGCCCGTCATTAACCCGCTGTCAACACTCAAAGCTGCGCATAAAACACAGTCTGGACTGCTGTGTCATGTCACCATGATGGAGCGGACTCCGGTGCGCATGCACAGCAGTCCTGACAATGTATTTTAGCACAGCTTTGAGTGCTGACAGCTTGGTAATGGGGGCAGTAGGAAAATAAAAAAAATAGCAATGTGGACACCTTATCTGCAGTACTAGACAGGTATTACAGCAGATAATAGTCCAAGGTTGTGGTGATAGGATCCCTTTAAATATTTTAGAAATTAGATATTTTTAAATATCTGTTTCTTGGAAAGCTGGGTGGCAACTTATATGGTCGTCTAGAAGGGTCATCAAAACACTTCCTCACACTCTCGAACTGTAAATCTATCAAGATCGAGATCAGAGCGCAAACTAACCAACGAATATGGCCACCATTACAGCCCTCATAGGAAATGTCACCAAGCTCCCTTAGGCTTCTAAATGGAGTGTATACTGAACGTCGTGCTATCAGCGCACATCTGAGCAGATTTGCTGTTTAGGGGTCTGGGTGGCAGCACTTACTTTCTTTGGGGTTAGCACGGTCCTCCAAGACTTTCTCATCTGCATTTTCTCCCAGAAATTTCAGTGGCTTCTTCCCCCTGAAAGGCCATTTACTGTGCGAGTCCAATCAGCTGTCATGGAAGAATGAGGTGTCCTAACTATTAGGGACCGAGCTGGGACCTAAATAACACGTAAGCATTAAGTCTCATTCACACGTGTGCTGTAAGTGATCTCCACTTACATTATAGTCTATGGGTCCGTGAAAACTATGGCTGCAACACGAATGCCATCCGTGTTTCACGGATCATTAAGAAGAGATGGTTTGAAAATTATTTTTCAGCTGTGCAGTGTCAGTGAAACACGGACAGCAAAAAACGGACACACTGACCCAACACGGATCCATCACAGACAGCTTCGCGGATGCATCACTGACCACCTGCTCACGGATTTGAGCACGGACGTGTGAATGTGTCTTTAAACAATGCCATGTGGGCAATGTGCACAGCCAGCTTTTTGTATCACACCTTTGTATTCCGCATAGCGCTGTATGGCTTCAGAACATGATCTGAAAGATCAACCCCTTTTATGTGCCTATTGCAGTCCAGGATGCAGTCGGGCTTGAGAGTAGTTGTACCTCGTATGGGGGCAGGGGGGCTGGTGTTACTGGGAGCTATGGTCAGCATAAGGACATCCCTCCTGTACTTAACGACCCACATGTCCTCATTGAGGAGTAGTTACCCTAGCAGAAATCAAGAGAGGCCTTTCTGATTTTTGCATACCGTGCCGCAAGTTGTTTGCTCGCTGTGTTAAGGCTGGAGCCTGCTGGAGGTTTCCAGGCCTTTCACAGATATTTTCCAATATAGGCCTGTAGGTAGCAGCACTACATTGGAAAATACTGAATTTTCTATTTCGCAATTAATCAAATTCTGATTATTGCTTTTGGTTAGAGCCTAGAAAAAAGTTGAAAAATATATGATATAAAAAATTTCAATCAGCCCCTTTCAATAAAATTAAGATAAAAATATTTTTAAAAAACATCATAGGAATCGCCAAATCCGAAAACACCCATTCTAAAATATAAAAATATTTATCCGATACAGCAAATGGCATAACAGTTAAAAAAAATATCAAAATGAGCGATTTCAATTTTTTTTCAATAAATTGCTGGGTATATAAATTTCTGTGACGCCCGCAACGTTAATCTGTATTCCTGAGCTGCCCACAAACTCCAGAATCTGAGGCTGTGGCGTCCATATGGGATCACTCTGCGGGGGGATGCCTCAGCTGGCGCCCTCTTGACGGACCCTCATCACTGGATGGAGGAGGCAGAGGAGTAGGGGAACGTGGCATCCTCTTCTTGCTGTCCGTACCTGTATAAGAGGCACAGATGACGTACACCTACCCAGCTGAATACATTCTTTGGGTTGAATAGGCCATTTTTATTGGGGTGTGTACATGTGTGTGGTTCAACACGTGTAAAGTATGTAATTTTATTTATTCAGAGGGGTTGGTATGTCTGTAGTGATTTTACACGTGAATGGGCTTGTAATAATTTTACAAACAGATTTTAGGGAAACAAAAATAAGTTAAAAGTTTAGTAACAAAAAAGTAGTCTTTCCTACACACAAAAAAAAAATCATTGCGATCAGCAAAATATACAGTACTGATTGGTGCACGATGTTTTGTCTTTTTAAAAACTGTAGTATAAAAATTTACTACAGTAAAAAAAAGAAAATGTGAATAGCTAAAATGTTATATATATATATATATATATATATACACACACAGTACAGACCAAAGGTTTGGACACACCTTCTCATTCAAAGAGTTTTCTTTATTTTCATGACTATGAAAATTGTAGATTCACACTGAAGGCATCAAAACTATGAATTACCACATGTGGAATTATATACATAACAAAAAAGTGTGAAACAACTGAAAATATGTCATATTCTAGGTTCTTCAAAGTAGCCACCTTTTGCTTTGATTACTGCTTTGCACACTCTTGGCATTCTCTTGATGAGCTTCAAGAGGTAGTCACCTGAAATGGTTTTCACTTCACAGGTGTGCCCTGTCAGGTTTAATAAGTGGGATTTCTTGCCTTATAAATGGGGTTGGGACCATCAGTTGCGTTGAGGAGAAGTCAGGTGGATACACAGCTGATAGTCCTACTGAATAGACTGTTAGAATTTGTATTATGGCAAGAAAAAAGCAGCTAAGTAAAGAAAAACGAGTGGCCATCATTACTTTAAGAAATGAAGGTCAGTCAGTCCGAAAAATTTGGAAAACTTTGAAAGTGTCCCCAAGTGCAGTCACAAAAACCATCAAGCATTACAAAGAAACTGGCTCACATGCGGACCGCCCCAGGAAAGGAAGACCAAGAGTCACCTCTGCTGCGCAGGATAAGTTCATCCGAGTCACCAGCCTCAGAAATCGCAGGTTAACAGCAGCTCAGATTAGAGACCAGGTCAATGCCACACAGAGTTCTAGCAGCAGACACATCTCTAGAACAACTGTTAAGAGGAGACTGTGTGAATCAGGCCTTCATGGTAGAATATCTGCTAGGAAACCACTGCTAAGGACAGGCAACAAGCAGAAGAGACTTGTTTGGGCTAAAGAACACAAGGAATGGACATTAGACCAGTGGAAATCTGTGCTTTGGTCTGATGAGTCAAAATTTGAGATCTTTGGTTCCAACCACCGTGTCTTTGTGCGACGCAGAAAAGGTGAACGGATGGACTCTACATGCCTGGTTCCCACCGTGAAGCATGGAGGAGGAGGTGTGATGGTGTGGGGGTGCTTTGCTGGTGACACTGTTGGGGATTTATTCAAAATTGAAGGCATACTGAACCAGCATGGCTACCACAGCATCTTGCAGCGGCATGCTATTCCATCCGGTTTGCATTTAGTTGGACCATCATTTATTTTTCAACAGGACAATGACCCCAAACACACCTCCAGGCTGTGTAAGGGCTATTTGACCATGAAGGAGAGTGATAGGGTGCTGCGCCAGATGACCTGGCCTCCACAGTCACCGGACCTGAACCTAATCGAGATGGTTTGGGGTGAGCTGGACCGCAGAGTGAAGGCAAAAGGGCCAACAAGTGCTAAGCATCTCTGGGAACTCCTTCAAGACTGTTGGAAGACCATTTCAGGTGACTACCTCTTGAAGCTCATCAAGAGAATGCCAAGAGTGTGCAAAGCAGTAATCAAAGCAAAAGGTGGCTACGTTGAAGAACCTAGAATATGACATATTTTCAGTTGTTTCACACTTTTTTGTTATGTATATAATTCCACATGTGTTAATTCATAGTTTTGATGCCTTCAGTGTGAATCTACAACTTTCATAGTCATGAAAATAAAGAAAACTCTTTGAATGAGAAGGTGTGTCCAAACTTTTGGTCTGTACTATATGTACACACACACACACACACATCAACCACCAGCTGAAATGTATTTTTGTTGTTGCTCACAAAAAAAAAGCCTGGATGGAAAAATGAGCACATGCGATCAGTAAAATGGACGGTACTGATTGCAGTATAAAAATTTACCACAAAAAAATAAATCTGAATGATAGAAAAAGAAAACTTATATGTATGTATATAAAACACCTAAGGCTACTTTCACACTAGCGTTTTTGCTGGATCCGGCAGGGCTCAGCAAAAACGTTTCCGTTACTGATAATTCAACCGTCTGCATCCGTTATGAACGGAACCATTTGTATTATCTGTAACATAGCCAAGACGGATCCGTTATAAACTCCATTAAAAGTCAATGGAGGACAGATCCATTTTCTATTGTGTCTGATTGTGTCAGAGAAAACTGATCTGTCCCCATTGACTTGCATTGTGGGTTGTGATGGATCCGTCTTGCTCCGCATCCCATGATGGAAAGAGAACCGCAGCATGCTGTGGTTTGCTCTCCAGTATGGGAACGCAACCAAACGGAACGGAATGCATTTTGGAGCACTCCCTTCTGTTCATTTATGTTTTTTTACCCATTGACAATGAATGGAGACAAAACGGAAGCTTTTTTTTCCAGTATCAAGACCCTATGACGGATCTCAATACCGGAAAATAGAAACGCTAGTGTGAAAGTACCCTAACTACTATCTTTTTCTTTTTATAAAAAAAAATGAGCATGCATGAGAAAAAACTCTTGCACCAAAAACCAAGCACATGTGCTGATCAGTGCTTGGTGATCACAGCTTGCAAACAGAAAAACTGGTGCAGGGCTAGAAGAAAAAAAAAAGAATACTGACTGCACCACCTCCAGGAAAAAAAAATTGTGATTTTATTCAACAGTAGCACTGATGATCACTGGAGCCCAGGTGCACCACAAGTCCCAGTGAGCCAGAGCACAGAGGGGCCCCTCTCTGCACGCAGCCACCAACTAGAATGGCTGCCTGCAGAGATTCTTCCTGTTCCCTCTGCCTCTCTAGCACTCCTGTTGGGTGGTGCAGCATAACAGCCAATCGCAGTGCTAAGAGTGGACACCAAAGACTGGTGTCCCCTGTCTAACCTCAGGGGTGATTTGTGCTGTTCATTTTAGGGTACTTTCACACTTGCGTTTTTCTTTTCCGGCATAGAGTTCCGTCACAGGGGCTCTATACCGGAAAATAACTGATCAGGCATATCCCCATGCATTCTGAATGGAGAGTAATCCATTCAGTTTGCATCAGGATGTCTTCAGTTCAGTCGTTTTGACTGATCAGGCAAAAGAGAAAACCGTAGCATGCTACGGTTTTATCTCCGGCGAAAAAAACTGAAGACTTGCCTGAATGCCGGATCCGGCATTTTTTTCCATAGGAATGTATTAGTGCCGGATCCGGCATTCAAAATACCGGAATGCCGGATCCGTTTTTCCGGTCTGCGCATGCGCAGACCTTTAAAAAAGAAAAAAAAAAAAAGAAAAAAGGATCCGTTTTGCCTGATGACACCGGAAAAACGGATCCGGTATTGCAATGCATTTTTCTGACTGATCAGGCATTTTTCTGACTGATCAGGATCCTGATCAGTCTGAAAAATGCCTGATCAGTCAGAAAAAATGACATCCGTTTGCATACAATTTGCCTGATCAGGCAGTCAGTTCAGGCAACGGAACTGCCTGCCGGAATCAAGCAACGCAAGTGTGAAAGTACCCTTAGCACCAATCGCCCCCATCGGAACCCAACTGCCGCTCCCTCACTGGTTTTATCAGTGAGAATGCTCCGATTGGCCAGTCTACATTGACCAGCACTGAGCATGTGCGACCACCTCAGTGAGGGGGACAAGAAATAAGGAAAAGTACAAACAGCAGGTGGCGCTATACATATAGTTTTCAGTGAATAACTCAGTGGCTATACTAATTTTTTTTAATTACAAAAGTATTCAGATCCAGGGGCTGGTTTGAAAAATGAAGGATACTTTTTGCGGCACAACCCCTCTAAGGCTACTTTCACACTTGCGTTTTGTGCGGCAGATAATACAACCATCTGCATCCGTTCAGAATGGATCCATTTGTATTATAGTTAACCTAGCCAAGACGGACCCGTCTTCAACACCATTGAAAGTCAATGGGGGACGGATCCATTTTCTATTGTGTCAGTGATCCATCCCCCATTGACTTACATTGTGGTTCAGGACGGATCCGTTTGGCTCAGTTTCATCAGGACACCAAAACGCTGCAAGCAGCGTTTTGGTTCCGTCTCCAAAGCGGAATAGAGGCGGAACGGAGGCAAACTGATCCTTTTCCATTCAGAATGCATTAGAATGCAAACTGATCCGTTTTGGACCGCTTGTGAGAGCCCTGAATGGATCTCACAAACGGAAATCCAAAACGCCAGTGTGAAAGTAGACTAACCTTGACAAATCTAGCTCTATCCTACTGTATACAGAGTAAGACCTCTTGCACACGACCGTATGTATTTTTGCGGTCTGAAAAAAAACGGATCAGAAAAAATACGGATGACATCCGTGTGCATTCCATACTTCGCGGAACGGAACAGCTGGCCCCTAACAGAACAGTACTATGCTTATCCGTAATGCGGACAATAATAGGACATGTTCTATTCTTTTTGTGGAAAGGAAATACTAAAACGGAATGCACACAGAGTACCTCCTGTTTTTTTTGCAGACCTATTGAAATGAATGGTTTCGTATACGGTCCACAAAAAAAACGGAACGTACACGGAATGAAAATACGTTTGTTTGCAAGAGGCATAAGGCTACAATCACAAGAACATTGTGTTTTGCGGACCACACATGCCGCGGCTATTATAGAAAATGCCTATTCTTGTCTGCAATTGCGGACAAGAATAGGACATGTTTTTTTTTTTTGCGTGGCCGCAGCATGGAGCATCGGATGCGGACAGCACACAGTGTGCTGTCCAAATTTTTTGCAACCCTTTAGAAATGAATAGGTCCACACCCATTTCGCTAAATTGCGCAATGAATGCGGACTCATTCATACGGTCATGTGAATGTAGCCAGATATACCAAGACCAAGTTAGTGTTAATTTTAAATTTAGGCATCACTTTTGCCCCCTGTAATACAGGTCCTTCTAAAAAAAGCATATCATGAAAAGGTTCTCTAAACGAGCTATTAACCTAATCATCTGAATCAACTAATTAACTCTAAACACCTGCAAAAGATTCCTGAGGCTTTTAAAAACTCCCAGCCTGGTTCATTACTCTAAACCGCAATCATGGGTAAGACTGCCGACCTGACTGCTGTCCAGAAGGCCATCATTGACACCTCAAACAGGAGGGTAAGACACAGAAAGAAATTTCTGAAGGAATAGGCTGTTCCCAGAGTGCTGTATCAAGGCACCTCAGTGGGAAGTCTGTGGGAAGGAAAAAGTGTGGCAGAAAACGCTGCACAACGAGAAGAGGTGACCGGACCCTGAGGAAGATTGTGGAGAAGGACCGATTCCAGACCTTGGGGGACCTGCGGAAGCAGTGGACTGAGTCTGGAGTAGAAACATCCAGAGCCACCGTGTACAGGCGTGTGCAGGAAATGGGCTACAGGTGCCGCATTCCCCAGGTCAAGCCACTTTTGAACCAGAAACAGCGGCAGAAGCGCCTGACCTGGGCTACAGAGAAGCAGCACTGGACTGTTGCTCAGTGGTCCAAAGTACTTTTTTCGGATGAAAGCAAATTTTGCATGTCATTCGGAAATCAAGGTGCCAGAGTCTGGAGGAAGACTGGGGAGAGGGAAATGCCAAAATGCCTGAAATCCAGTGTCAAGTACCCACAGTCAGTGATGGTCTGGGGTGCCATGTCAGCTGCTGGTGTTGGTCCACTGTGTTTTATCAAGGGCAGGGTCAATGCAGCTAGCTATCAGGAGATTTTGGAGCACTTCATGCTTCCATCTGCTGAAAAGCTTTATGGAGATGAAGATGTCATTTTTCAGCACGACCTGGCACCTGCTCACAGCGCCAAAACCACTGGTAAATGGTTTACTGACCATGGTATTACTATGCTCAATTGGCCTGCCAACTCTCCTGACCTGAACCCCATAGAGAATCTGTGGGATATTGGGAAGAGAAAGTTGAGAGACGCAAGACCCAACACTCTGGATGAGCTTAAGGCCGCTATCGAAGCATCCTGGGCCTCCATAACACCTCAGCAGTGCCACAGGCTGATTGCCTCCATGCCACGCCGCATTGAAGCAGTCATTTCTGCAAAAGGATTCCCGACCAAGTATTGAGTGCATAACTGAACATAATTATTTGAAGGTTGACTTTTTTTGTATTAAAAACACTTTTCTTTTATTGGTCGGATGAAATATGCTAATTTTTTGAGATAGGAATTTTGGGTTTTCATGAGCTGTATGCCAAAATCATCAATATTAAAACAATAAAAGGCTTGAACTACTTCAGGTTGTGTGTAATGAATCTAAAATATATGAAAGTCTAATGTTTATCAGTACATTACAGAAAATAATGAACTTTATCACAATATGCTAATTTTTTTAGAAGGACCTGTATATAGTGTTTATCCGCCTGGGACAAAAATCTAATTAATATTGCCCGCAGCCCTGCCCCTGCAGTTGGAGGCTTTGATGGGACCCCATGTGCTCTTTCCACATAAAACTGCTTTGACAAGGTTTCTATGCAAATGTACCTGCAATCCATTTCTGATACCTAGATAACTTCCTAGATACCTTCAGGCAATACCTAAAGCCCCAAATTTCCCCTCTGATCCCAATAATTTTTTCTCACTAGATTACTATATTCATCCATTATCTCTTTCGGTTTAGGCCTCATGCACACGACCGTTGTTGTGTTCCGTTCCGCAAAATGGGGTTCCATTGTTCTGTGATCCGTTTTTGTTTCCGTGTGTCTTCCTTTATTTTTGGAGGACCACCAGACATAGGCCTCATGCATACGACAGTATTTTTTTGCGGTCCGCAACAAACGCCTCTTGTGTGCCTCTGTGTTTTTTCACGGACCCATTGACTTGAATGGGTCCACGAACCGTTGTCCGTGAAAAAAATAGGACAGGTCAGATTTTTTTTCCCGGACTGGAAACACGGATCACGGACGCGGATGACAAACGGTGCATTAGCCGAGTTTTCCACGGACCCATTAAAAGTCAATGGGTCTGCAGAAAATCACAGAAAACGGAACAACGGACACGGGACACAACAACGGTCGTGTGCATGAGGCCATAAAGGAAGGTAAAAAAAATGTCTAAGACAGGTTTGCCATGCAAATGATAGGAATAAAACGGACGCGGATGACAATCTTGTGTGCCTCTGCGTTTTTTAGCGGTCCCATTGACTTGAATGGGTCCGCGAACAAGAATAGGACAGGTTATATTTTTTGGACGGACTGGAATCACGGACGCGGATGGCAAACGGTGCACTATCCGCATTTTCAACGGCTCCATAGAAATGAATGTGTCCGCACCTTAAACGCTAAAATCGGCAGAACGGACACGGAAGCAAACAACGGTCGTGTGCATGAGGCCTTATTATGTTCATCCCTTTTCACACAGGACTTTGCCCATTCAAGTTAATAGATAAGCAAAAAAATATAATAAACACAAAGATTGGGCAAAGTGCAGTGATCTATTCTTTTTGAAGTACTTGAAGTACTTGCTCCAAAGATACTGGTTTGAAAAGTGTAGTATTTTCTGGAAAATTTACCTCAAACTAGTTTTACTAGACCCTGGTGACCACTTCCCAAGAGGACGAGAGGATTTGTTAAAGGGATTATCCAAGTTGTAAAATATCCCCCCCCCCCCCCCCCAATGCCGGGCCCCTTATATAGATGGTACTTACCCCACTCCTCCAATGCGCATAGCTCCTGCTCCCCACACAGCCCCTGCTGGATCTCCCTCGTGGGTGATGCTAGGGAGGCTCGTCCCAGTTGCCAGATGTTTTGATCTGCGCACTGGGGAGATGCATTGGCGGCCGTGCAGGTAGCAGGAGCTATGCGGATCGGATGAGCGGAGTAAGTTACCATCTATATGAGGGGCCTGGGTATTGGGGGGGGGGGGGGGGGGGGGAAATGTTTTACACCTTGGATAATCCCTTTAAGCCTTATAAAATATCCAAATGTTCTTTATGACTGGAGACAAGTAAGGCCGCTCGCTGGCCCTTGGCCTCTTCACCTCCCACATAGGGATCGCGACACCTAGTGTCGTCTGTGACTTTTGTCTCCCCTTAGTTTAGCTGAGCCTCATTTGGCTCGCTCCCATAGGAGCTTGTCTACGTGTCCTTACCCTCCCTTTTGCTATCCAAGTGTTTCTTCCCCCTTGACTCCCCCCAGTTCAGAATTACTTCAAGCCTAGCTGTCTGGGCGTCCTGTTGTAATCCACAATGTCCCATCTCTCTTTCTGTTCATACAATGCTAGAGGCCTCAATAAGCCAGAGAAAGGGAATCAGATCCTATACCGCTTACACCGCAAGCGCATCATGTTAGTTATGTTTCAGGAAACCCACTTTAAGGCCCAATCAATACCTAAATGCACACATGGCTACTACAACACTATCATAGCCCTCACCCTACGAAAAAAGTTGGGGGCGCATCTATTGCTTTTCACAAAAGCTTTTGACCAGTGGTACTATCCTCTGATATTGATCACAAAGGGCGATTTGTTTTCCTCAAGCTGTCCGTGGACCACTCTGTATACACAGTTGCTAATGTCTATTTTCCCAATCAGGGGCAGGTTCCCTTTGGTAAGACAGTACTCAGACGTCTCTCACGCTTCGCAGATGGTTCCTCTATCATACTTGCAGGCGATTTCAACATGGCATTGGACCATTCCCTGGACTCCTCTACCGGTAAGTCTTTGATCTCCCTAGCGTCCCACAACAGGTTTAAAAAACGTAATTTGTCCCACGGCGCAAAATACCGTCAACCAGTCACCAGGAAGGAATCTTTTATTGCAGCGATAGTGGGCTCCAGGCATCTCCAATTGAAGATCTACTGTGGTCCCGTGGCTGCAGACCGCCATACCTAGACGCCTAGGCTTGTCATACATACCTACACTAGTGTTGTGCCTACATTTGCACAACCAAACAAGGTGAGCCTTGCCAGTTTCTTTCTTCTACCTATCATTGTATCCACAGAATTACCCTATGGTGCGCCCATCTGTTTTTTTTACAGTTTTAATTAGCCTGCTATATTACAACAGGTTTAAGGCTGACCTGGCATCGCTCTGCCTGGTTGATCTTTGGAGGGTGCTACATCCGGGGGTCAGGGACTACAGCTTCCATTCTTAAGCTCATAACAGCTACGGCAGACTAGATTATTTGTTGGTCTCACACCAGCTGTTGGATTCTGGGCCCAGATGCTCCATGGATGACTTGCTGTGGTCGTTTACCTGGAGTTTGAATAATAATTTCCTTAACGATTTGGTCTGTCTATCGGACATCCGCTCTGCTATTGCAGACTTCATTCAAATCCACCAGTCAGATACTACCTGCCCACCGATACAGTGGGAGGCCCTGAAGTGTGTTCTTCGGGGTGTGTTCATATCACATGGAGCCAGACTAAAAAAGGAGCGCTAACAAAAACTTGCCACCCTTCTTGAGGCGCTGGATAGTAGAGAATCATTAAACAAAACTTCCCCCTCAGATCAGCTTAAAGCTGAAATATCTTCGACACGTCAACAAATCCTTAGGATTCTCGATCAAAAATCACTTTGCGTGCGAGACCGGATCAAATATGGCTTCTTTCAATACGGCGATAAATGTGGAAAATGGTTGGCAAGGGCTTTACATCCCCAACTACCCATCACCCATGTGTCCTCCATAAACTCACACACTGGAGGCCTGGTTAGTGCCCCGTCAGGCATCACCTCTGAATTTAGGACATACTATGAGAAACTCTACAATCTTATTTCAGGGAGAGGCCGCGAATCAGACTTAGACTCAACGTACTGCAGCAATTCAGGCCAACACACATCGCGGAGACTGCAGCCTCGGACCTGGAAGAGGATTTCACGGCTTCCGAACTTTTATGCGTTATTAAAGATCTCAAATCAGGGAAGAGCCCAGGGACTGATGGCCTGACCCCTCGTTTCTATAAGTTACTGGGGGAAGTCCTGTCCCCTGTTCTACTGCGGGCATTCAATCATATCTCCGGAGCCAACCCCTTTCCTCGCCAAACCCTTAGTGCCCACATCACGGTGACCCCTCCCTATGCGCCAGCTATCACCCGATATCCTTGCTTAATGTAGATTTGAAAGTTTATGCGAAGCTGCTGGCCCTGAGGCTGCATCCGTATATACCTAGCTGCGTTCACAGGGAACCAGTCGGATTCGTCCCTGGCAGGGAAGCGCACGATAATACCCTGAAGTCGGTTGGCATTATATACGAGGCGAGACAATCCGCAACACCAATGTGTCTTCTCTCAGTCGATGCCGAGTAGGCCATTTGATAGGGTGAATTGGCAGTTTCTCTCTAGAACATTAGAACACATAGGACTGAGATCTAACATGGTAGGTAGGATTATGGCACTGTATACCTCCCCCTCGGCCCAAGTACGAGTCAGCGGCATGCTCTCCAGCCACTTTGAGATACGAAATGGGACACGTCAGGGCTGCCCACTCTCCCCTTTCCTATACATTTTGTGTATGGAATCCCTGGCCAATGCCCTACGAGCCAACCAGTCCATCAAAGGCATACAAGTGGGACGCACCAAGCACAAGCTGTCTCTGTTTGCGGACGACCTCCTCCTGTATTTATCCTCCCCGAGAGTGGGTCTGCCCTCGGTCCTCCGAGAAATCGAAACATTCGGTCGCCATAGCAACTTCAAGGTGAACGTGCAAAAATCCGAAATCCTGAATGTTACTCTATCGCAGCGGGAGGTTGCCCACATCAGAGACACCTTCTCGTTCCGCTGGACTACCCCCGCCATTAAACACCTGGGGATTTACTTGCCTGCCAATCCAGCACACCTATACAAACTCAATTATAAACCTATCATCAGCTCTATTACAACCAGTTTACAAAGGTGGTCCCCCCTCCATATCTCGTGGTTTGGGAGGATTAATGCTCTCAAGATGTACATCCTCCCCAAGTTATTATATTTGTTTCAGACGGTCCCGTGCGTCCTCCCACTAATGTTTTTTTAATCAGATTCGCAAGCTAGCCTCGCAATTTATATGGGACGGGTCCAAAGCCAGGCTTAGTTACCCCACCTTGTCTCGCCCCAAATCCTTGGGAGGAGCAGGTCTGCCCAATTTTAGCTCTTATTATAGAGCTGCAAAAGCAAACTGTGTCCTAGATCTTATCCACAACAAGAAGGGGAAGCTGTGGGTGGAGATGGTCCATGAACTGTATCCTTCCGTGGCGACTGTTTTTTTGGTTGCCACAAACACACCAGAAACAGATACTGGATCGCAATCGCCCATCCCTCCTATATATGCTCGCTAAATCCTGGGGTAAGTTCGCGACCAAACTCAGCCTATGGCCCCTTAACGGTCCTTAACGTCTGTCCTAATTTGCCGGTGGCTATCAGGCACCTACCATCCTTCCATGCCACTTCTTTACCCGTGATCAAGATACAAGACCTCTACAGGAACATCCAAATCGCGGATGCTAGGTTTGCAACTTATTGGGAGAGGGAACTGAACACCACATTATCTGATGATCAGTGAAGGTTCACCGACACTACCCTTCGGTCCCCGACACATGCTGGCGCAGTAATGCAGCGGTGGGCTCCATGCTTCATATATGGTGGGAGTGCCCAGGAGTCTCTACTTTATGGTCAGATGTTTTTGCCCTATACAATGCTTTACATCACCTGAACGTCACACCCTCACCATTGACTGCCTTACTGTCCATATATACGGGGCGCTCCCAACAGATAAAAAGAGGGACACTTAGAATCTTTATTCAGGCCATGAGGCAAATTATCCCCCGCAGATGGTGGTCCACGGACAGCTTGCAGAGAATATCCTGGACCTCAGCCCTGGACACCCTAGTTCGTATGGAGGAACTTGGGTCAGAGTCCCATAACAGAGTACAGATTTTCTCTCGCTCTTGGGAGCCATGGTTCCAATTTCGAAACTCATCCCGTTTCGCAATCTGGTTGGCTACTGGTACTATTGAGACTCACAGTTCCTGATGTGGTTCCTGGGACACTAGGTAGTAAAGAACATTCTCAGCTTCCTTACCGGCTATGACCACCCCCCCCCCCCCCCCCGATCTTGTGTGCCTGCTAGCCCTGATTCCCTACAATGGGTAAATTGAACAGCATTACATTACCCATACAATATACGTGTTACCTGTACCCGTCTCCCCCCTCTGTCTTTGTGAATTTGTACCCCCGGTTTCATACAGTTGGTAAATCGAATAACTGTGTATTTTTCAAGCATTATGCTGCTTCTTTATAATTACTTCAGCTATATTTGGATTAATGTGAACTTGCTGACTATTCTATTCATTTTTTCTGCCTAATAAAAAATGATTGAACCAAAAAATATCTAAATGTTCACCCTGCCCATTTTATTTTCCCTCTTTCCATCAGTACAACCCTTTTTTCTGGCTTAACTTTGTAGCTGCAGTTCCCAGAAGAAAAAAAAAAAAAGGATAATAAACCATGATAATGGAAAAACTGGTATAAAATAAATGACTCCAATTATGTGTCATTTGGTGTAATACACTTCTGACCACCAGATGGCGATGGGAGCACAAGCCTGGTCTCTGCTTCCATATGGAGCTCTATTACATAAACCACTAGATGTATCTACCATTACATTTGATTCAATTTTGTGAAATTCCACATTGTATCTCAGCTCCGTGGCAGATTTTGGAAACTGACTGAGACTGGCGTTTTATATGGCCGTTCTAATACAAAGCGTGCTGGAGTATGAATCAAACTTCTTAAAAGGTACCTCTTATTAAAAGAGTTGCCTCTTTCACCAGTTTCTGGCATAAAGTATAGCAAAAATGTAGGGCCATGCACAAAATAGACATGTGCCAAAATTAGCATCCCCCCACACACACAATTCTGGTGCACAGCCCATAATAAATTCTGGTTTGTGAAGTGTGAGACTCATTCAATTGACATACAGATAACATCGGGCCAAATAATTTTTTGCTTCAAAAATTATGCTAAAAACTCTACATTTTTGTTAAAGAAAGCTATATGTGAGGGCGACCGCCCACAGTGCTTATTACACGTGGCAAATGGGCAGTGTAATACAGTACCAGCTAAGTAGATGAGATTTTCCAAATTGACTTACAATGCGGCTTTTGAAGTCTGCAGCATGTGAATTGTTGTGCTGATATTCAGAGCAGATTTCACCTATTGCAATAGCACGGGTGAGACCCTAGACAGATCGACAATGAACTCCACAGGTAACACATGCAGATTTTATTGTGGAAATGTAGCGAAAACCGCACGAAAATCTGCATTACTACGCTGCTGTGTGCATGTAGCCTTAGGCCAGAGACAGACCAATCGAGTTCAGTGCGACCTCGACTCTACTGAGTCTGTGTGCATTTCGTATTTTGCGGAACAGAACAGCTGGCCCCTAATAGAACAGTCCTATCCTTGTCCGTAATGCGGATAATAATAGGACATGTTCTATTTCTTTGCGGAACAGAAATATGGACATACGGAAACGGAATGCGCACCAAGTAATTGCTACATGCACATGAGTGTGGTTTGGTTCCGCATCCAAGCCGCATTTTTTGTGTGAATTTAATTCACTTTAATGGAGCCGCAAAAGATGCGGACAGCACTCCGTGTGCTTTCCGCATCTAGTGCTCCGCTCCGTACCCCCATAAAAAAAATATAGAAAGATGGGCATTGTTACAATGAATCCGCAAAAAAAAAAAAAAAAAAAACAGATGCCATACGGACTTCATACTTTTTTTTTTATCTGCAATTTGCAGACCGCAAAACACATACGGTCGTGTGCATGTAGCCTAACTTCCATTTTTCTTGCGGACCCTTTGAAATTAATGGTTCCATATACGGTCCGCAAAAAAACTGAATGGACATAGAAAGAAAATATGTTCATGTGCATGAGGCCTAATTCAGCAGATTCGAGGTCTGGCAGAGACACGGAGCCTTATAAATCATTATAAAGCCGTGGGATCCTGTCAGAGGAGCAGAGGTCAGAAGACGAGTTTCTCGCAATGAACTCGCTCGTTTGTGTCTGGACTAGGCCTCTGACACTTCAGTGAATCACGACCTCTGCTGTCCTTGCACATGTACCCATTGATTTTTAATGTGTTTGTTCACACATCAGTGGTGACCAAAACAAGGGAGCATGCACTAATTTGGTCTGTGATACGGATCAAACACATCCATTGAAGTGTATGGTTCAGTGAAAAATCACTGACACAAGATGGGTGGCATCTACGTTCTGTCGGTAGCTTTTGAGTGGGAGATGCTCTGGAAATTAATTTTCAGGTGAGCAGTGTCTGTGTAATAGGGATGACACATGGAGGGCAAAAAACTGACACATGGACATCTTCACGAATGGAACACGGATGTATTTTCCAAGGACACAGAATTGTGATCTTTTCCTCCACGTGCTGTGAGTTAGACTAGAACTATTCCTGCCTAGTCGCGCCGACAGCTGCCTTGGCCAGGATCGCAGACTACGGGCTCATGCACATATGAACATATTTTTTGTCTGTGTCCGTTCGTTTTTTTTTTTGCGACCCACATGCAGATCCATTCACTTCAATGGGTCAGCAAAAAAAGAAAAACAGAAATTATTCTGTGTGTATGTCCGCGTAGCTGTTCTGCAAAAAAGATAGGACATGTCCTATTCTTGTCCGTTTAGCGGACAAGGATAGGCATTGTTACAGAGAATCCCCACCAAAAAAGGGATGCAATATGGATGGCACACGGACGTCATCTGTATTTTTTGCGGAACGTAAAATACATACACATGTACATGAGCCCTACAAGTGATCCCATAGAGATTAATAGGACTGCAGCACCATCCCATTAAGGCTAGGTCTACACGACGACATTAGTCGCGCGACAGGGCGCAACAGTTGTCGCGCGACATTTTGTTGCATCAATGTCGCGCGACAATTTTTATAATGGCAGTCTATGGTGTCGCACTGCAACATGCGAGATGTTGCGACTGCGACGCGACAGTCGCAGAAAAATCCATCTTGAATGGATTTTCTGCGACTGTCGCGTCGCAGTCGCAGCATGTCGCATGTTGCAGTGCGACACCATAGACTGCCATTATAAAAATTGTCGCGCGACATTGGTGCAACAAAATGTTGCGCGACAAATGTCGTTGTGTAGACCTAGCCTGATTTCCACAAGATAACCGGTACTCCACGATCCTGGCCGCGACCCATGTTGCCGTCTAGCCCTAGCATTAATGACAGAGAACACCCAGACCGAATATTAACTCATTCAAAGGGAATCTGTCAGCAGCCACCTCCCTATCACCTGATTAAAATGCAGTTTTGGTTTTGCTGATCCGAGTTATGATACTTTTTATTACTATGTAAATTAAGCCTTTGGTGCAATGAGGACCTCACTATCACCTTTGTTGCGCCCAAGCTCCACTCCTTTCTGTGGCCAGCCCCTCCCACGCTGCTTTGATTTACAGGAAAGAGGTGGAGCTTGGGTGCAACGAGAGCAATGGTGATGCCCTTATTGAACCAAGAGCCTCAGGTCAACAAAAGGAAACCAGCTTCAATCAGGTGAACCACAGCTACTGTATGCGTCTATGCAAGCAGTTTTATAGGGAGCTCACTGCTGATGGATTCCCTTTAATTGAAAGAGCACATACATGGGTGATTTTTTTTTGCATGTTCTATATTTATCCTTTTTCCCCGCAAGATAGATTAATTAATTGAAATGAATGGGTCTGCAGGAAAAATGCACTGCACGCAGGCTCCACCAATTTTAAAACTGGTCCGTTTCTGACCAGAACATGGAGGATTTTTTTTTCTACTGGTCTCTTAAAGGCTATGCACACCTTTGGGCGCTATTTTTTAAAAATTATTATTGCATTGTACTCATTTTTTAGCTAAAATGTTTTTATTTTATTTGGTCTTTATTAAAAATTTGGCATTCTTTTTTCTGTACAGAGCTAAGATGCTCTAGTAGCAGCCCCTGGATTTTCTGTCTTTTCCGCCAGACCAGGAGCAAACAGGCTCCGTATCTCTGCTCTCTGACATCATAAACACTGATTATAGCTCAGTTCTTAACTTACTGATAAGGCCTCTTGCACACGACCATATGACTTTTTCAGTATTTTGCGGTCCACAGAAACCGGATCCGCAAAAAATACGGATGACATCCGTGTGCATTCCGTTTTTTGTGGAACGGAACAGCTGGCCTCTGAAAGAACAGTCCTATCCTTGTCCGTTAATGCGGACAATAATAGGACATGTTCTATCTTTGAACGGAAACGGAAGGCATATAGAGTACCTTCCGCATTTTTTGCGGATCCATTGAAATGAATGGTTCCGTATATGGAACGCAATAATCAACGTTCGTGTTCAAGAGGCCTAAGGGCTCGTTCACACGATTGTGCCGTTTTTTGCGGTCCGCAAATCGCGGATCTGCAAAACACGGATGGTGCCCGTGTGCCTTCCGCAATTTTTGGAATGCAACAGGAGGCCTATTATAAAAAAATGCCAATAGGACAGAATTTTTGCGGGGCCACTGAAAATAATGGTTCCGTATACGGACTGTATGTGGAACGTAGAAAACGGCCCGAATACAGAACGCAAAATACGTTTGTGTGAACGAGCCCTAAGAATGTGGCTAAGTGTTTATGACCTGTTAGTAGTTTAGAGATAAGGCCTCGTTCACATATCCATTTTTCACTTACGTGTGCTGTCTGCATTTTCTGCCCATTGATCTAAATGTCTCTGTTCATATTTCAGTATTTTTTTTTTCTGAACGTGGGTCTGTGAAAAAAATTTAAATCCCAGTGACTGCACTACTTTGATCCGAGATGTGGATCAAGCACGCCCATTGAAGTCTATGGGTCCGTGAAAATCACTGACACACATCCGTGTTGCGTCCATTTTTCACTAAAGACTAATAAGAGATTCATTGGAAATTAATTATTAGTGGAGCAACGTCAGCGGACACATGGACCAACCACTTTCCTTCTGGATGAAACACATACACTTTTTTTTTTCACAGATGTGACACTGACACAGAAATGTGAACGAGGCCTAAGGCTTATTAGATGACCGGCACAACGTGAAAGTGAAAATACCAGTCACACAGCTAGAAAAACCAGTTAACCCTTTGTGACAGAGCATCTCAATATTTTAAATAAAGGCCAATTGAAAAAGTGATTTTTAGCCAAAAATGAAGTAACAAGCAATCATAAAAAAATTGCCCCAGAAGGTGTACATAGCCTTTAAGGAATATATCCTTATTCTGATTTAGGACAGGGCGGACGGCTCCATCCGAACCCTGCAGCCAATGACAGTTTCATCTCTTTTTTTAGCACTTGAGTAATTAGTTGCAGCCCTTCCCGCGCAGCGTCATCTGTGAATCTATTAGAATTTGCTGGAATCCAGGCAGGAATAGAGCCGTCGGCCATGTAACGAGGGGCTCTGCATATGTGCGGGGCTCCATGGGAAATGCATTTTCCCAGCGTAATGAGCGCACAGAAATTCACACATGGACCCCCTGAGGGCGACGGCGGAGCTGTGTCCTGTATCATCTGATCAGCAGCACTAATCTCCTGTGTGCAATTAGTGAGGCTGCGATGTGCCGGATCAGCCCGGGCGCTCATCTTAGATCCTCTTATCTGCTGCGCCACATTTCCCTGCAGTCAAGCTGTAGACATAAAAGAAGTGAATGGGGCCGCAAAGGCCTAGGGGACGCAACATCGCGGCATGTGAAAGAAGAGGGCGTCCATGGGTACATCTCTTACAGCCTGGTTGCTGCAGTCATTTGCCACACTGTAGAGAAGTCCTGTTCACACAATGCAGTGGGGAACCTTGGCACTTCACATCTACCCCGACAGATAAGGACATCTAGAGAAGGCTAGACACAGCTGTGAACGGACACGAGACAAGAGCTTCTCTTACAGGACACCAACTGCTTAACTGTCTTTGAATGATGTCACTCCGTGAGGACAGTGATGTCACACAGACTATAGATCTGCCCATACACATTACATGATGATCTGTGCATGGAGCCACCTGTCTCGGGGGAAAGGACAGACCACACATTAGATGATATCATACTCAACACTATGGTCTGCTGGGAGATAGCGTTAAAAAAAAAAATAAACGTATACGTTTTACAATAGAACAGTATGGCATAGGGTAAACGTATACCCTAAACACATGACACAAACGTGATGTGAACCCGCCCTTAATGCCACCCTTCCCTACGCTGGAAGCATAGACAGGGCCTTCACATAAACTGTTCCCCTGCCATACAACCCATCCTACCACTCTACCCAAGGAGCCTCAGCTGGACCTTGGCTACCTCCACCAGATTCAATAGACAGCTAAAATAGAACATGTCCTATTCTTGTCCGTTTTGCGGACAAGGATAGGCATTGTTACAATGGATCCGTAAAAAAAAAAACGGATGACATACAGACGTCATCTGCAATTTGCGGACCGCAAAACACATACTGTTGTGTGCATGTAGGCTAAAGCAAAGTAAGAGTCAGTGGAGTCAACATGCACATAAGCTGCAAGCCAACAATAATCAGGGTCAGCGTCACTCATACCAATCAGACACAGAAGCAAAAGGAAAAATATCCCGACTGCTAAACTATTCCCAAAGATAACAGGCCGAAGGCTAAAAACTCCCAGGCCACCGGCCAAAGCTCAGGCCCTCAGACAGTGCAAGTCCACCGGCCACATGTGCCTGAAGAACCTGGAGACTACGAAATGCAGCCGGGTGTGGTCCCAAACGAGAGGAGATTCATGGTACGACCACACGGCGAGGTCAGGAAACCGCCGCATCCTAATTTTCAATAGAAGTCAACGGGGAAATAGGTTTGAGACAGACCTGGCACTTTCTAAAATGTGATGGCTGCACCTGTTGTGTATGTGCGGTCAACCATGCCTGACCGCTTGGCTGTACAACTGATCAGCCGCTTGCGGTATATGTTTAAACACATTCCACCACATGTATCACCATTTGAAGTTAATCAGAGGCTAAAGAGCCATGAAAATTCACAACAGTTCAAACAACAGTCAATAAACGATCACGGACAAAAAAAAAAACACACCCAAAAAGCATTATACATGCGGTAACCAACTGTGTTCCCTAACCATGCTGTGCGGTCATACCCTCAGAGCTGCACTCCACAGCACTTAACACACATATCAACTAAGCCTTGACCCTGACTTCATAAACTCCCCCTGGAGTGGTGCCGCAGCAGGACCCTTTAACCCCCCTAGGAGTGCCGCAGCAGGACCCTTTAACCCCCCTAGGAGTGCCGCAGCAGGACTATGGGGCGTGGAAGTCCAGGAAGAGGGCAGGGAGCATCAAGCCTTGCTTTATCAACTTCCTCTACTTTCCCCTTTATTCATTCCATGCTCCACAGCCCTGGAGGCCACATTGTTGGGCTCCTTTGGTCGGGGGACAGGAAACCACTGAAGGTGCAAGTGGGCGTTCCCTTTTTAATTGCTCTAAGGCAAGCATGCTCAACCTGCGGCCCTCCAGCTGTTGCAAAACTACAACTCCCATCATTCCTGGACAGCCTACAGCAGGGCTTGGTGGGAGTTGTAGTTTTACAACAGCAGATCCCTCTCAGCTGCTGTCATGGATGAGCAGAAAAACTGTTGTGTCCTGCATTTCATATTTCTCATAGACTTTCAGCGAACACCTGAAGCTGAAAAAAAGCTAAGAAAAACAGCAGACCTGTGCGAAAGCACCAAACAGTAAGGGTAGATCTACACGGCGACAATAAGTTGCGTGACACATAGGGCACAACTACACTGCAACATGTGTCACGCAACATTTTTCATAATGATAGTCTATGGTGTCGCACTGCGACATGCTGCGACTCCGACAGTCGCAGAAAAATCAATTTCAAATTATTTGTTTGTGTCACATGACCACAAAGCGGGAGTGAAGTGCTTGCTATTACTCCCGCTCTGTGGTCTCCCGCTGGCCCGCAATACTCACCTTTCCAGCAGGGGGCGTCCGGACACTCCACAGCACATCCGTGGTCCCGCGCTGCACTGACCTCCTGGCGTACACACGCCGTGACCTGACGCGCTGTGTGAGGTCAGACGCAGAGCAGTGCAGAACGATGGAGTGTCGGTGGCGCCCCTGCTGAACAGGTAAATTGGTACGACTAAGGCCGGACGCCCAGAGTGCACAGCGTCATAGCAACCAATGACGCTGTGCACTCCGGATGTCAGGAGGAGCGCGGGGGGGGGAGAGCTGCTGGCACAAGGGGGGAGAGCTGCTGGCACAAGGGGGGGGGGGAGAGCTGCTGGCACAAGGGGGGGGAGCTGCTGGCACAAGGGGGGGGAGAGCTGCTGGCACAAGGGGGGGAGCTGCTGGCACAAGAGGGGGGAGCTGCTGGCACAAGAGGGGGGAGCTGCTGGCACAAGAGGGGGGAGCTGCTGGCACAAGAGGGGGGAGCTGCTGGCACAAGAGGGGGGAGCTGCTGGCACAAGAGGGGGGGAGCTGCTGGCACAAGAGGGGGGAGCTGCTGGCACAAGAGGGGGGGAGCTGCTGGCACAAGAGGGGGAGAGCTGCTGGCACAAGGGGGGGGGGGAGAGCTGCTGGCACAAGGGGGGGGGGCTGCTGGCACAAGAGGGGGGGAGCTGCTGGCACAAGAGGGGGAGAGCTGCTGGCACAAGGGGGAGGAGAGCTGCTGGTTCTGGGGTGGGAAAGAGCTGAAGGCACTGGGGGGAACTAAAGCACTTGGGCTGATCACACAGTGGGAACGAAGGGTGTTGGGGACTGATGGCAGGGGGTCTGATGAGTTTATATAAAGGAAAACAGTCTATTAATTCATTTTTTCTCATTAAATTACTCGATTAATTGTAAAAAATAATCGACAGAATACTCGATTACTGAAATAATCCCTAGTTGTTACCCAGCCTTCTAAGCCTCTTAAGGGGTTGTTCTACAAAATATATTCTAAATTTTACAATCCAGCACCTGTGTCTTAATAATTTTGTAATTGCATGTAATTAATTTGTATAGCGCCACCTGCTGTTTGCACTTCTTGTAAACTCTCTGTCCAGCTCTCAGAGGTTGACATACATGCTCAGTTCCATCCTTCAACTGTCACCCGCTCCAGCAGAAAGGGCATGCCCCCTGAGGAAGTGCACGCTCCCAGCTGGATACAAATCTAGTACAGCAATTGGAGTAATGAATGGGCAGATCTCTGGATCCATGTGAGGTACGGGGCTGGTTCAAAGTTTGTTAGAAAGAGGCTGCCTTGTGCTATATAATATCCGATTTTCATTTTTCACATTACTCATGTGATAAACCCTTTAATAGCACACAAGTATATCTGCAATGCAACATAACCTGCTCCTGTGCTGCTGGGAATGCTGCGCAACAGCCCAACTGGCAGATATACAAGATGCTCTTATGCTGCAGCAGTTTTTGAAAACAAAAACAATAAAAACTGCGAGCTACTGTCAAACTTTTTTTTTTTATCAGCTACAAGAGAATATGCCTTTGGCTGCGTCTACACGATGACATTTGTCACGCGACAGATAGGGCACAACTACACTGCAACATTTGTCGCGCTACAATTTTTATAATGGCAGTCTATGGTGTCGCACGGCGACAGTCGCAGCATGTTGCAGTGCGACACCATAGACTGCCATTATAAAAATTGTTGCGCGACAAATGTCGTCGTGTAGACGTAGCCTTAAAGGGTTTGTCCAATGAAAAATATTCTACACTTTGCAAACCAGCACCTGGATCTGAATCCTTTTGTAATTGCATGTAATTAAAAATCTAGCATAGCCACTAAGTTATTCAATATAATATAGCTGTATAGCGCCACCGGCAGTTTGTTCTTTTTCATATTTCTTTGACCTGCTCCCTGAGATGGCCGCACATGCTCAGTTTCATTCTTCAACTGTCTCCCGAGCTGTGATAGGCAGAGCATGGACACGCCCCCTTAGCTGCAGCAGACAGGACACACACCCTGAGCTGTCAGCTTGATATAAATCCAGCAGAGCAATGAATGGGGAGATCTCTGGATCCATGTGAGGTACAGGGCTGGTTCTAGCTTTGTTAGGTGTATGATTTTCATTTTTTACATTAGTCATGGGAGAACCCCTTTAAGTGTACATTCATACGGATGTTAAAACTGGATGAATTTACACTTTTTTATGGCCATTTTGCATCAGTGTGTGTGCGTGCACTTTGTTTCCGCTGATCCGTTTTTAACAGCAGTTTTGCAGTTCAAAACATCGATACACAGACACCAGCCATGTGCGTTCCGCAGTTTGCGGTCCGCACATGGCCGGCGCTATGATAGAAATGCCTATTCTTGTCCGTGGCCGCGGATGCAGATAGCACATGGTGTGCTGTCCACGTCTTTTGCGGTCCCATTGAAATGAATGGGTCTGCACCCATTCCGCAAAATTGCAGAACAGATGCAGACCCATTCATGCGGAAGCGTGAATGGACCATAAAAATAAAATCTTTAAATCCCACCAGTGCCCTCTTTATATATAATGCCCCCATAGTACCTTCAGTATATAGAATACCCCCCCATTGTGTCCCCAGTAGAGATAATGGCCCCCTTTTCACCCATGGTATTATACATTTCTTCCTTTAGGGCAGACACAAATAAAAAAAATACCCACCTCAACCACTTGCACACGCAGGAACACTCGCCCCTCACTGCAGGCATCAGGACCTGTGCCCCCAGCATGATCATGTGACATCATCACACTGGGAGCACAGGTCCTTTTTAACAGCCTTTAGACGGGGGCACTTTTCTGTATCGTCCTGTGTAAAAGTGCCATTATAACGCCCTTAGACTGGGTTTACACCGTCAGGTTTTTTCTCACAGTTTTGAAGCCAAAAGCAAAGGGAAAAAGCACACAGGAAAGATTTTACTTCTCTTTTTCAAATCTTCTCTCGGTTTTAGCTTCAAAAACCTGAAAATGTACTGGCCGAGATGAAACGTCAACCACAGTCATAGCAGATGTACAAAACATTGGGAGAAAGTGCGTGAGAAACAAACATTCACACAAGTTATGTTAAGGGAAACTTATGAATTTTTCTGAAAAGTATAAAAAATAAAATTATATACACACACACGGGGTATAGGTGAATTTATCATCCTGTCTAATAAAAAAAAATAAAAATAAAAAGTGCAATCCCTGGGAGATGTGCACTTGAACTAATCAGCGCTCACAATGCTGTCTCTCTTCTCGGCTGAACGCTCCACATAGTGAATTATTACTCATCACACAACTGCAGAAAATAGGAAAATAAAGTTCTCAGGGCAAATATTTCCCTTGCAAACCTTATTATGGTCCCCACGTGCCCGGTATTAGGGCACATCTATCAGAAGTCCTGGATTTTATCGATTTGCAATTCAAGGCAGATTCATACAGCGTCTGTGAGCTTGACGACGAGCTCTGGTGGATTTTCCGATGTATTGTGCATTGGCGGCCTCGTTTCTTACGCAGTTTAATCCTGACATTTAGAAAAACAAAATGGAGTCAGGGGACTCAAACGTACAGGGAAAAAAAGAAAGTCCAAGGGAATCGCACCACAAAACATATAGTAATACAAGGCTCTTACTAATGTATTGTGATTGTCCATATTGCCTCCTTTGCTGGCTGGATTCATTTTTCCATTAAGTTTCCAAGGTTATGACCACCCTGTAATCCAGCAGCGGTGGTCAAGCCGCCACACTATAGCAAAAGGCAATGGCTTCTCTGGTGGCCGGGAGTGCACATAGGCACACATGTGCAGGAGCTCCCATCCCAGCCACCTCGTCTCTGCAGCGGGGGGCCACAACCCCTGCGAACGAGCAGTGTATAATGTGATGGAAAAAGGAAGCCAGACAGCAAAGGAGGCAATATGGACAATCCCAATACATTAGTAAGTGCCTTGTATTAACTTTCTCTGTAAACCTGCATAGACTACACTGCCTGTGCCTAAAGAGCTCAAAATCCCAGAAAACTACTTTAAAAGGGATTCCCAGTTATTTTTTTAAAAGACATCCCAGTTATATCATGTTATCCCCTACTCACCAAATAGGTGATGACTATTAAATTGGTGGGGGTCCTACTGCTGGGACCCAAAACCCTGGGGGCCGACATAAAAGAAAAGGAGAGGGTGACATGAAATGTGTGCTGCCGCTTCATTCATTCATTTCTATGGGAGTTCTAAAAAAATATAGGCTAGCGCTGTACCTGATCGGCGACAGTCTCCCCCAGATCTAATAGTTATCCCCTACTGGGTGAATAGGGGATACCGTTCTATAAGGCCTCCTTTTCCTGCAGTATGTTAAAAATGCCTAATGGACGGGGGCCATTAAAATAAACGTGTCTGCATCTGATCCGCATTACGAAACTACAGCGGGCGTGCGGCCTAACCAGAATAACCCTTTCACAATGTTTTGGTGGAACCCATAAGTATGTTGAAAGGGTTTTCCAAGATTTAAATGCCGATGGCCTATCCACTGGATAGGTCCTCAGTATCTGATCAGTGGGGGGTCCGACACGCAGGACCCCCACTAATCAGCTGTTTGAGAGGGCACAGGCACTCGCAGTAGCGCCGCAGCCTCCTCGCAGCTTACCAAGCATAGCGGCTGTGCGTGGAATCGCGCTCAGCCCCAGTCACTTCTATGGGGCCGAACTGCCCCTTAGGCCACGTCACCGATAAACGTGTCATCACTCGGCCTAGGGGGAAGAAGAGAGAAGGGTGCGGTGCTAATGCGAGCGCCGTTGCCTTCTTGAACAGCTAATCAGCGGGGGTCCAGCGGGAGCAGGTAGATACTCTTCCCTCCAGTGGGGTCTATACAAAACAAAGTTGGTAAAACGCTCAACAACCCCTTTAGAGAATTCATCTGCTGGATGCCGCTAATGGCTGCCCACTATCGCCGACAGTCCCATAGAGCAGTAGTGTACATGCATTACCACCGCCTTATTCAAACAAGGAGATTCTTCTTATCTGTGGGGGCCCCAGCCTATAAAACGCTTTCCCTGTACGTTGTCTTAAAGGGGTATTCTGGTTGTATGAAGTTATCGCCCTATCCACAGGATAGGGGATAGCTATTAGATCGGTGGGGGTCCTACCGCTAAGTCCCCGTATCCCCGACTGTGGATAGGGGATAACGTCTTAGATCGGCGGGGGTCCTTCCGCTAAGTCCCCGGATCCCCGACTGTGGATAGGGGATAACGTCTTAGATCGGCGGGGGTCCTTCCGCTAAGTCCCCGTATCCCCGACTGTGGATAACGTCAAACTACCTGAAGTAATACATTTTTCTTACCTGAAAATGTTGTTTCCTGGAGTCCGTAGGCAGCACAGGGACAACTCCATCTGTGCTGCCGCAGGACGATCAGGGAACACGTTCGTGTGCATGAGCCCTAAGGGGGGATTTACACACGGCATAAACGCAGTGGATTCTCCTCAGCGTTCACGGCTGGCATCCTGTCATAGGAATTTATCTACATCAATGGCTCCCAGGTCTCCAACCTGCAGCTTTCTGACAGGGCTTGCTGGGAGTTGTAGTGTAGTAACATGATAAACAGGTCAAAACCAGTATTTTTTTTTTACCACAGACATCATTACAAGGAGGTATTTTGTGAATATATATATATATTATATACACACACAGGCCACCAATTAGCATTTTCTCACAAAACCACAACATACACCCATGTTATTGCACTGCTACAAATAATCCCTTTGTGACAGAGACATCACCTCACAGCTGCCCAGAGAGCCATGATAAAACATCCCAGCACGACATGCGGTTACAGGGAGAATCGGGAGCTTTCTCTTCCACTATTGTTGCACTACTGCTCTCAGCAACCCTGAGAAATTGCGGGAAAGCGGCCAAATGACCAGCGATGCTCTGCGCATGCGCCGCCAGCGCTCTACACGAAATGGCGGCCGTGCTCCGCTCTCGGATCACAAAATGGCGGCGAGAATAATCCACATACTGAAGCGACACCAGGCAGATAGATCCTACAAAACAAGGCAACGAGAAAAAAAAAACAGGCGGTGTTTATCCGTGCAGAAAAGCGGCTAAATCCCGGGTTTATTATCGTACAGCTCCAAAGTCGCCCCTCATTCCGTGACACCTTTCTAAATCAATTGGGGCTCCTCATTATAACACACACCGTACTCCTCAACATCGATATTTTATTAGTAATCCATAGGGCAGATCCAGGTCCCGTAGCTGCCGAACCGTCCACTCTCGCAGCCGCTGCCTCCGCCGTTCCAGAAGCTTCCACCAACCCATCCCTCCCCCAGCTTGTCTCAGCGCGACGCGCATGCGTAGAGCGAATCCGCAGGCATCTCTCTGCGGCAGACAAGAATGTGTTGGGGGAAAGAGGCGTTCTGCGCATGCGTACTGAGCTACCGGGCTGTTATTGAGGGAGGGGGATGGGTGTCTGAAATGGAGCTGGGCATGCGCAGTACATTTCTACTGCCGGTAATTGGTTGCTAGGCACAAAGCCATAACTCGAGCCAAGTCAATGTCAGGACGTCTGTCATAAAGACAAGAAATGTGTGAAATGTTCCTGATTGTAGATGAGTGGTGAGATGTAGAGTACACAAGGCAGGAATATGCGTCAGTCTAGGGTTGTATAACTGCTGCGGGATATATATATCAGTCCAAGTAAGCAGTAAAACCGGACATAGAAAGATCGGACTTAAAAATAAACATTTGTGCTACGGCTTAAAAGTCGTGCCTTTTTTAATGCGACAATATTTAGTTGCATGCATGCCTCATAAATTATCCCAAGCCTATGCTAGCGCAGCGTATAATGTAAGAAAAGGTGTAGAAAGCTGGTTTTAGTAAATGACCCCCACTGAATTCAGGAGTCTCAATCAATGCCATTACCACAGGTGTCTAAAATCCAGCACCCTGGCCATGCAGTCTGCCATTACCACAGGTGTATAACATCCAGCTCCCGGCCAAGCAGCCTGCCATTGCCAAGATGTGTAACACCAAGCCCCTGGCAATGCTGTCTGCCATTGCAAAGATGTGTAACACCAAGCCCCTGGCAATGCTGTCTGCCATTGCAAAGATGTGTAACACCAAGCCCCTGGCAATGCTATCTGTCATTGCCAAAGGTGTATAACATCTATCCCCCAGCCAAGCAGTGTGCAATTGCGACAGGTGTATAAAATTTAGAACCCGACCATGCATCCTGCCATTGCCACAGGTGTATAAAATCCAGCACCCGGCCATGCAGTCTGCCATTGCCACAGGTATATAAGATCCAAGCAGTCTGGCATTACCACAGCTGTATAACATCCAGCCCCCGGCCATGCAGTCTGCCATTGCCACAGGTGTATAAAATCCAGCACCTGGCCATGCAGCCTGCCACTGCCACAGGTCTATAACATCCAGCCTCAGCCATGCAGTCTGCCATTACCACAGCGTATAACATCCAGCCTCCGGCCATGCAGTCTTCTATTACCACAGTGTATAACATCCTGCCCCCGGCCATGCAGTCTTCCATTACCACAGTGTATAACATCCAGCCCCCGGCCATGCAGTCTACCATTACCACAGTGTATAACATCCAGCCCCCGGCCATGCAGTCTACCATTACCACAGGTGTATAACATTCAGCCCCCGGCCATGCAGTCTACCATTACCACAGCGTCTAACATCCAGCCCATGGCCATGCAGTCTTCCATTACCACAGTGTATAACATCCAGCCCCAGGCCATGCAGTCTACCATTACCACAGGTGTATAACATTCAGCCCCCGGCCATGCAGTCTCCCATTACACACATTTGTGATAGAAAAGAAAGAATGGCGTGGAAGAACTTGACTCGTCCACACACAGCCCAGACCTCAACCCTATCCAACACCTTTAGGCCTCGTTCATATTTCCCTGTTCATAAAAAAAAAGGGAAAAACCATCCGTGAAAATTTCATGTGCGTTCTGGTCTGCGTGTCAATGTTTTGCCCTCCGTGTGTCATCCGTATTCCACAGACGGTGCTCAACAATGGTGCATGAAAAATGACTGAAAAGTCAGTGGTTTGTCACAGACCCTTAGGGCTCATGCACACGACCGTATATATTTTGCAGTCCGCAAACAACGGATCCGCAAAAAATACGGATGACATCCGTGTGCATTCCGTATTTTGCGGAACGGAACAGCTGGCCCCTAATAGAACAGTCCTATCCTTGTCCGTAATGCGGGCAATAATAGGACATGTTCTCATTTTTTGCGGAACGGAAATACGGACATACGGAAACGGAATGCACACGGAGTAACTTCAGTTTATTTTGCTGACCCAATTAAGTGAATGGTTCCGCATACGGTCTGCAAAAAAAACGGAACGGACACGGAAAGAAAATACGTTCGTGTGCATGAGCCCTTAGGACTTCAATGGGCGTGGTGCATGTCTCCGTGATTTTTCGACTGACCAATGGTTTGTGGAAAACCACTGATGTGTGAACGAACACAATAAAATAAATGGGTACGTGTGCTGTCCATGATTTGTGAACGAGGCCTTAGGATGACCTAGAACGGAGATTGCGATCCAGAACCCCTTGTCCAGCATCAGTGCCCGATCTCACAAATGTTTTTCTGGATGAATGGACAAAAAATCTCATAGACACATCCAAAATCTTGTAGAAGAGGGGTATCTGGTCTACCTGCAAAGGGGGCTTCAACTCCATAGTATTACCTATGGAGGCAAAATGGGAGGTCATAGAAGCTCCTGTAGGTGGAATGTGTAGATACTTATCTCCATGTCTCGGCAGTGACCATTCTGACCACCCCACCAGTTCTGTTCTGTGACACGTTCTACCCAGTAACACGGCTGCTTGTTGCTTAGCACTGTTACCTGGGACACAGGACCATCACGCGATCCGAGCGATTGCTGGGGAGGGGGCTGTCATCGTGGGCGACCAAAAGGTTGGTAGGTAACCATGGAGACAAAGGAAGTCAGGAGCCTGGAACAAACAACTGATAACACTGCCTGCAGGTGACATCTGACCGGGGAGAAACACAGCAAAATGGATTTATAGCGCTACAAATGAAATACCGGATGATTATACATGCAATTATGAAAATGCAGCAAGGGAAGTGGTACTGTGCAGTGTGTATATATATATATATATATACAGAATAAGGGCAGATACTGAGGATTACACCCAGTATACAGGAGAGGAGAAGTGGTACTGTGCAGTGTCCATATATACAGAATAAGGGCAGATACTGAGGATTACACCCAGTATACAGGACAGGAGAAGTGGTACTGTGCAGTGTCCATATATACAGGATAAGAGCAGATACTGAGGATTACACCCAGTATACAGGACAGGAGAAGTGGTACTGTGCAGTGTCCATATATACAGAATAAGAGCAGATACTGAGGATTACATCCGGTATACAGGACAGGAGAAGTGGTACTGTGCAGTGTCTGTATATACAGAAAAAGAGCAGATATTGAGAATTACACCCAGTATACAGGAGAGGAGAAGTGGTACTGTGCAATGCCATATATACAGAATAAGAGCAGATACTGAGGATTACACCCAGTATACAGGACAGGAGAAGTGGTACTGTGCAGTGTCCATATATACAGAATAAGAGCAGATACTGAGGATTACACCCAGTATACAGGACAGGAGAAGTGGTACTGTGCAGTGTCCATATATACAGGATAAGAGCAGATACTGAGGATTACACCCAGTATACAGGACAGGAGAAGTGGTACTGTGCAGTGTCCATATATACAGAATAAGGGCAGATACTGAGGATTACATCCGGTATACAGGACAGGAGAAGTGGTACTGTGCAGTGTCCATATATACAGAAAAAGAGCAGATATTGAGAATTACACCCAGTATACAGGAGAGGAGAAGTGGTACTGTGCAGTGTCCATATATACAGAATAAGAGCAGATACTGAGGATTACACCCAGTATACAGGACAGGAGAAGTGGTACTGTGCAGTGTCCATATATACAGAATAAGAGCAGATACTGAGGATTACACCCAGTATACAGGGCAGGAGAAGTGGTACTGTGCAGTGTCCATATATACAGAATAAGAGCAGATACTGAGGATTACACCCAGTATACAGGACAGGAGAAGTGGTACTGTGCAGTGTCCATATATACAGGATAAGAGCAGACACTGAGTATTACACCCAGTATACAGGACAGGAGAAGTGGTACTGTGCAGTGTCCATATATACAGAATAAGAGCAGATACTGAGGATTACACGCTGTATACAGGACAGGAGAAGTGGTACTGTGCAGTGTCCATATATACAGAATAAGAGCAGATACTGAGGATTACACTCAGTATACAGGACAGGAGAAGTGGTACTGTGCAGTGTCCATATATACAGGATAAGAGCAGATACTGAGGATTACACCCAGTATACAGGACAGGAGAAGTGGTACTGTGCAGTGTTCATATATACAGGATAAGAGCAGATACTGAGGATTACACCCAGTATACAGGACAGGAGAAGTGGTACTGTGCAGTGTTCTTATTGTTTTTCCACGTGTAATATGAACACAATGCAAATCCTTATTCAAAGCAGGTTTTTACGGTTTTGCGTTTTATAGCTGTGAAATTGTAGCCGGTTAAATGATAGCTTGCCATTTTGCCTATTCAAATCGTCCCCCAGTCTGTACGTCCTGAGAGATGTTCACCGGTGGCGAGGTCACAGAGCAGTTTAGACGGCCATAACTGAGTAGGTGAGGGGCAATCACTGCATCCACAGATTGCACATTATGTCCAGGTTTATAAATTGCAAAATTCTCTGCAGCGGCGCCTCCCATGACGGGGATGTGGCAAAACGTGTGTGCACAATACAAGCGTACAAAGGTCATCTGTAAACGGCACAATCCCAGGGACGCCATTCACTATTTACTACCTGAACCTTGGACATAGATGTTTACTGACAGGGAGCACCCTATAAATGCCACACGCACACGTCACATTACCCATCTCCAGGTATCAGCAGCTTAGCAGACTGTGGGGGTCATTTGTAGATGAACCCCAGTATCACACATTATAGGCTTAGATACAGCGGCTCAACAGACAATATCTCACTTTATAGTCTTAGATACAGCAGCTCATTACCCAGTATCACAAACTATAGGCTAAGGCCTCCAGCACACTAATGTATTTTTGGCCCGCGTCCGATCCGCAATCTTTGCGGATTGCAGGCAGATCGATTCATTTCTATTGGGCTGCAAAAAATGCGGACAGCACATCATGTCCTATTCATGCGGTTTTGCGAACAAGAATAGGCCTTTGGACAATGAGGCCCGCAAAAAATGACAGAGCCGGTATCCTCACTTTGCGGATCCGCGCTTTGTGGACCGCAAAACGCATATGGTTGTGTGAATGTAGCCTTAGCTGCAGCAGCTCATAGGAAAGTATCACACGACAGGCTTAGATACAGCAGCGCAGCAGACAGCATCACACATAATGGGGTTAGATACAGCAGCTCAGCATACAGTATCACACATGATAGACTTAGATACAGCAGCTGAGCAGACAGTATCACACATGATAGGCTTAGATACAGCAGCTCAGCTCACAGTATCACACATGATAGGATTAGATACAGCAGCTCAGCAGACAGTATCACATGATAGGATTAGATACGGCATCTCAGCAGACAGTATCACACATGATAGGATTAGATACAGCAGCTCAGCAGACAGTATCACACATGATAGGATTAGATACAGCATCTCAGCAGACAGTATCACACATGATAGGATTAGATACAGCATCTCAGCAGACAGTATCACACATGATAGGATTAGATACAGCATCTCAGCAGACAGTATCACACATGATAGGATTAGATACAGCATCTCAGCAGACAGTATCACACATGATAGGATCACTGATTTTATATATATATATATATATATATATGCCGCTAGTTATAAGATTATCCACATTGGTGTAGTAAAAGGAGCTGTCTAGGGCCACTAAAAATGAAATGAAATGTACTGAAATGATACGAGTGAACGGCCCTTCATTTTGTCATTAGAAAGGTGACAATCAAGGTGGGATTTGGAATGGAGGCCATAGCATTCCTAGTATCAGATATGAAATAATCAGCATGATGGCATTCGATGCCTGTGTGCATATACAGAGATATTTTATTATGGCTGTAGGCCACCGCTCGGCTGGTTCCAGCACGTGTCTCTTATGTAAGGATGGAGGGGGCAGTAGTAGTGCGGTATCATGTTCCATGCTGGGACAGTGCCTTGGATCATTAGTCTTTGAGGGTCAATTACTGTCCTTAGACAGCTGCCTCCTGCTATTTATAGCAATATGTATGGGCTATGTGGAGAACGCCGCTGGAATAACGCACAGGAGTCCTAGAGGCCCCAGAGACAGCCTCTGAAAGAAGATGCCGGGAAGTACAGCTCTGAAGCCATGCTGAGAATTTTTAAATCCACAGTATGTCAACTGTGTGGATTTTAAGTGCCGATATCAAGCTTTGCAATGCAAAATGGTGAGACCTGGGGCAAATCTGCGTAAATATCTGTGATAAAATCCGCAAGTAACACGTGGATTTTGGTCTGGAAACTCAGTGAAAAACTGCACAAAAATCAGTGTGGAAACTCAGCTTAAACTTCAATGCTGTGTGCATACTATATACCTTTATATTGACAGCCTATGCTTAGGACAGGTCATCAACATCAAATTGGCAAGGGTCCGACTCCAGGCACCTTACCAGGGGTGGGCAACCTGCAGCACTCCAGCTGTTGTGAAACTACAATTCCCAGCATGCTCCATTTATTTCTATGACAGTTCTGAGAAGAGCAGAGCAAGTATGCATGCTGGGCATATAAGCCCCGCCCCTGACCCATCCAGAAACACCTATTTGTGGGCGGGGTTGGTATTAGCCCCACCTGTTTTCGGCTCAGGACTGTCTGTGAAAATCAGAGACAGTCCCAGCAAATTTGGGACAGTTGGCAGCTATGGGAGTTATTCACGGGTGCGCCTACCTTTCTGTTGCCCGAGGCGAAAACTGAAACGGCGCCTCAGCCTCCTAATGCCAATTTCTTAACCTAACCCCTTCCCTCCAGCCCTACTGTTAAAGACACACTTGGAAAACATTACATACAGCTCTACGAAACATACAGGGTAATACAGCGCCATATACTGTGCCCATTGTGCTTCCCAATACTATACTGCAGAAACAGATAATCCCCCTTCTCCTGCCCCTACCTGGCCTCATTGGTGGTGCACCCCTGCAGTTGTAGTTTCACAACAGCTGGAGTGCCGCAGGATGCCCACAGGATAGGCCATTGGTTACATGGCCTAGTTGCAGCTCAGTCCCGTTCAAATGAATGGGCTGGGGCTGCACTACCAAGCACAGCCACTATACAATGTACAGCTCTGTGCTTGGTGTGCTGCGAGGAGGCCGCAGCGCTCACGGGAGCCCCCATGGCCTCCTCAAACAGCTGATCTCCTCCACCAATCTGATGTTGATCAGTTGATGATGTCATCAATTTACAGAAACTTGAATACCCCTTTAAGCTTCGTGATGCATGTTATATTATGTTGTGCTAAGTAACAGTGCACGTGTGTAAAATATGTTACAGAACCTATTGGGGTGCAGAGGTAGCAACTGTAATCAGGCCCTGGTGCCGGAAAGCGCACAAAGACCTCTGTGTCACATAAGACATTTGTATTATAAACAGCATATTGTGGGGTGGGGGTAGAGCTATTACAGTATTTGCATCGTGACTGGAGCGTCAGGTTTCGCCCCCTGTACGTGATGGTGCTCATTGTGGGGGACTTTATAGGTGACGGCCACATCTGGCCTATATGCTGCAGATGTTTTGCAATGGATCTGCACACAGTGGCAGCACAATGGATGCGTTTTAACAAATGGTAATTTTTCTAAAAAAATTCTGCACATAGCTTCACATGCGGTACTGATTCCACGTCACTTTATGTTGCGGTTTTGAGCCCTGGATTTCCACCTTTGCAATGTGAAAGGTGAAGTCTGCTGCAATTCCACAGCATTTCCGCACGAAAATCTGCAGCAAAATCTACACTATTAGGTCAGATTTTGCTGTTGTGGATTTCAGCCAGGTACAGTGCAGATTTTTCCTAATGTGCAATACTACAGGCGGCTGCATTCATGTGCCCCTCAGCTCTGCACCCTTGGAGGGCCCCAGAGGTCAGCCTCTTTCTTCCCATGAAGGGTTCGGCTGGGAACCCCCATCCCTCCTCCAGTCACATTAGGAGAACAAAAACACCCCCCCCCCCCCAATCAATGTCGCGCGACACATGTTGCTGTTTAGTTGTGCCCTATGTGTCGTCGTGTAGCCCTAGCCTAATTCTCAATGCAAACTGCATCGTGAATATCTGTGTACAGAGCAATCACCTGCATGCCCTGTGTGTATAGAGCTACATGCACTTAATGGATACAGCATACTGCCTACACGGCATCTAGAGCTGCATGTAATGTATTTAGAGCTACATACACTCTATCTAGAGCTACGTGCACTATATGTAAAGCTGCATACACTGTATCTAGAGCTGCATGCACTGTATGTATAGAGCTACGTGCACTATATGTAAAGCTGCATACACTGTATCTAGAGCTGCATGCACTGTATGTATAGAGCTACGTGCACTATATGTAAAGCTGCATACACTGTATCTAGAGCTGCATGCACTGTATGTATAGAGCTACGTGCACTATATGTAAAGCTGCATACACTGTATCTAGAGCTGAATGCACTGTATGTATAGAGCTACGTGCACTATATGTAAAGCTGCATACACTGTATCTAGAGCAGCATGCACTGTATGTAGAACTGCATGTAGTGTATGCAGAGCTGGGTGCAATGTACATATAAAGCTACATAGACTATGATGGAAATGTATCATCCCCTCTGCACCAGAAAACTGGACCTAATTAAAAAATAAAAAAAATTACAAAGTGTGGCACACATTGTAGTTTCACAAAATGTTGCCACAAGGCGCCGTTCGCCACTTTCTGAGTGGCGTGAAGCCGGTGTAGGCAACCCATTAGATTTATTACAACCTGCCCCAGGAAACAGGCATTGATTATAGTGGACATCTACACCGGCTCTTTTGCTGATATAGACCTCCGTTTTGAGGCACGGACCTGCCCAGATGCGCCTCTTACTAAATGTGGGGAGAAATGAATACCGATGTGTAAAACGCCTGTCTTGATAAATCTCCCTGTCTACGTATAGAGCCGGGCGCACCGTACGTGTACAGCTGAGGGCGCACAAATTGACTTTGTAATAAATTAGACCGAAAAATCCTTAGGTAGTTTATGCAGCAAATTGATCACATGACGCACGACGTTTAGCAATTACGTCACAAAAATGGCTTGGAAAACCAAGCAGCCACATAAAAAAAAGGACAAAACATTGCACCGGGTTTGTCACAGGGGCTCGGGCTGGATGATAAATGTGGCGCAGGGACAGACGCTTCTGAATATGTTGCCGTTATATAAAGATTATTACTATAATGATTTTGTCTCGCTCCCTCGCAGCCATTGGTCGGCTCCGTTTGAGAGACAATTTTACGCCAGAATTGTGGCGCCGTTTTGGAGCAAAACGGCGCCTCTCAGGCCACACCCTCTTCTAGAGGATTAAAAAAAATATAGAGAAAGTCTAAATGCGCCAGATTTTAGTCGCAGAAGCCATTAAATCTTGACTGCTGGCAGAATGCTTCCTCTATGGAGTCCTAGCTCCATTGCAGGCTCTGGAACAGCTGCCTGCGCTCCTCTCTGTGCTCTCTGCACACTGCTCCCTCTGTAATGGTGCCTGTCTGTTCCACACAGCCAGCCCCATCCTCTTTCTCACCCCCCTTCGTATTTTTCCCAGCGCTTCCCCCACCCCAAAGAAAAATTTCATAGCCAAATGCCAACGCGCATGCGCACTGCTACGACCCGCCACTGGCATCTGCGCAGACTGGGAAAGTTCCGTTTCGGCGCCTGCGCAGAGCGGCCCCGCCCTCCACCACCCCCTCAGCTCCCCATTCACCTCACTGGCCGCCGCGCATGCGCAGAGTCAGTGTCGGCGCCGAAGAGCTGGTTGTGAGTGTGTGACCGGGACGCGGCGGAGAGAGTGAGAGAGTGCGCGGCGCAGAGGAGCGAGCACATCCGGGGAGATCTACAACAACCTGCCCGCCAATGCTGGGCTACGCGGCCCTCCTCACCCTACCTCCGTCTGCATGAGCCGGGACACCGAGCCAGCATGGTCCGGGAAACCAGGCACCTGTGGGTGGGGAACTTACCCGAGAACGTGCGAGATGACAAGATTATCGAGCATTTTAAACGGTGAGTGGCCGCGACGTGGCGGAGGATACTGGGAGATCACTACCGGTGCAGGAGACGGGGCTCTGCCGGCTGGATCCTGATTATTCCGCCAGTGACCGAATGTACCAACGGTTCCTGACAGGATTTACCTCAGATATTCGGCTGCTGACCGATCACACTGGCGGTACCTGACCGGATTTACCTGGAGTACGAGGCTGCAGCCGGTTACTCAGGCTGTGCCCGAATCTAGCACAGTCCCTGACAGGATTTACCTCCTCTACCCGGCGGTGCCCGGTCCTACAGCCTGCGCCGCGTGGGCACCGGCGGCTCCTGACAGGATTTACCTCAGATACCTGCTCCCCAATTCTCCCACCTGCCCTCCATCAAGATTGTCACCTCTGTGCGGCTTGTTTTGTCCCTGGCTGCAGTGATAGTCCTGTCCTCGTGGCTGGGAGACCCCCCCCCCCCCCCAAGTAGCAGCACCCCAATAGTTACAGGGGGTGCTCTATAGGATATACCTCAAACTCCTGGTGCCTCCTGTTTCTGGTGGCGGTTTTGTGACTGGACCCTACGTCGTCTCCCCCGTTTCTGGTGGCGATTGCGTGACTAGACCCTACATACCGCCGTCTCTGGTGGCAGTTGCGTGACTGGACCTGATGTCCCCCTGCCTCTAGGTGAAACATTGGCCATCTCTGGTGGTTTTGTTACTGGACCCTATGTCCCTCCATCTCTGGTGGCGGTTGTGTGACTGGACCTGATGTCCCTCCATCTCTGGTGGCGGTTGTGTGACTGGACCTGATGTCCCTCCATCTCTGGTGGCGGTTGTGTGACTGGACCTGATGTCCCTCCATCTCTGGTGGCGGTTGCGTGACTGGACCCTATGTCCCTCCATCTCTGGTGGCGGTTGCGTGACTGGACCCTGCGTCCACCTATTTCTGGTGACGGTTGCGTGACTGGACCCTGCGTCCACCTATTTCTGGTGTCAGTTGCGTTACAGGACCCAATGCCCCCCTTATCTCCGGTGACTGTTGAATGACCCCCCCCCATCTCTAGTGACAGAACCCAATGCTCCCCCCATCTCCAGTGGTGGTTGAATGACAGTACCCAATGTCTCTACCCCCCCCCCCCCCCCCCATCTCTAGTGTCAGTTGCGTGACAGGACCCAATGGCCCCCTTATCTCCGGTGGCTGTTGAATGACCCCCTCCATCTCTAGTGACAGAACCCAATGCTCCCCCCATCTCCAGTGGTGGTTGAATGACAGCACCCAATGTCTCCCCCCCCCCCCCCATCTCTAGTGTCAGTTGCGTGACAGGACCCAATGGCCCCCCATCTCCGGTGGCGGTTGAGTGACTGGACCCAATGTCCCCCCATCTCTGGTGGTGGTTGCATGAATGGTCCCAATGTCGTGTGTCGTCGTCCCCCATCTTTGGTGGCGGTTGAATGACTGGATCCAATGCCCCTCTCCCCCTTCTCCAGTGGCGGTTGCATGAATAGACCTGCCATTCCCCTGGCTGTAGACCCCATACCTTACCTGAACCCCTGTGTCCCAGCAGCTCCATCATTATGCCCACTCTTCCTCCCTGGCAGCCCTTTGAATGTCCCACTGCCTGTAGCACAATTGCTGGTGGTTCCTGTGCTTTCCTGCTGTGACCTGGCTTTTCTTGGCCCCATCTTTCCCATGGTATAATTGATTGGATTCCTCCACCATTTACCTATCCCTGTGCTTTACCCATTAATCCCATTGAAGTGCTGGGTGATGCCTGTGACGGGCCCCTCCATCTCCAGTGTCTTGCACTGTCCCTGTGTATGTAGTGTTGCTGCAGGGCTGATCCAGACACCATGTTCTGTCAGGCTCCTGCGTGGACACCATGCCGGCGGTGTGCATTTCTCATCGTGTCCCTCTCTTTCTATATTTGTGCTGCGTCCTCTGTAGGGGGGGGGGGTCAATAATTTATGGTATGTGCAGAATATTCCCGTTTTCCTGGATTTGAGCCCGATATATGCTGCAGGAGCACATCCATGGGTTTTGCATTGGTTTAAATGCGATGCCACATTTTTTTCACTAAGTATATATGTAGCCTGCGTGTGTGTGTGTATATATATATATTCAGGGCACAGGGCGGTTATAAAGAAATGTGCGCCATCCTGATCTTGGCTGGAGATGCATCGCTTGTATTGTTTGTGATTTTGCTCTTGGGCTGGTGAATTATTAAACATTTTACCCTTCCTCCCCTTTAATTTCTGTGTGTGTGCATGGGGGAGGGGGAGCTGTGGGATTTCATTGCGCTGTGTTCACAATGGCTATTAGTCCTGGATTTCATGGGAACCTCAGGCTAGGATCCCGTCCTGTCCACACTGCCAGGGAACTGACCCCGGGGTCCACGCATAGTCCCTGCGATGGAGGCAATGTCAGTGTTTCCCGTGGACAAAAAACAATAATAAAATGTCTTTAGCCTATTGTACGCTGGGGGAGGGGGGGAGCTGTGATCTCTGCATCCTTGTATGGATAATTCCCAGCAGTGACCTCCCTGCTCCCACCCATAATAATCCAGAGCCGTGGGTTCTGCAGATCCCGGAGCGGAGGTTCTCCTTAAAATGGCGACCAGCACCTTTCTTTGGTTTACTCCAACCCCCCCCCCCCCCCCCATCATCCCGGGTGCAAGTTGTGTACACAGACGTTTGCCTCCCCTACGACATATCCCTCACAGCCTCTCCCTCTGTCTCTGCAGTGACGCGGTAACATTTGGGCACCTTTGTACGCCAGGAGGGGCTCCTCTTCGCCTCCAGCGCCGGTTATTTTTGGAGCCCCCCCCCCCCCCCCCAGGTTAATCTGACATTTTGTACTCGGCAGGATCGAGCAAATAAAGCCTCTTGTGTTGCTAGGATTTTCACAGCGACTGAAAAGGGCTTTAAATATTGTGCCCAAAGTTACCATGGAGAGGTTGCTAAGAGATGCGGCGAGGGAGGGATCTAGATGGCAAATTCACAATAAGCTCCTCTTATTTAAAGCAGGGGGCATCTGCCGTGTGCGTACGCTGCGGAGCCGCCGTGATTATTATTTTTTAAATAATGGTTATTTTACATGGTATTGTCCGCAAGCTGGGAATGTGAATGGAGAATCATGTCCTGCATCCCAAAATCAGAATCTCAGCCCGACCTGGCGCAGACACTTCTCCAGACAGTCGCTTTTTGCTTCTTATATCCTTCTGCTTTTTGTGTGTGTATATGTATATATATATATAATATATACACACACACACTGCGTGTTCTTCCCACCCATCCCATGAAGATTATTTGAAGCTTGCTCACATAAAAGCCTCTTTGGATCTAAAGAGAACATGTGCTTCACCGCGCTGTGAAATGCAGTCATTTTTATTTAGAATTTATTTTTTTCTTCTTTTTCCCCTTTCTTAAAGCTGCATTGTCCTTGGGAATGTGTAAACAGCAGTTTGCCTTTGTCTAGGGTGGGAATGGCTTTTATTGTCCAATATCTGCAGTTACTGCGCCTTTTGTTGAGTAAATGCCCTGCTCTTGTAGATTTTACATCTGAATTGCTCCCTGATTGCTTCAATGGTATGTTTACTGTCGTTTCCCACATGTTAAATACCCTCTGCGGAAAACCCCCCAAAACACACAAAAAATAAAAAAAATACCAGTTGGATCGAATGGCTCTCAATCAGCCACTATGACAAAATAGAAGAATACACGTCCAACATCCGATGTAAGAGAAATACTATGTGGACTATAGATCTCCAACTAGTGAAAGATGGCGTCTCCCTCTATTACTTCTAAATTCTATGCAGTATATTACATTTCTCTGGTGAAAGTGCGATATCCTGGAGCGATTCCAGTACGCCGTGCAGATGAGCCCCTCGCAGCATAGACATCAGTGTAAAATCCTGGCCTGCTTTAACGTCGTTTGGAATTGTTTTCTATGGGGCTCCTTGACGCCTTGTTTTGTCACTGTGCTGGGGAGAATTGCAGGGTTGGTTGTCACCGGGCACATGCCGCTCATTAGGGCATTGTCACAACGTAGGAATCGGTGTTTCTGAACCTTCCAGTCCCTGGGTCCTTGCACTTGCTCAGTTTTATCTGGCTCCGGTTATCTAGGTTAATAGTTAGACAGGTCCACATGCCTGTTCACTGACTCACCACGTCATAGCCCATGTTTTCACCCAAGGACAAAGTCTGCAATGTGGTTTTCTAAATTGGGCCGGCTCGCTCCTTGTGTTACATTTGGTCGTAGAGCTTTGTTGTGAAATGTGGACTTTACCTACTAATACTCTGTATGGCACTGCGGCTACAAAGAGCAACTTGTGTTTAGGTTGTCACCAAGGTGCGTTGCTGGAAGTGCAGCTTCGATAGAAAATACTTTGTCTATGCATTATATCGCTCATTGTCCCAGTCGTCGTCCTGACTAATTCGCTTTTGTTCATGTCATTGTTTGTTGTGCCGACTCTTGGAGACGCGCGTGTGACTTAGTGATTTTTATGCGGCGTTTGATTTTTTTTTTATCTCTCTCCCCCCCCCGTTGTACAATGTGTTGTTTGATACCAAAATAGATTGGCGCATATTTTGACAGCCTGGATGGGAATGGGCGCTCCTGATTCACACTCTTATACAAATGACCGTACATTGAAAGCAGAATTATTTACCATGTTTAAAAATTGTTTCCGTTGTTCAAATATTGTAATAGTTCTCTACTGTTTTAGTTAAAAACTACCCAAATCCAGAAAATGTTTAAAACAAGGGTGCTGCTATCCCTTTAGGGTACCTGCACATGGGCACGGGCTGTCATGCAGACAATGCCGCACACATTTCCATGTGTTTACGCACCAAAAAGCGGATTTGCTGCATATCTCACCCTTGCATTGAAAAGTGTAAAATCCGCGCAAAGAATTGACATGCTGCAGATTTCAAAATCCGCACAGGACAAAAAAGTCTACATGAGATTTGTCTAATCTCGTACACTTTGCTGGTATTGTAAAACTGTACTTAATCCGCAACGCGCGCAGGTAGCCTTATGGCAATGCAGCGGTTAACACTAATCGCTAGGCTGCCCCTGTAACTGCAGTGGTTTCGGGTAGCAATAACCTCTGTGTGGTACCTATTGCTCTGCCCCATGTTTAACAGCACCTAGGCTTCCTACACACGTGGATTAGGCCACATGCACACGATAGTTGTTTGTTTCCGTGTCCGTTTTTTTTTTTTTTTTTTTGCTGACCACAAAACACATACGGTTGTGTGCATGTAGCCTTAAACACAGTTTTTCCACCTAGAAAACCCACAGCGTAAGGGCTCATGCACACGGCCGTTGCGGTTTTTGTGGTCTGCAAAACCCTGATGCCAGGCGTGTGTTTTGCATTTTGCGGAACGTTCTGCCCTCTGTAGAACTGTCCTATCTGTCTGTTAAATGGATTGGACTTGGACGTGATCTATTATATTTATTTTGTTGGGCCGCGGAATGGACATATGGACGCATACAGTGCAAGGTGTGCTGTCCGCATGTTTTGCGGCCCCATTGCAGTGAATGGGTCCGCATCTGACACGCCAAAAATTTCGAACCAAAAATCTGTTTGTGTGCATGATCCCTAATTCAGAACCAGCAAGGGGAATGAGCTTTGCCAGATCTGAGGCGCTTTTTGCTTATTTTATTTTTTTCCTGTGCGGAAGTTGATCTGTCCAGCATGGTCATTGTTTCTGCGTGTTTTGGTGCAGAGAAATGGGTGCGTATTTACGGTTTTAAAACCCGCACCTGTGTGCGCGTACCTTACGCTATCTCTGGCATGGCAATTTGTTTCACAGTTTAGGTGCTGTAGACTAAATAATCATCTATGGCAGGACCTTTGTTTGGAACAATGGACCATTATGGTCTTGTGATAGTCTTTACCTGCTAGAAGTGAGACGTCCATGGCCAATATTTGTAATGTGAACAGAGCGGCAGGTGTCCGCACCTCTTGGAATAACCCGCCTCCGATCTGCTGTATGTTTGTTTAAAACTTGGTTAATGAGCAGATCGTTGTCATGGTTAATTGACTTCTCAATGCATAAGACCTTAAAGGACCGTATTTTTAGCCCGGATCAGATCCGCACCCATTCATTTCAACAGGGCTGCAAAAGATGTGTGTTGTCTGCATTTGTTTGTCCATTCTGCCGACCCTCCAAAAAATAGAACATTTTCTATTCTTGTCCGTTTTTCAGAAAGGGATAGGACATTTCTATAAAAGGGGGACGGCGACGTGCACACGGCCGGTATCAGTGTTTTGCAGATCTGTGGTTTGAGGACTGTAAAACACACACAGTCATGTGCATGAGGCCTAAGGAACAGCATTTCCATTTAATAAAAGTGTAGTCCGTCCTTGTCATGATTCAGCTAGAAAGCACACATTATCCTGTTGCATAGGGCTGCTGCCTGCAACAGTCAAACTGAAGGCTGGAGGGGAGAGCTATCAAAACTGCAGTAAAGGAAAACTGGCTCAGTTGCCCATAGCAACCAATCAGATTCCACCTTTCATTTTTCACAGCTCCTTTTGGAAAATTAAATGATCAAGCTGGTTGCTATGGGCAACTAAGGCAGTTCTCCTTTGAACTAGTAAATCTTCCCCTGGGTTTTCAGCTCCTTGTGGTTATTTTTTATTTGCTGCACTAAACGTGAACCATAAGGAAACCTACGAGAAGTACAGATGACTCCTCGTTTGGGAGGCAGCACTAAAGATCTTGGCCATGTTTTGGAGCTGCGTCCATGCCGTGTGACTAGATGGCTGTGGCAGTTTTCTGTTGTGATTTAGTAAGTGTATTCATACATGCTGGTTTTTCCCTGCATTAGTTTAGGCTACATTCACACGGCTGTTAAGATTGGTCCATATTTAAAGGCAATTTATTTATTTTGTATTTTTTTCATGGATGGCTTTCTAAAAACATTCATTAAAAAAAGCCCACTTGCATTGTATGGAGGCTTTCTGTCCATCAAAATGGACTAAATAAGATGTGACCCTCTTTCTTATGTTAGTTATTCAGATTTTTTCAGATTTTTTTTAAAAATAGACTTAAGTGGTTCTGAAACCGGGCATCGTGTGTTTTTTATTTTTTTTGTGCTTCACCTATAGGCTACATGCACACAACAGTATGTGTTTTGGGGTCCGGGGAAAAAAAAAACATGATGTCTGTATGCCATCCGTGTTTGTTTATTTTTTGCTGATCCATTGTAACAATGCCTAAAACGGACAAGAATAGGACGTGTTATATTTTTTTTGCGGGGCTACAGAACGGACATACTGATGTGGCTAGCAGACGGTGTGCTGTCCGCATTTTTTGCGGACACATTGAAATGAATAGGTCTGCATCCTATCCGCAAAATAAAACAAAAACGGAACGGACACTGAAACAAACATTCGTGTGCATGTAGCCCTACTTGTAGTGTTTCACGGATGCCCCCAATTGTATGGGGGCTGTCAGTCCATGAAAACAGATAGGATAGGACATGTCCTATTTTTTAAAGGCTGTTATACAGAGGCTGTCAAAAGACCACTGTGCTAATAACCCCATAGTCTACGGGTACTTTAACACTGCCGTTTTGGTTTCAGTTTCTGAGATCCATTCAGGGCTCTCACAAGCAGTCCAAAACGGATCAGTTTCCCCTAATGCATTCTGAATGGAAAGGATCCGCTTAGAATGCATCAGTTTGCCGCCGTTCCGTCTCCTTTCCGCTGTGCAGCGTTTTGGTGTCCATCTGACGGAACTGAGCCAAACGGATCCGTTCTGACACACAATGTAAGTCAATGGGGAAGGATCTGTTTTCTATGACACAATCTGGCATAATAGAAAACGGATCCGTCCTCCATTGACTTTCAATGGAGTTCATGACGGATCCGTCTTGGCTATGTTACAGACAATACAAACGGATCCGTTCATGACTGATGCATGCGGTTGTATTATTGTAATAGATCAGTTTTTGCAGATTCATGACGGATCCGCCCAAAAAGGCGAGTGTGAAAGTATCCTACCATTGTTCTTATAACGGACATGTGACGGCCGTTAATTTTTTTTTTTTTTTTTTTTTTTTTTTACCATCGCATGTCCATTTTCCACTGTCGCATGTCTGCAGCATGTCGATTGTTGCATTTTTGGGGATTTCACCTTTCAATGGAATGGTGCGGTATGCTGAAAAGCCGCACCACAAATGCAATAAGTAGTGTGGATTTATGTGCGGTTTTGCAGATTTTCTGCTCATAAATCTGCACTCCGCTGGCACCCATTGGATATATTTAGATGTAGAAGCTGAGGTGCATGGTCACATCGTTTTTGGAGGCTGCTCGGCTCAGTTGGTCCAACTCTTCCATTATTTTTATTGTTCTGCTCTTCTGAGGGGGAGAAACAATGGAAATAACTAGTGCAGATGTGAACATGGCCCAAAACCACATGTGGAAACTGCATTTGGTTGTTCGGCAGTAGTGCTGATCTGTAATTGGCCTTGCATATTTTTTTTATACAGGTGAAAGTGTTAGATCTGGGTTTGAAAAACAACATAATTGCAGATGCAGTTTTTAAGCTCAACCTCAACTGCTGCATGTGAATACACCCTTAGGGCGCATGAACGTAAGGGCTCAGTGCCCGTATTGTGGACTGGCACAGTACACAATGCACGGTCACCCCCCATGTGCACTCTGTATTGCGGTGTGGCCTCATTGACTTGAATGGGTCTGCGATCTGCTAGATACGACTGACGATAGGACTTCATCTATCATTTGGGTGTATCTTGGGGATCAAAGACCCATTCAAGTAAATGGGTCTGCACCACAATACGGAGTGCGTATTTTTTTTGTGTGTGCTATGTGTGTGTTTTATTTTATGTATTTTTTTGCAGATAGTACACTTTCTATGAGACCATGCACACCTTCTTGTTTGTGGATCCACGTGGCCGTTCTGCAAGTTATAAAACATGTCCTGTACCTGTCCATTTTGTGGACTAGAATAGTCCTTTCTGTCGATGGGTTATTTTGAGCTTCAGCAGTTTGTGCTAATTCCATCAGGTTTTGTTATTTTTCATAGCAGAAAAGGTCAGTCAAAGAAAGCTGAAACTGAGCTGATGCAGCTAATGTTAAAAAAAATTTTTTTTAAACTTTCTGTAAAGAAAATTCAAGGCTCATGTGAATTTAAGGCAAATCGTTACCGTTTGATTGCAAACAATTAATATCAGACAATGATCACATAGCGTGAATGTATGTACTGTATTAAATTGCTGGGAGTTATACGTACGGTGTGCATATACCCTATAGGACGTCTGTACTAAATATACACCTATACTTGCCCAGTTGTACAAAAATGTGACCTCCAGGATTCTAGGGAAGGGTCTTTTTTTTTCTTTTGTTCTTTGCACAATATTGGCCACATGTACATAGCAGGGTGTTTGCCATTGCTGCAGGTTTTATCTTAGAACATGTCTAGCAATTAGTAAATCACCGTGTCATAGGGAACAGCAGCCTTCCTATTCTCTGGTTGCTACCTCTGTTCTGATGGCAGTGAGGCTTTACACCCCTTTCGCAAGTTTGGGCATGAAACGCCCGGGTGTGGTTTTTGCTGTCTATCATGCTCACATAAGGTGTTTAACTCACCAGGTGTAAAGACAGAATGCTGAAAGGTTTTCAGCTCTTAGTTCAGCCTTCAGGCTGAAATGTTCACATTTCTAGAGAGGTTACCGTCTGAGCAGGTCACGGCTTGAAAAAAACACTTTGCAAAGATAATTTGCAAAGATAAATGTCATGGTTTTGGTTATTTTTGGAAAGATTTTCGTATGTATGTGTGTGTGTGTGTGTGTGTAATATTTTTTTTATTCCCTAAAGATGTTCATTGGTTAATATGTAAGGACAAGACATTGTGTATATGGATGTACATTATGGTTAGGTTTAATGTTTTCTTATTTCTTCCTTTCTTTTTTTTTTTATATTTTGCAGATATGGACGCGTCGAAAGTGTCAAAATTTTACCTAAACGTGGATCTGATGGTGGCGTGGCAGCCTTTGTGGATTTTGTGGATATTAAAAGTGCTCAGAAAGCACACAATGCTGTCAATAAAATGGGGGACCGAGACCTACGCACGGATTATAACGAACCGGGCACCATTCCGGGAGCTGCCCGTGTTTTGGATGAGACAGTTTCCATAACATCTCGTAGTAGAGAGGTTTCTGGTTTCAGAGGAGGTGGTGGTGGGCCCACTTACGGACCCCCACAATCACTTCATGCACGGGAAGGACGTTATGAGCGGAGACTTGATGGGTAAGTTGTATGGTTTCTCTAGGCAGGTATTTTGTATTTAATATGGTGAGAGAGAAAAAAAATATACAAAACTCTTAGGTTCCCCCTGTTGGATTAAAAAAATTTGGGAAATTTTGTATGCTACCTCTTGGGTTTGGAAATATGTGATTCTTATCCTAATGGCTGGGACCCTGTGGATTTGTAAGGGAGTCTTCCTGCAGCTGGCTGGATGTATGTCCTGACTGTCTTTAGTCGGAAGTATGGCGTTTATTCCCATGGATTATCCTCCCTACGGGAATAGTGCTGCTGTCTGTGTGGATATATCCTTGGAGTTACGAAGGACCGCTGGGGTGTGGTGTACAGTGACATCTTTCAGCTGGTGGAATTGACCTTGGAGATGGATTGTTAATCGCTGGGACGTATCTTCTGACCGCTCCTGGATTGTGTATTCATCTGACTGGGAATAGTTTAAGAAGAGTGAAGACTACACGCATGGGATTTACACAGTTATAGCTGGGAATTATTCTATCACATGGCGGTGTAAAACCAAATTACATGGAATGTAATATTGGATATGAAATTCTTGATGAACTTTGGACCTCAAAGGGATTGTCGAAGTGAGGATGGTGGTAACATCACATGCGTTTTGAAAAGAATTAGAAAAAACACACCAAGAAACTTAACAATCTTAGCACAAAAACGGTTGGCCTGAGGATATGAAAAGTATGGATGTCTATACAGTACCCATGTGAATTACAAGCTTCCTTGGACTTTAATGGATATGGTTTTCCAGAAAACAGCAGCTGCCTGGGGACACGTTTATTTTTTCTTTCCTCTTTTAGTTTTAAAACCCACAGTGGATAACTTTGATCCAAGTCAGTGGGCTGGAGAAGGTTAAATAATCCTCCCCTCCCCCCATTGGACACGGTTCCTCTGCGGATTTATCCCATTTTTAAATTTGAATTTTTTTTGTTTTGGTTACGTTTTTTTTTTGTTTTTTTTTTCTCTTGATTCAACTAAAGTGCCATTTGAAACCCTTGCCCTTTTGCCTCATTGAGAAGGTGGATGTACCCTAAAAAGGGACCAAATTGGGGAAGTTATGTTCTCAAATCACTCCCTAGATTTAATTGGGATTGTAGGTCGTGTTTCCTCACTCGGAAAAGGTTGGTATGTGCTGCCCTGTGTATATTCCGCCCCTCTCCTAACCCAAAGTCATCCTTTTATTTCCACTAACCCCTTATAGAACTAATAGATTCAGCAGCTTGTTAGTGTTTAGTCTTCTGAGCCTTACAGCTTTGCTTCCTCCTCTTCCTCCTTTCTTCTGTTACTTTCTTAGCAATTGTATTGATGTGTCTGTCATAACTATAACCGTAAGCCATGGCACTTTTATCTGTAGTTCCGCTTTCCTAATCCTTGGCAATGACAATCTATTCTGTTGGTTCTGCCGCAGCCCTCTCACCAGTGCAGTGTTGCTGAAGACATTCTTAATATACGAGTTGTTTCTGTTATAGTATGATTGGATGTGCTAGGCCTTAATTTCACCCATGGGGAATTCTAGAAACAACATTGCAAACATGATCATAACCTCCCAGGCCGGGAGATGTAAGATAGACTGCTCAAACCAGGATAACTGTCGAAGAGCCATCTCCTTTTCCACATATCTTTGACTGATTTTTCTCTACCAGCAAATAGAAGAACTACCAGAAGAGACGTAAGGGAGATCTAGGCGCCACAGGATAGGAAGCCGCTCTATAGGCAGTTTAGTGAGCGCAAGTAACATGGCAGGAAGAAGTGTCCCATAGTAGAGGTGTGCGCTAGTGACAAGCCTTCCACCCACTGGCCTATCTCATATGGTGAATGCACTGTGTTCTATCCAGAGGAAACCCTGAAAATATCCTTTTAGAAGTGGAGTTTTTTTTTTTTTTGTGGATTTCTGGATGTTCCTTCAAACAAAATCAGCCAACCCCTTAGATGAATTGAATAATAAGGTACATGTTACTGATGCCGTGCCTTATTGTACCCATAAGAATCATTTTCTGGTTGAAAAAGACAGAATAATATGCATATTTTTAGTATAATTCTTAGTCAAGCAAAACAGAATTATTTGTGACCAAGCTAGCTGACATAAATGATACTTAAAAGGGGGTTGATCAAGATAATTATAAGGGTTTTTCAGGATTTCTTTATTTAAGACCTATCCTCTGGATAAGTCATCAGTATGTTATTGGTGGGCGGGTCCAACACCCGAGACCTCCGCCGATCAGCTGTTTTCAGAAGACGGCAGCACACCTGTGAGCGCCTCTGCCTTATCACAGCGCCGTCGCCATACATAGTGTAGCGGCTGTACTTGGTATTAAACTCAGCCCCATTCCCTTGAATCGAGCTGAGCTGCGCCTAGGCCAGTGATGGTGAACCTTTTAGAGACCGAGTGCCCAAACTGCAACCCTACCACCCACTTATTTATCGCAAAGTGCCAAGACTGCAATGGCAATGAATACCAATATAGTATATCTTCAATGTACTTTATCATTTAGCTATAATATCCTGCCTACCCTCAATGTGCTGCCTGTGCTGTTCATAGTACACCCTGCGCTGATGGATGGCAGGAAAGGTCTAAGGCATATTGGTACACCATAGACTTTTTCCAGGGTGCGAGTGCCCACAGAGAGGGCTCTGAGTGCCGCCTCTGGCACCTGTGCCATAGGTTCGCCACCACTGGCCTAGGCCATGTGTCACAGAGGCCTAGGCGCAGAGAGAAGGCCGCAGCACTCGAGGGAGCACCGTTACCTTCTCAAACAGCTAATTGGTGGGGTTCCCGGGTGTCCCTGAGGATAGCTGTCGGTAAGAAAATCTCATAAAACCCTTCAAATATTTCAATCAAGCCCTCCAATGGCCTAAACAAATGTTATACTCACCCCTGTCTGCTGACGCGGTCCGGTACTTCTGCTGCAGCTGTAACGGCATAGTGTGACGCTGAGGACAGTGATTGGCTGCAGCAGTCACATGCCGTGTAGTATGTCAATGCTGCAGTTTTGTAAAGAAGCAGGATGACCGGACCAGCGCAGCAGAAAAAAGGGGCAAGTATAACTTATTATAATTTTTATTTTTAATTTTATTTTTTTTTTTTTTAGGCTAATTAAGGGCTTGTTTGAGGTTTTTCATTATTTTAGACAAGGTCTAGCAGACCTACCATTTTTTACAGTTGGTGTAAATTATAATTTTTGAATAGTGCTACTCTCAGATGTTATTAAATGGCATTTATCATCCCACATGGACCTTTGAATGAAATAAAGGGAATCTGTCAGCTACTTGGGGCCAGTAAACCACCAGCACACTGTTATGTAGTTTGGCTTTATGATCCCACCCTGCCCATGGTCACTGCAAAGAATAGTGAATGGAGATCTAACAAAACAATATTAGTCCAATCCTCATCTCAGGCGCAGGTGTATTGCGTTTATGGATCACCTTCCATCACTTCATACAACTTTCACATCAGGCACATGTTCGATGAAGAGAGGCGTATCGCACTCTGCAAAATGTGCATGTGTTTGATGCCTCTGGAGATGATTCCCAAACTGGTAAGATCTTCAATTACTATACTTTACAGCAGGGATGTCAAACTCATGGCCCTCCAGCTGTTGCAAAACTACAACTCCCATCATGCCCGGGCATACTACAGCTATCAGCGAATGATGGGAGTTGTAGTTTTGCAACATCTGGAGGGCCATGAGTTTGACATCCATGCTTTACAGCTAGGTTTGATAAGGGCTGATTTTGTGGCCCCCAGCCAGGGGACAGATTTCCTTTAAAGGGAGTCTGTCACCACATTTTAGCATGTTAGACCGTTAAAATAGGGTTATGTGATCCAGCCAGAACATAAAAACGGTACCTTTGTGGTAGAAAACTGACTTTTCAAATTGCAGAAAACGAACTTATAAGATTATCTTCTGAGCCCTCTCAAGTGCCCAGGGCGGTCTCTCAATCCTCGGAGCCCCAGGCAGGCACCTCCTAAACGGCTGATAACTCCGCCCTCCGTGCGCCTCTGCCCACCCGTTTACTCCCCTCCCCTGTCCCTTTCCACTGCGGCTGTGCGGTACAAATCGTAGCGGGCGCATGCGCAATGCGATGCCCGCTCCTGGCAGGGCATCGCAATACCTATTGCGCATGCGCCCGCTACGATTTGTACCGCACTAGCCGCAGTGGAAAGGGACAGGGGAGGGGAGTAAACGGGCGGGCAGAGGCGCACGGAGGGCGGAGTTATCAGCCGTTTAGGAGGTGCCTGCCTGGGGCTCCGAGGATTGAGAGACCGCCCTGGGCACTTGAGAGGGCTCAGAAGATAATCTTATAAGTTCGTTTTCTGCAAATTGAAAAGTCCGTTTTCTACCACAAAGGTACCGTTTTTATGTTCTGGCTGGATCACATAACCCTATTTTAACGGTCTAACATGCTAAAATGTGGTGACAGACTCCCTTTAAGGCCCCAATACACATTTGAGACAGGTTGGCCAAACCTGCCGATACTTAACCAACAGAAATTAGGGGAATGATCGGCATTTTTTATTTATTTTTTCTCTCGGTTGAGGGGAGTCACCATTAGAGGTCTCTGGCAGCAGGCTATTCCCCTCTCCTCATTCACAGCACATGCATGCTATGCCAAGCAGGGTGTGTATGGTGTCGGGGGAGTCAGTAGGAATAACTGCTCATTTGTTCAACAGCTGTTATAGGTGTATGCCCACCTTTAGCGTTTATTAGTAGTAGATCACATTACATATTTGAATGCATGAAGTGCTTTCTTTATTCTACTTTTTTTGTGACAGGAGATTGATCAGTTCCTCCTTTTTTTATTTTTATTTTCCCCTTCTTTAACCACAGGGCTTCTGAAACACGGGAGCGTTCTTATGAACATAGTGCCTATGGACACCATGAGCGTGGGACTGGAGGGTTCGAACGGACACGACACTATGATCAGGATTACTATAGAGATCCACGTGACCGGACCTTACAACATGGAATATATTATAATTCTCGACGGAGTCCAAGCCGTTTTGATGCTCATGATCCACGTTATGAGTCTAGGACCACCCGGGAGCCGTTTACATTGCCCAGTGTAGTGCACAGGGATATTTACAGAAATGACATTTCAAGGGAGGTACGAGGCAGACGGCCTGAACGGAACTACCAGCACAGTAGGAGTCGCTCGCCTCATTCATCCCAGTCAAGGAACCAGTCCCCTCAGAGGCTCGCAAGCCAAGCTTCTAGGCCCGCCAGGTCGCCCAGCGGCAGTGGCTCCCGCAGTAGATCGTCTAGTAGTGATTCTCTCAGCAGCAGCAGTAGTACCAGTAGTGACAGGTAGGTCTCACTGCTGGATCGGAGGGGGGGCAGACTAAAGTGACAGCTTCTCATTACTTGATTTAATTGTCTTTCATCTTGTCATTTTGTAATTTGCATTGGTAAAGCTTTAAAGATGATTTCCACCCAAAAAATGTGATGTTTGAGCAATAGCCAAAATGTAATCATGTATTATTTTGGTTTTTCTTACAGAGCTATTTAGATTTTTGTCAAGGAGTAAATGATACCGCGGCACCTCCAATAAAGTGACATGTGCTTTATTCACCAATTAGGCGCCTATGTCACTTTATTGGAGGTGCCGCGCGGTATCCTTTATTCCTTGCTGTATGTACGGATGGTAGGATCGACGCCTTAACCGCTGGCACTCCGACTTCACCTCGGTTTCGTGGTGCTGGCCAGGAGCTTTAATTTTTTATTTATGTGCTGTAATGTACTGCAGCTGCTTCTTTTTTTTTTTTTTTTTTTTTTCCTTATACAGAAGCCTTATTCTCTGTGTTTGTGAGGCATGTTTTCTCAGGTTGTCACATCAGTGTTTTAACTGGACGTTTGACACAACCTTTCATTCACGCAAAATTGCATATATTTGGAAGGCCTTTTGTTTAGCATGTTGCATCCGATTTTCAGTCATGTCTATGGCTATGTTCACACTTTAATTTTTTTTCCAATAAGATAACTTAACTGCTGCGATTGGAAAATCGCGCCATAGTTCATAAAATCCTCATGCAAAAAAAGGACAACTGACATCTCCATTCCTCTTGTAGTTTCCGTGGCAGGTCAGCGCTTATAAACTAGTCCCACAGGCGAATCTGTGGCAGAAATCTAAGGTTCCGCTGATGAGAAAAATCTGTTGTGTGAATATACCCTAAGGCAGGCATTGTAGGCAATTGACGGCTCTATGGTTCTGAAAATTAACGTTCAGTCAAGCTTATTTTCCACCGATGGAATTTTCTGGTACACCCATATTATATATCAAGAAAATCATTTAGGGTGAACACCCATGACTGCGTGCTATGGGGGGCGGGGGTAGTGTGTGGTAGCGTGGCTATTGTTGATTGGACAGGTTAGGGGGGATAGCCAAAGTTAATTCAAATATTTCCATTTATATAATTTGGGTGGAAATCTTCTTAAAGAGGACTATTACAAATTACAATTGCGTACTTGTTCTTATTCCTGCTAAAACCAGTCTATTTTTTTATTTTTTTCTACAACGGCCCATTCCATAGTTATGCCTCCCAAAAATATTTGTCTCCCTATATTCTCATTGAGAGTGGTAACCACTTATCACCGTGATGCTGTCCAGTCATTGCGCTGATGCAGAAGTGCTTCTCCATATTACACAGGTATCCCACGATCGGTTCCCTTCTTATTTGGGCCTCCTGTTGGGTGGTACCTAAAGAAAAAAATCATACCAGGGCTCCAGATGGCGACCAAAACGGTTGCCGCTGCGCTTTCAAATTTGCAGATGGCGACAAGACTTTTTGCGCTCCTGCGCAGCCTACGTTCTCTTCACTAGCACAGTGGAGAAGGAAGGAGTCCCTCCCTCTCCACTGTGACGCGACCGCCACTACCACCAATGGGGAGATCGCTGGGAGGAGCTGTGGCCACTGTGCCACCAATGAATGTAAAACATATTAAAACAAGTGTCTGCAGTGGTATCAATAACAGGGCACGTGATCCACTGCAATTAACCCCTTAGGTGCCACATCTGAGGGGTTAATTGCCGCAGATCGCATGCCCTGTTATTGAGGCCAGGTGCCGGGTCTGTGATACCGCTGCCGACACTTGTATAAATGAGTTAAAAAGGACCTTTCATGGGTCCAAAGAATATGAACTAAGTAGCAGGCTACACAGAGTGGCGCCCAGGGATCTAAGTGCACTTACTATTATTCCTGGGTGCCGCTCCGTTCACCCGCTGTGGCCCCCTGGTATTTTCAACATTCAGAGCAGGGAGGAGGAGACGCCAGTGTCTCTCCTTCTACCTGACAGCAGCACTGTCCAATCGCAGCGCAGAGCTCAGAGCCAGGGAGAAAAAAAAAACTCCCCGGCTCTGAGCTGCGATTGGACAGCGTCTCCTCCTCCCTGCTCTGAATGTTGAAAATACCGGCGGCCACAGCGGGCGAACGGAGCGGCGCCCAGGAATAATAGTAAGTGCACCTAGATCCCTGCGTGCCACTCTATGCAGCCTGCTACTTAGTTCATATTCTTTGGACCCAAGAAAGGTCCTCTTTAATTACATTCATTAGTGGTGCTGCTCCCTGCTGCTGTGTGCACAAAGCCCAGGGCAGCAGGGAGATGTGCGAGATCCTATTCACCCTGATAGAGCTCAGGGGTGGGGGGGAATAGGACAAGGGATGAAAAGATCAAGGTTATAGTCCCCAAGGGGGAAAATGGTTATAAAAAAAAAAGTAAAAAAACCTCCACCAAAATACTAAAAGTTTAAATCGCCCCCTTTCCCAATTTTACATATAAGATTTACAAACAGTGCTTCTTCCTGCACTGCAATCTCATCCTCTCCAGTCTCCACTGCTATTTGTTTTTCTGGCTGCAGCTTTGACGTTCTGCGCACACAGGTCACTGCTGTTCACCTCTGGCCTCAGCAGAGACGTCCGCTGCACGACTGAGGCCAGTGAATGTCTGCGGTAGGGACTTGTGAATGAAACGTCACCACTGCAGCCAAAAACAGACTTTTGCAGCGGGAGGATCAGAGCGCAGGGCTGGTGAGTATCCATTAATTTGATATTTTAGACCATTTACGGGGGTTGCTCCAGTTTTTATATAACCCGGACAACTTTAAAGGGGAACCTGTCACCAGGATTTTGTGCATAGAGCTGGGGACATGTGCTAGCGGCCATCTAGCAGCCCATCTACAATACCCAGTCCCCATAGCTCTCTGTGCTTTAATTGTGTTAAAAAACTGTTTTGATCGATATGCAAATGAACAAGTCACATTTATAAAGTGAAACTTTTTAAAATGTCTCAAAGTCACAGCTCCATACCCGATAAACTCCAGATGCCCCCTCACTGAAATAGGTGCAACAACAATTTATTTGTAAAAAGGCCTACTATGGAGGTATGTAGGAGCTTGGCTGTGAGTCGGTCCTTAGCACCTATCAGACTGTGTTCACACACAATAGGTAGTTTAGCTGTAGGACCCAGGCCACACGAGACATCTTAATGGGGTGCGCAGGGCTCCAATATGTTCCTGACTGGAATGAATAGGCTAAAATCTCAGCTTTTAACATCAGCGTGAGGGTGTAGCCAGTATTGTCAGTCGCATATTATTGTGGTGCACCTTTTTTCAGTGATTTAAACATTATATTTGTGCCAAATTTATAAAGACCATGCCCACGTTCATAAATTTGGTGCAAGTTAGCAGAGCGTCTATAATCTTAAAACTTACTTCAAGTGCATCTGCAATCTGCTCAGCTCCCCCTGCTCTATAATCTGCAGACTGCATTTTGTGCTGACAGGTCCTCCTTAAGGTCCTTTGCCATATAGCAGTGCAGCATTGGTGATACAGTCGGTAAATAATATGAGGGGAGCAGAAGATACCAACAGGTAATCTTTGGTATCTTCAGCTCCCTGATATTGCTTTCCATTTGTATACGGACTGGTATCAAGCAGATAGCCTCACAGCCATGCAGAATCCAGCTGGAGGGGGCAAGTGTCCATTGGCACACCTGTACCTTTCTGTATTAAAGGGAATGTGTCATTAGAAAATTTACCTACTGCTTAAATCTTGTTTGTTCAATTTGGTGATTTTTATTTTTTTATTTTTCCATGTCACTGATTGATTGCTTCTACCAGCATATTCAGTTCACATTGACAACATTTGTAATTGTTGGAACATAATACTTTATTGGCGAACCAGTGAGAACTTGTGCTGTTTCCAGAGGGGTTAGAGCAGCGCTCTGATAGTCTTCCCGTGGCGTTCACTATATGCACACAGCTGAATGTTTGTTACATTTGCACATTTAGCATCCTTGGTGTGATACTGTTAATCATTTAGTTTTCTGCTGATCTTTTTATGCGGATTTGGCTTACTTTCCATGGAAATGCTTTTCCGTAGACCCTATAGGTGTGGGTAACAAGTAGTTTTATACTTTTAACATCTGAGTTGTCGTCTCTGCAGCCATGTAAAATTGCGTCCCCCCAAATATCATGTGGCTAGACTGTCATTGCCTGTGGTTTTCATGTGGTGTCCGATTGATTGCTATTATGGTGATCGCTGTTGACTGTACCCATCTCCAGTGGGTAAAATGGAATAAGGGCCTGTTTGCAAGTGCAAATTATTGGGAACAAATATTTTTCCGAATGATCATTGCCGATAATTGTCCTGTGTAAATGTGCTGCTGATCACTTGACTAGTGAGTAAAATGTTTGTTGGATGATCTGTCATTTATGCCGTGCATAAATTCATTGTCGGCAACACCTCGCCCTATATAAACAGGCACATCTCGTCACAAGCTATAAATCTGTATGGGGATGCTGTAACCATCATTTATCCCCATATGGAGGTGATGATTGCTGCACATAAGGCCAGTGATGAGCAGAAGTGAATGCTTTGTTTCCATTTATTTCTGTGTATTATGTAAATATAGCTCTAAGACTTCTCTGGTAGTGACTTATGTATCATGGAACAAAGGATGGAGCATGTTCGCTATCTGACTTGATGTATCCTCCATGTTGAGAGACCCCAATAAAGATAAGTTCATCTGACTTTTAGCTCATGTTCATGGCTGGCTATAGCCGACTGCAGGGTTGCCATGTGCTGCACCTGCTCCCATAGACATGTTTTGTCAGGAAAATGGTGTATTCTCTGGAGGGTGTTTATATCACGCCCTGCACTCCAGAATTATAGCTTCAAAAAGTCACAGAATAGATCTTTGCACCCTTTTAGGCTTATTTGTTAATTAATTTGCATTTCTACACCACTCACTCTAGTTTTGAAAAGTGGCTGGGAAAGTTGTGGTCGCCTATGTTAACTAGTTTCACTCTAGATTCTATCACCGTGTCTTTTTTAAGAAGTTGCAAACTCACCCCAGTGAAGGGAGGGGGCAGTAAAAAACAACTGGAGTGGTGTTTCTACGGGTACTTTCACACTCGCTGCAAGCTGTTCCCCTGCCGGATCTGTACTGGAGTCCGCCAGGCCCCATTCACTATAATAGGGACCGGCTGGAGATTCGGCTGCAGCACGGCAAACGTGCCAAGAGGCGACTGGACAAAAACCGACATGTTTGCTGTGGTGCGGCCGGATCTCCGTCCGGTCCCCATTATAGTGAATGGGGTCGGGCAGACTTCCGGCAGCACACGTGTGCAAATAGTAGCTACGAATCCAGCAGGCTGTTCCCCTACCGGAAAAGCTTACAGAGTGTGTAAGTAGCCTTAGAAAAGTTTAGGTTGAAAGATGCACCAGTTATAACAGACAACATACAAGGTTTGATAAATTTGGTGCAAAGTACGCCATTGCAGACTTGAGTAAAACTAACCTCAAATATTACCCTCATGATAAATCCTCCCACCAGTGTGATTTTTCCACTGTGCTTGGAAATTGTTGACACTCCTCTGTGGCAGCTTTCATGCAATCTCTGTAGTCTGTTGTGAAGGGAGCAGCAGGAATTCTGAACATAACCTTTCTGAACCACAGACATCGCTCACTGGTTTTCTTGTTCCTGTTTTACCATATTGGCCAGAAATAATTATATAATTTAATTTTGATATTTTTCTGCTTTCAATGAACAACTGTTCATTGTGGAAAATGGTGGGCTAGAGAGCCTTTAGTATGTTTATTTGCTTTATTACGTTAGCATGTCTCCAATCTACTGTTGGTTATTTTGCTGAAAAAGTAAGCGATGAGCTACATCTAAGGGTACTTTCACACTAGCGTTAGTCTTCCGGTATTGAGTTCCGTCCTAGGGGCTCAATACCGGAAAAAAACGCATCCGTTTTGTTCTAATGCATTCTGAATGGAGAGCAATCTGTTCAGTATGCATCAGGATGTCTTCAGTTCAGTCACGTTTACAGTATTTGGCATGCTGCGGTATTTTCTCCGGCCAAAATTCCGGAACACTTGCAGGAATGCCGGATCCGGTTTCCCGGTCTGCACATGCGCAGACCTTTAAAAATGTTTTTAAAAAATTAAAGTAAAATGCTGGATCCGTTTTTACAGATGACACCGGAGAGACAGATCCGGTATTGCAATGCATTTGTCAGACTGATCCGGAAACAAATGATGTCCGTTTGCATACAGATCTCCAGATCTGGCAGGCAGTTCCGGCAACGGAACTGCCTGCCGGATTCCTCTAACGCTAGTGTGAAAGTCCCCCAAGTTATTGCCGTTGAGCACTTCCAGCACAATATCTGTTAAATCAGAAAACCCTCACAGATTTCCGTGGATTTCTGTGCATTTCCACTCCAAGTCGGTACCAAAAACCAATGTTGCTTGAGGTTTTTGACACGCTGCAGATTTAAAATTTAAATTCAATTTCCGCACAGAGGAAAAAAGCAAAGTGTGTAATTTCTTTCACTTTTCCGATACTGTTATATGCTACAGTTTTTCCATCCGAGAATCTGCGCAGAAAAAACGCATGTAATCTGCAACATGTGCAGGTAGCCTAAAGCTAAAACCGCAGACATAACTGCGATGCTGCGGATTTGGAAATCGCACGACAGGTTGATTTCGGCACAGAAAAAAAAAATCTGCAAAGTGTACATGAGATTTGTGTAACCTCATACACTTTGCTGCTCCTGTACCGCACTGTGGTTTTTCCCGCACGGGAGTCTGTGCAGAAAAACTGCACGTATTAGGCTCCTTTCACACCGGCGAGTTTTCTGCACGGGTGCAATGCGTGAGGTGAACGCATTGCACCCGCACTGAATCCGGACCCATTCACTTCTACGGGGCTGTGCACATGAGCGATAATTTTCACGCATCACTTGTGCGTTGCGTGCAAATCGCAGCATGTTCTATATTGTGCTTTTTTCACGCAACGCAGGCACCATAGAAGTGAATGGGGCTGCGTGAAAATAGCAAGCATCTGCAAGCAAGTGCGGATGTGGTGCGATTTTCACACATGATTGCTAGGTGACTATCGGGATGGGGACCCGATCTTTATTATTTTCCCTTATAACATGGTTATAGGGGAAAGTAATAGCATTCTTAATACAGAATGCTAAGTAAAATAGTGATGGAGGGGTTAATAATAATAATAATAGTATTATTATTAATTATTTAACTCACCTTAATGCACTTGTGTCCTGCAGCCCGGCTTCTCTTCCTTCTTTTAGGAAAAGGACCTGTGGTGACGTCACTGTGCTCATCGCATGGTCCATCACACGATCCATTACCATGGTGATGGATCATGTGATGAGCGCAGTGACGTCACCACAGGGACTTTTCCTCACAGATCAAAGACAGAAGAGAAGCCGGGTTGCGTGAACAAGTGGATGGGGTGAGTTACATTTTTTTTATTTTATTTTTCTTTATTTTATTTTTTTACCCCCTCCAGCCCAGCCCTATTGTACTAAGCATTCTGTATTAAGAATGCTATTATTTTCCCCTATAACCATGTTATAAGGGAAAATAATTAAATCTACACAACACCGATCCCAACCCCGAACTTCTGTGAAAAAGTCCGGGTTCGGGTCTGGGTACCAAACATGCAGATTTTTCTCACGTGCGTGCAAAACGCATTAAAACGCTTTGCACTCGCAGGGGAAAAATCGTCCATTTTCCCGCACCTATTCCCGCACGTCAACTGCAACGCCCGTGTGAACTCAGCCTTACACAACATCTGCAGGTGGTTTTTGGGCAGAAAAACCAGTGTAAGGCCTCATGCACACGACCGTCGTGTGCACCCGTGGCCGTTGTTCCGTTTTCCGTGATTTTCTGCGGATCCATTGACTTTCAATGGGTCCGTTGAAAACTCGGAAAATGCACCGTTCGTCATCCGCCTCCGTGATCCGTGTATCCTGTCCGTCAAAAAATATGACCTGTCCTATTTTTATGACAGACAACGGTTCACGGACCCATTCAAGTCAATGGGTCCGTGAAAAAAACACGGATGCACACAAGATTGGCATCCGTGTCTGTGATCCGTGGCCGTAGGTTACTTTCATACAGACGGATCTGAAGATCCGTCTGCATAAAAGCTTTTTCAGAGCTGAGTTTTCACTTTGTGAAAACTCAGATTTAACAGTATATTCTAACACAGAGGCGTTCCTATAGTGATGGGGACGCTTCTAGTTAGAATATACTACGAACTGTGTACATGACTGCTGCCTGGCAGCACCCGATCTCTTACAGGGGGCTGTGATCCGTACAATTAACCCCTCAGGTGCCGCACCTGAAGGGGTTAATTGTGCGTGTCATAGCCCCCTGTAAGAGATCCAGGGCTGCCAGGCAGCAGGGGGCAGACCTCCCTCCCTCCCCTGTTTCAATTTTATTGGTGGCACAGTGCGGCCCCCCCCTCTATTGTATTCAACTCATTGGTGGCACAGTGTGCAGCCCCCCCTCCCTCCCTCTATTGTATTCAACTCATTGGTGGCACGGTGTGTGGCCCCCCCCCCCCCGATCATTGGTGGCAGCGGAGAAGCATCATACTTACCTGCTGGCTGCTGCACTGTCTGTGACCGGCCGGAAGCTCCTCCTACTGGTAAGTGACAGATCATTAAGCAATGCGCCGCACAGACCTGTCACTTACCAGTAGGAGGAGCAATGCGACGCACACTGTGCCACCAATGAGTTAAATATAGTAGAGTGAGGGAGGGGGGGCCGCACACTGTGCCACCAATGAATTAAATACATCAGAGGGAGGGGGGGCCGCACACTGTGCCTCCAATGAGTTAAATACATCAGAGGGAGGGGGGGGGGGGGGCTGCACTGGCCACCAATTATATTCAAACTGGGGAGGGAGGGGGGTCTGCCCCCTTCTGCCTGGCAGCCCCTGATCTCTTACAGGGGGATATGATACGCACAATTAACCCCTTCAGGTGCGGCACCTGAGGGGTTAATTGTGCGTATCATAGCCCCTGTAAGAGATCGGGTGTTGCCAGGCAGCAGGGGGCAGTCATGTACACAGTTTGTAGTATATTCTAACTAGAAGCGTCCCCATCACCATGGGAACGCCTCTGTGTTAGAATATACTGTCGGATATGAGTTTTCACAATGTAACTCAAATCCGATGGTATATTCTAACATAGAGGCGTTCCCATAGTGATGGGGACGCTTCAAGTTAAAATATACCATCGGATTGGAGAAAACTCTGATCCGATCGTATAAAAGGGACTCCTGACTTTACATTGAAAGTCAATGGGGACGGATCCGTTTGCAATTGCATCATATTGTGTCAACGTCAAACGGATCCATCCCCATTGACTTGCATTGTAATTCAGGACGGATCCGTTTGGCTCCGCACGGCCAGGCGGGCCCCAGAACTACTTATTTTTATTTTTTTTTATTTTTTTTCCATGTCCGTGGATCCTCCAAAAATCAAGGAAGACCCACGGACGAAAAAACGGTCACGGATCACGGACTAACGGAATCCCGTTTTGCGGACCATGAAAAAATACTGTCGTGTGCATGAGGCCTAAGGCTACATTTACACGAACGTTGTGTTTTGCAGATCCACAAAACACAGATACCGGCCCATGTGCATTCCACAATTTGCAGACCGCACATGCTGCGGCTATCATGGAAAATGCCTATTCTTGTCCGCAATTGCAGACAAGAATAGGACATGTTCTATATTTTTTTTTTTTTTTCTGCGTGGCAGCGGCACGGAGCAACAGAGCCCCATAGAAATGAATGAAATTGCGGAACGGATGCGGACTCATTCATATGGTCGTGAATGTAGCCTAATACAGTACCAGCAAAGGATATTTTGTACACTTAGCTTTTATTTAAATTTTTTTATATTGGGTGTGAATTTTGAAATCTGCAGAAAATCAGTTGCCCGGCCGTGGCTGTATTGCAGCCCGCAAATAGCAGGTCCGAAATATGCAGGCACCGGCCTTGTGGTCCCCGCATCATGAATGCGGACCCATTCACTTGATCTATTTTTTTTATGGTGCAGACGGACCACGGACCCATTCGAGTTGAATGGGTCTCGATCCATCCTGGCCCCGGCTCGGATGTTGCCCGTGCACTGGGGACCGCAAAATTGTGGTCCCCAGTGCACACAATGGCCTAAGGCCTCGCGCACACGACCGTATGTATTTTGGTCTGCAAAAAACGAATCCGCAAAAAGTACATATGACATCTGTGTGCATTCCTTATTTTGCGGAATGGAACAGCCGGCCCCCAATAGAACAGTCGTATCCTTTGCCGTAATACGGACAATAATAGGACATATTCTATTTTTTTGCGGAACGGAAATACGGACAAACAGAAATGGAATGCACACGGAGTAAGTTCATATCATTTTTTTTTTTGCAGACCCATTGAAATGAATGGTTCTGTATACAGTCCGCAAAAAAACGGAACAGACACGGAAAGAAAATACATTTGTGTGCATGAGGCCTAAGGGTGACCTCTGCAGAAAATCTGCATGAAATCTGTCCCCAAAAAAATGCATAAAAACTGCACAAAAATTACTATAGTGCGTATTTCTTGTACATAAACCTGGGTGGGTTTACACAGGTTATTTCTGGTCTTTTTTTTTATATATATATTTTTTTTTTTATGCCAGCTCCAGATGTTAGCTGAAGGTGTACGGGAAATATGAAGCACTCTATTTATTTTTATTTTTTTGCTACTGGTGTTTTTATTCATTAGGTGTTTTATTTTTATTTTTTTTGTCTTTCTGGCTTTTCAAAAAATAAATAAAAAATTGCAGCGTTTTTTTCCCCTTTTTTGTTTTGTTATCTCCTTTTGTTGGAGAAAAAATACTAATGAGCAAAAACACTGTAGAAAATCACCAAAAATATGTGGCAAAAGACACAGGCGTCCCAAAAAAACCAAACAAAATGCATGCCCTTTTACTGGCCAGTGCACATTTGTGTGCAGGGGCCCTCACTGTCCGGTGCAATGAAGGATCTCCAAATGATTCAGTAAATTCCTTTGTTTCTTGAAGTTCAGCAAGTATGATGAGATTATAGAGTGTGCCGTCTTATTTTTAGTTACTCTTCTTTGTCCCAAGCCATAAAAATGCAGGAAGCCGGAGGCGGGCGCTGCTGCTGCTATCAGCTCTGTGAAGTGTGTCCTCTGTGCGTGGGAATGAACCACAACTGTGGTCCAGGGTGTGTGCTGTGTATCTAGTGTGTGAGAGGTGGTCGCTGAGCGGAGGATGGGGCTCCTTGTTTGGATGTCTGCAGCCAGTCTGGACTGGAATAATCCAGTTTTATTTGGCTGAGTGCCACCTCCCAGGCCGAGTACATTGCACTTCCTCATCCTGGCAGCGTGTAGCATGGTGGGGGAGGGCGAAGCTCTCATTAATGCAAAGTGTGAACTGCTTTCCAATTAACCCGGATATGTTACAAAAAGCCCAGGGAGGGGATTATGCTTAGTCATTTACAAAGTGCACCCTCCTGGATTTACATAGCACGTTTTTTATGCTTTGTGGGCAGATGTGCACCTCTGCAGCTCATCCACTGGGATGTCTCTCCACTGTTAGACTTGTAGCAGGGACTGGTTTTCAGGAATTCCTACTGGCCTCAGAGTTTTTGTGCCCGGCATTAATACATTACATCAGGATAAAGAGCCAGTAGTTACAGAGCCGTCGGTCACCAGTGGTTTTGCTGCCAGAGTGACAGATCTTCCTTTCCAGTGTTGCAAGTATTGCCGGTGCGCTGCGGTGTATGGGGTCAGTATGACAGTCACAGCATTTATCACAGAAATCCAACCCTTTAAGGACAGAGCTATTTTCTGTTATAACTTTTTAATTTATTACATGAGTTTTTTTTTTTTTTTTTTTAATATCGCACATTGTGCTTTTTAATGTCACTAGTTTATATTGAATACAATGTAGTGGAAAACTGGAAATAATTCTAAACTGGGTAGAATTGGGGGAAAAAAAATGCAATTCTGCCATAGCTTTTGGGGTTTTGTTTTTATGCCGTTCCCTATGTGGTAAAACTGACAAGTTACCTTCATTTTCCAAATCTGTACAATCACAGCAATAGCGCATACATATATATATATTAGGGCTGCAGCTAACGATTATTTGAATAATCGATTAGTTGCCGATTAATTTCTACGATTAATCGGCAAAAACGACAAAATTACAAAACAGAGAGGTTTATATGATCTTACTTGAAAAAATATGTTCAAAGGCCATATTAAAACAAATTGTGGACGACACTATTATGGGGGATCTGTGGACGACACTATTATGGGGGATCTGTGGACGACACTATTATGGGGGATCTGTGGACGACACTATTATGGGGGATCTGTGGACGACACTATTATGGGGGATCTGTGGACGACACTATTATGGGGGATCTGTGGACGACACTATTATGGGGGATCTGTGGACGACACTATTATGGGGGATCTGTGGACGACACTTATGGGGGATCTGTGGACGGCGCAGTTATGGAGAGGGGGATCTGTGGACGGCGTAGTTATGGAGAGGGGGATCTGTGGACGGCGTAGTTATGGAGAGGGGGATCTGTGGACGGCGTAGTTATGGAGAGGGGGATCTGTGGGTGGCGTAGTTATGGAGAGGGGGATCTGTGGGTGGCGTAGTTATGGAGAGGGGGATCTGTGGGCGGCGTAGTTATGGAGAGGGGGATCTGTGGGCGGCGCAGTTATGGAGAGGGGGATCTGTGGGTGGCGCAGTTATGGAGAGGGGGATCTGTGGGTGGCGCTGTTATGGAGAGGGGGGATATTGTGCACTGTTATGGGCATAACAGTGCACAGATCCCTTTCCTCATAACAGTGCACAGATCCCCCCTCCTCCCCATAGCAGTGCTATACACAGACCCCCCTCCCATAGCAGTGCCATAGACAGATCCTCCCCCCTCCCCATAGAAGTGCTATACACAGACCCCCCTCCCCATAGCAGTGCCATAGACAGATCCTCCCCCCTCCCCATAACAGCCCCGGCCCCGATGCTTATAAGTCGGACTAATCACGTCTGCATCTTTATTTTACCTTTTTACAATGACGCTCCTGTAACAGCCAGGCAGAGCGGACGGCGGCGTAACGTCACTCACTCACGTGACGCACCTGCTCCGCCCACCTCATGAATGAAGGAGGCGGAGCAGGCGTGTCACGTGAGTGAGTGACGTTACGCCGCCGTCCGCTCTGCCTGGCTGTTACAGGAGCGTCATTGTAAAAAGGTAAAATAAAAATGCAGCGCCCGCCCGCCCGCATAGCAACGAATCGGCGATTATTCGATAACTGGATTTGTCGACAACGAATCCAGTTATCGAATATAATCGAATATAATCGATTACATCGATTAATCGTTGCAGCCCTAATATATATATATATATATATATATATATATATATATATATATATATATATATATATATATATATATATATTACACACACACAGTACAGACCAAAAGTTTGGACACACCTTTTCTTTATTTTCATGACTATGAAGGCATCAAATCTATGAATTAACACATGTGGAATTATATACATAACAAACAAGTGTGAAACAACAGAAAATATGTCATATTCTATCATATTCTATATTCTTCAAAGTAGCCACCTTTTGCTTTGATTACTGCTTTGCACACTCTTGGCATTCTCTTGATGAGCTTCAAAAGGTAGTCACCTGAAATGGTCTTCCAACAGTCTTAAAGGAGTTCCCAGAGATGCTTAGCACTTGTTGGCCCTTTTGCCTTCACTCTGCGGTCCAGCTCACCCCAAACCATCTCAATTGTGTTCAGTCCGGTGACTGTGGAGGCCAGGTCATCTGGCGCAGCACCCCATCACTCTCCTTCATGGTCAAATAGCCCTTACTTTCAAAGTTTTCCCAATTTTTCGGCTGACTGACTGACCTTCGTTTCTTAAAGTAATGATGGCCACTCGTTTTTCTTTACTTAGCTGCTTTTTTCTTGCCATAATAAAAATTCGAACAGTCTATTCAGTAGGACTATCAGCTGTGTATCCACCTGACTTCTCCTCAACGCAACTGATGGTCCCAACCCCATTTATAAGGCAAGAAATCCCACTTATTAAACCTGACAGGGCACACCTGTGAAGTGAAAACCATTTCAGGTGACTACCTCTTGAAGCTCATCAAGAGAATGCCAAGAGTGTGCAAAGCAGTAATCAAAGCAAAAGGTGGCTACTTTGAAGAACCTAGAATGACATATTTTCAGTTGTTTCACACTTTTTTGTTATGTATATAATTCCACATGTGTTAATTCATAGTTTTGATGCCTTCAGTGTGAATCTACAATTTTCATAGTCGTGAAAATAAAGAAAACTCTTTGAATGAGGTGGTGTCCAAATTTTTGGTCTGTACTGTGTATATAATTTTTTATTTTAATACATACATACATTTTTATTTTTTACACAATTTATTTTTTGACCATTTTATTTCTGTTACGGCATTCACCATACGGGATAAATAAATTAATCTGTTAATAGTTTGAACATTTTGGGATGCACAGATAACAGTGCATTTTTTTAAATGTGGTGAAAGAGGGACTTCTGAGTGGGCACCACGTTTAAACCCCAGGTGTCTGCCTTACAGGACCCATTATTTTTTATGACAATAGGCGATTGGCATTGATCATTGTACATGGTTAAAATGTTCTTATCATTGTTTTTGGTCAACTTTGTAGTCTGAAATTATCAGTTGCCATCTTTTTACAATTAATTTAATGCAACTTATTCTTCAGGATATTAGCTGCATGTAAATGCTGCAAGGAGCAGCCGATTGTTGGAAAGAAGCGTTCCTGCCCGACAATCGGCTGCTGTCACTCGTGCCCTTAAAAATCACTGCTCCTGGGCAGCGGAGCGCTCATTTTGCGCATTCATCAGGTGATATGCAGCACCTTTAGGCCAGACACAGACAAGCACATGAACGCATTTTTTTTTTTATATACTTTTTTATACGCATCAGTTCTGTGTTGCGTAAAAAGGGCAGCACGTTCTATAGTCTGCGTTTTCTACACAGCCCTGGTCCTATAGAAGTGAATGGGGCTTCAGTGAAAAACAAACTGCATCCGGAAGCAAGTGCAGAGGCAATGTGTTTTTGCTAGATGTTGTTTGTAAACCATCAGTTTTTTTAATCGCACGCGTGAAAAACGCATCAAAACGCATTGCATCCCCGCAGAATAACGGAACGCAATTACAGACAAAACTGACTGAACTTGCTTGCAAAATGGTGCGAGTTTCACTGAATGCATCTGGACCTAATCCGTCAGGCTCGTGTGAAAGAGGCCCAAGGCTGGAGGACCTATTAAATGACACTGTCTCACAGGGACACACAGCCTTATAAGTCATTATTAATGCTGTTGGATCATGTCAGAGGAGCAGAGGTCAGAATGGGAGCTCACACTGACACATGCAGCAAGTTTCTCGCATTGAACTCGTTCGTCTGGCAGGTTGTTGGGAACACCATTTGTAGGAATGCTCATTCCAGATAATTGGTCCAAAAATCTGGCTGTGTAAATGCAGCTTTACTTACACAATCTTCTAGCAAACAGTTTACCTTTTGTGCAGTTTGTTTTCCATAGTTCAGCAATTAACGATCACCGGTGATGAGCACACAAGCTGTGAAATGCAAATGTGCAAACCTGACAGACTGGCCTTGTTTGTGAAGAAACCAGTCACCACCTACCATTCTTCCTGCTGCTTCTCAGCCTGTTTGCCCTAGTTCCCCTGAATGTGGGTGATGTCTGGGAGACTGCCTGAACTTTTGTCCTTTGTATACTTACTAAGCATGTGGAAATTGCTAATAGAGCAATTCCTTTATAAACTGATACAGCAGAAAATGCTTTCATCATATCCGGATGCGGTCTGCAGCATCATGTCATTCAAGCTTCATCGCCTTTTCCCCTCAGGGTGCTGCCACATATCGCGTTAGTGCTGTGTTTTGTATGTGGCAAAAACCCCAACATGAAGTGCTGTTTTTGTTGCTTTTCCTTCTAGCCAGGGAAAACGCAAAAAACTTGAATTGCATTAATGTTGTTTAATTTTGTAATTAATGTAACGTGTTTGCTGTGTGTGATTTTATAAAAACGCTGATATACGGCTGCACAAACCACACACTTTTTTTTTTTTTTTAATAATGTTGGTCAAGATCTGCTTATTCAAATAAATAGAAAGAGGGGTTTAGGGGGAAAGCTAAAAAAAAAAAAATACCAATACCATACTCGCCCTCGCAATCCCCTGCTGTTTCTGATCTGTTGTTTACTGGGTCCCTGTCGGTCTTTGCTTCTTTGTCTGGTCTTGACACACAGGAAATGACTGGAGACACTGGTCAGCCAATCACTGGCAGAGGCGGTAAATCCTGGCATTTCCTGTGTGTCAAGACCGGACAAGAAAGTAGAGATCAGCAGCCACACAGTAAGCATTGTAACAGGAAAAGTGGGGGATCGGGGAGGATAAGTATCCATTTTTATTTTTATATGCATTTTTTAGCTCCTTCTAAGGAATTTTTTTCACTGGACAACTTTTTTTGTTGTTCTTGGGGACCATAAATGTGTATATAAGCTTGCCTCCATAGAAATCCATGTGAATCAGCCCGTCCTTTGTACCTCTAGCACAGAACCGCGGTTTCCTTTTTGTTGCTGCCCCTCCTTGCACCTATTTTAAGGCTACATTCACACGTCAGTATTTTTCTATAATCCGAATTTCGGTCCGTTTTTTGCGGATCCGTTCCTGAAAATTTTTCCGTATGTCATCCGTTTTTTGCGGATCCGCACAAAACGGAAACATGTATACATTTCAATAATCAAATAAAGTTGTTTGGATTTCTTTGAAAAAAAATTGAAAAAAAAAAAATTTGCTATGCGTTTCCAGGAACGGATTCCGCAAAAAACGGATGACATACGGAATGACATTCGAATGTCTTCTGTTTTTTGTGGATCCATTGACTTTGTATTGTACCAGGATCCGAATTTTGCGGAAAAGAATAGGACATGTTTTATATTTAAACGGACATGCGGAACGGAACAACGGAAACTGTGCTGTCCGATTTTTTTTTTTTCCAGGACCCATTGAAAATGAATGGGTCCAGATCTGGTCCTGATCTGTTCCGCAAAAAACGGAACAGATCAGGAAAGAAAAAACGGACGTGTGAATGGACCCTAAAGATGTTATCAAACCTATTTCAAAAGCTCCCCAAAGCCCCTACATGTGTTAAAAAAAAAAAAGTCATAGGGCTGCAGCTATCGAGTATTTTATCTATTAATCCAACGATTAATCGAGTACTCTAATAACAAAAACGAATTAAAATAAGGTTTTTCTTTATAAAAACTCATCAGGCCCCTCCCCTGCCATCAGCTGCCCTCTCCCTTCCCTCAGTGCCATTAGCTTGCCCCTTCAGTACCATTATCTCCCCCTCCTAGCCATGTCCCTAGCGCCAGTGAAATAAAATACTTACCTCTCCTGTAGGGGCGCCGCTACAGCTCCTCCATCTTCTCCAAGCGTTGTCCTGACGTCAGACAGCGTTGGCTCATGGTTCGAGCTTACGTCAGGATACAGTGCAGTGTGGACCGGCGGGTGACCACAGAGCGGTGAGTAATAGAAAGTGCTTCACTCCCACTCCGTGGTCACATGACAATTTGCATCAAGGATTTTTTGTGTCGAATTACTTGATGCTAAATCCCCCACTGTTTCCAGAACTGCCGCTCTCCAGTTAGTGTTTACCACTGAGGCCAGTGATTGCCTGCAGTGGTCACGTGCTTTATACGGCTACATCACCACTGCAGCCTTGTTAATGCAGATTGGCTGTGAAGACTGGAGCAGCCAGGTGTTTAAGTGGTGAGTATACGTAGGGGTGGGCGATATAAACGATATACGATATTATCACCATAAATTCGGGTAACGCTATAGATTTAGTCTATATCGTCATATCGCGATAGATGACCACTGAGCGGTAGTGAATTGAAAAAGCTTCTCACTCACCGCTCTGTGGCCTCCCAACTCTGCACCGCGCTGCACTGGCCATGCGTGCACACATCGTCAGTGCGCTGGCTGACACGGCGTGTGACGCCAGGTCCCTCCCAGTGCATGCTGGGAAGAAGACACGGTTCGTCTCCTGCAGGCTCCCATCAGCCAGCCGTGCACGCTGCAGTAAAGGTAAGTATATTAGCAGGGGTCCGAATCTACCGGGGGAGGGGTGGATAGCATGGGGCTGATGGCGCTAGCGTGGGGGCATAGATGATGATGATGACATGTAATTTGTATACACATACAGAAGAAAATAATATATCGCTCACAGGAGCGCCATTGCCTTCACAAACAGCTGATCGGCGGGGGTCCTGGGTGTCTGACCTCCACTGATCAGATACTGGTGACCTATCCTAAGTATAGGTCATCAGTAGGCGTGAGCAAATCGACTTCAGATGAAACATCTGAAGTCTATTCACATAAAACTTTGTTCTAATACTGTACGGAGCAGGAGCTCAGATTTCCCGAGTTTGGGATTTTTTTATTTTTTTTTACAGTACAAATTCATTTATGAAGTTATTGCGCGAAGTCTCGCGAAGCAATAACTTTGGCTCATCAGAGCCAATACATTTGAATACTGTACAGAGCTCCTGCTCTGTACAGGATTAGAATAAAGTTTTATGCGAATCGCTCATCTCTAGTAATTTGTATTAAAACGTCAGAAAACCCCTTTAACAATCGGATCACCACAATAAACAAATGTTTTCTTGTTTGGTGGCTAATTAATGGCATGTTTGCATAGGCCAGTTATCCATCTTGGTCACTGTGCAGAAGAGACAAAGGAAGATTCAAGTGGATGTTGAATTCTTGAGTTGCTTTTAACGCATTTCAAGAACAGATAGTTCTCAGATCTGATAAAGAGAACCCCCCCCCCAACCATCACGTTTAATTGACATGTCTAATTATCTGGTATATCTACTGTGACTAATTTCTCTGCATGGGTCTAGTCCGGCTTCAGGATTACAACCAGTAACCTATATCCCATTGACGGTGTTCATCCTTACCCCGGATAATGAAGACAGTAATGTGATTAAGTAGGAGCAGTCCGGTCAGCCATTGCCTGATCCGCTCAAGGCTTGCTTATTGTACAGAGTGGAATAAAACCTGCGGGAATTTTACAGCCACACACCTTAGCTAGCAAGCTCTTTCTCCCTCCATATACAATCTCACTGGTTTTAGCCAATCGTTACCTCTGTTAGTGACCTTCTTCCCCAAGGACACGCTTCACGTCAGAACGTATTGAGAAAGAAATTTCCACTTTTCTGTGACTTGTGAACTTGATGATTCAGAGGTTATAGTCCTAACGCACAGTAATTGATGCCACCGTCACTGGGTATTGTCATCATCTTTCTCCTCACACCCACTTTTTTTTTTTAATTAGCTATATTTACACTTGAGATTACAGACATGTTAAATCACCAGCACAAATCTAGTTTTCCCACAAGCCATGGAACATGCTACCCTTAGTTCCCGTGTGACATCATCAAAATATGAGTTGTGAAATGCCAACTGGTTGGTGGCTGCATTTTCACGTTACCGTATATAAAAGGTATTAGGAATGAGGTCAGTGTGACAGATCATCATCCTGCTAGTGTGTGTACTTGTAGGTATGTGATATGTGTCACCAGGGCATTTCTAGACTGTCGCAAATATGTCTAGAAGAATGAAAGTAATGTGTTCATGTTAAAATGTGCAGATTTAATGTAACGTTCATTTAGCCGACTATGCCGTTATTTCGCTTCCATTCATCCAGGAAATAAACATGGACCTGGTCAATCCTCCAAAAAGTGATCGAGCACAGTAAAAGGTTTATTAGCTTGGATGATTTTCTAACGTCTTTGGTGCCACTAGGAGTTTTCCATCCATGGACACAATGTTCTACAGAAAGCAATCAATGGGGGTTTATTTACAAAGTGGGCCGATCTCCAATAGTGGAATACCTTAGGGTATGTTCACATATGCGTCACGAACTCCAGGAGTCTGTTGGCTAGGGCTGAAACGATTACTCGATTGAATCGAGGATTCTCTGTGTAAAGGGACCTTTACACAGGGACAATATTACAGCAGATTGTCAGGAAGGAAGCGTTCCTTCCCAACATTCTGCTCCTCGCTAGTGGAGGGGACTGGTGAATTTACATGCAGCGATCTCCTCCAGAGATGGCGCAGAGCGGTCGCTAATGCAGTCGCTCTTCCCCATAACAACTCGTTTCCCAGCAGCGGTTCATGTTTACACAGCACCATCTGTGATCCAATTACCTGATGAACAAGTGTTCTGCTCGTTCATCGGGTAACTGGCAGTACATTTACGCTGCCCGATCATCGCTAAGGAGCGTTACTGTGAACGTTTGTTAGCGATAATCTGTGCTATTCTCTGCCCGTGTAAAGGGCCCTTTAGGTGTGTCAGTCACTGATATTTGTCTGCAGGGGCGGTATTAAAGAATCTGTCACCACATACCTTGAAATAAATGCAGCTGACATGATGATACACAGCCCAAATACAGAGAAATAGGCCATTTCATTTTCTGCAAATTAGCCACTCGGTGCAGCGATGGCATTGCCGGTGCACCCGAGGCTCTGCCCGTTTACTTTGCCGGTAACTCCCACCTTCTTTTAGCTATTCATGGAGACACTGAATAAGTTGCTGAGCAGTACTGCATCGTACACTGCTTCCTGCCTTATTACATGTACTTTAAAGGAGATTGCCAGTCTATATATAAATTTATGACCATAAACCATAATCTTTGTTTAAGTTGATTGCCCCGGTATTGGCCATGTCACATGGCAAGTTGGAATCCTCTGCAGGTTGCAAGATGGCGTCTGTCACGTGACTTCATGTGACCGCTTCCTCCACCTTCAAGTGTTCCTTGACAACTAGACGTATGTGTCTGTCAGATACAGGGATTCTGCTGCCTGCACAATGGCAGATACCGGGGCAGCTGTGAGCCTTTATCTTTAGAGCGGAGGTACAGTAGTCAGCATCAGTAATGTTATGTGTACAAATATTAGTTTATGGGCCTTTTACTAATTTCTCTATACATTGGCCAACCCCTTTTAACGACCGTGTCGGCCATACTGCTTTCAGCTCTTTTATTTTAGTCTGCATATAAATGGACATGGTTGCTATTAAAAGTTCCCACAAAACCTCTTTCCCTTAGTTCTCTGGGTACTGACCTCCACCCAGTTTTCATGTGGAGGTTTCCACATCTGTCATTTTTTGTGAGGCGGAGACCATGTTCAGGAGTGTTTGTCACTCATTTGCAATGTTTTTTTATTTCATGATCCACCCAACCAGAAAGACCAGAATGACTAGATAACCCTACACAACCTTTAGCAATGGCTGATGTCTGCACACGGTGCTCCACAGGGACTGCAGATACTGTAGAAAGCAGGCGGTCCTTATGAATTTTCACCACCTTAAGATTGTCAGTTTAGGTTCCATCTTGCTCCGGTTGGCAGTGGTGCTCCCTAGCATCATCCTGCAAAGAGCCACTTTTTCTAAATGCTAAGCTGGCCAAACTTATTAGAGAAATTAGGTCTGTGTGTAGGGGGTCTGCTGACTAACACCCCCCACTCCATCATTTGAATATCTGCCGCTTGGTGAGGTAAGCTGTTGTCGGTTCAGTCTGGTGGTGGCTTTCTTGTATCTCCCCATTTAGGACGCATGCATGCACTGTCAATCTGTATGGCCCAGCTTGGGGCCATGATAAGCCCTGATTGATAGTGTAGCAAGTTGGACGGCAGTCGTTGAAGTTGCCTTTAGGGTCCATTCACACATCCGTTTTTTCTTTCCTGATCTGTTCCGTTTTTTGCGGAACAGATCAGGACCAGATCTGGACCCATTCATTTTCAATGGGTCCTGGAAAAAATTGGACAGCACAATGTGTGCTGTCCGTTTAAATATAAAACATGTCCTATTCTTTTCCGCAAAATTCGGATCCTGGTTCAATACAAAGTCAATGGATCCGCAAAAAACGGAAGACATTCGGATGTCATTCCGTATGTCATCCGTTTTTTGCGGAATCCGTTCCTGGAAATACATAACCCATTTTTTTATTTTTTTTTCAATTTTTTTTCAAAGCAATCCAAACAACTTTATTTGATTATTGAAATTTATACATGGTTCCGTTTTTTGCGGATCCGCAAAAAACGGATGACATACGGAGACATTTTCAGGAACAACGGATCCGCAAAAAACGGACCGAAAATCAGGATATAGGAAAATACTGACGTGTGAATGTAGCCTTACACATCTGATGCAAACAATTGGTGGCACAGTCGCAGAATATCCAGACATGCTGAATTTTATGTCACCATTCACATGTCGCAGACAACTTCTCATACATGCGACTTGGCTGTGTTTTCAGTTCTAAAATAGTTGTGCAACACTTCACCGTACCCTAAAAGATCCGATTACGGGTTACATTTACTCATTTGTTGGACGATTGGTGGGGAGTTTAGACAGGCTGGTGATCAGCTGAATGGGTGTTCCTGCAAGCATGTGAGGGGTGACTGTCAGGCAGATCCTTTACCACCTCGACCTACGTGAGCGCAATGTCGGCTGCACAGGGCCATTAATGATGCTGCTGGGCGCTCTACCCGGCTGCTTTATTGGTGAGTATTTTTTAATTTCATGTGAATAGTGGGTTGAGAATACTTATGGCTTTTCCTCTGCTGTGAACATGCGCGGTTTTCATTCGGAGACGCTCAGCCTGACAGTATTGCAGTTCCCCCGTGTTCTCGGCAAGGTCGCTGCCTAAAATCTGATATCTGGCAGCTGGCACTGTCGTATTCTGTTTTTCTACATCTTTCTGGTTTTATCTATACAATCACTAGCAAATTCTGTCAGCAGAACTAGTCAGACTGGTTCCTGTTTTCACCTTGGGTTTTATGATTTGCTTTCTATGCACTTATTATATAAATAGCATCCTTTAAAGGGGTTCTCTCACTTCAGTAAGTGGCATTTATCATGTAGAGAAAGTTAATACAAGCCACTTACTAATAGACTGTTATTATCCATATTGCTTATTTTGCTGGCTGGATTAATTTTTCCATCACATTATACGCTGCTCGTTTCCATGGATATTCTGCAATCCATCAGTAGTGGTCGTGCTTGCACAATATAGGAAAAAGCACTAGCCTCTGTGCGCTCCCATGGTCCCGGCCACCAGAGAGCCTGACGCTTTTTCCTAAATTGTTTAAGCAGGACCACTAGTGATGGATTGCAGGGTGGTCTGTAACCATGGAAACGAGCAGTGTATAATATGATGGAAAATGAATCCAGCCAGCAAAGGAGGCAATATGGACGATAATACATTAGTAAGTGCCTTGTATTACCTTTCTCTACATGATAAATACCACTTAATGAAGTGAGACAACCCCTTTAAGCTTGGTTTATATCTTAAAGGCAATTTATTATTTCAAGCCATATGACCTTCCGAAGCTAAAGTGGTACTTGTCTAAGGACCCCCATGCACATTACACTTGTTTTAGCGTGATCGGCCAATAATCTTATTTGTATGGGCAGTTCCCGACTCTTTCCTGATAGATTTTGGGGAAAGAGAGGATCAGGCATGTTGAAGGCTACTTTCCCACTGGCGTTTTTGTTTCTGTTTGTGAGATCCGTCTAGGGCTCTCACAAGCGGTCCAAAACGGATTAGTTTTGCCCTAATGCATTCTGAAGGGGAAAGGGTCAGCTCAGAAGGCATCAGTTTACCTCCGATCAGTCTCCATTCGGCTCTGGAGGCTGTTTGCAGCGTTTTGCTGTCCGCCTGACGAAGCGGAGCCATGTAAGTCCGTTTTAACTGACCCAATAGAAAACACATCCGTCCTCCATTGACTTTCAATGGTGTTCAAGACGGATCCGTTTTGGCAATGGTAAATATAATACAAACGGATCCGTTCTAAACGGATGCATGCGGTTGTATTATCTGTGCGGACCCGTCTGTGCAGATCCATAACTGATCCGCACCAAACGCGAGTGGGAAAGTAGCCGAATTTCAACACCTGATCCCTAAATCTACAGTGGAGTCGCCGACACAGATGTGAACAATCCCTAATGAGAAACAAAGTTGTGTCCATCAAAGTTACCTAATTTTATTTTTTAGTGCTGGGGGCGCCTCTCCTGCTCAGACCTGTGTACAGGTAGTTTACTCCCATCTGCAAACCCACATATTAATTAAGGGACCTTTGTTATTTTTGGTGCTATTTTAGTAAAGAGCGTAACAGGATTAATTGGTGTAAATTAGAAGATAATTGAGAAAAAACATGTTTTCCCTACATCTGTCCATTAGCACCAATCGTAATGAATACTTTAGCATGTGTAGTAAAACATGGTGAATAGTCTTTAGTGAAAATATGCAGCTATTGGGTAACGCTCATGCCGACAGCGAGCCGCGTTCCTGTAAACTGCTCTCTGCACTTAAAGCCACATGTTTCCTGTGATGTTCCTAAGCTCCCCCTAGTGGTGGCTGCAGGTAGACAGAAATAATAATTTAAAACAGTATTCTGGTTATAACAAGTTATTCCCTATCCACAAGATAGGGGATAGCTATCAGATCAGTACCTGTACCCTGTGGAGCCCCCCATCCTGGAGCAGCTCTTCAGAAATGCGCGCCGCCGCTCCATTCATTTCTATTGGAGCGCTGTAGATAGCCGACTGCTGTACTCAGCTACCGCCAGCGCTTCCATAGAAAGGAATGGAGCCGCGGCGCTCTTTGTTATAACTGGAATACTCCTATATATAGTGGTCTTGTTTCTCATAATTGATTGGGGTGACATAGGTCTGACATCTATCAGGAAGTGATGACATTTTCTAGTGATATGCCATGAGTTTAGAAGATGGGATTAACCCTTTATCTATGCAGAGGGTTTGTAGTTTTATATCAGAAAACTGTTCCAATCCCTCTATATCCCTGCGGATATGCTGTAAATATCTCTGATCTGCACCAATTGTTGAGCCTAAGGGTCCATTCAGACGTCCATAGTGCATTGCGGACCCGCAATACACCCGGCCCGACACCCCATAGAACTGCCTATTCTTGTCTGCAATGCGGACAAGAAGAGGACATGTTCTACTTTTTTCCGGCCCCATAGAGAATTTGCAGAACGGATGCGGACCCATTATAAGGACGTGTGAATGGAGCTTAATTATGACCTGCTGATAAAAGGTTTGCAAGCTGCAAATGCTCTGGTACCAAAAGTAAGTGGCTTGACCAGAATTAATTATATATGGTTATAGCTGCTCTGATGTCTCCCATACCAGCACACATGAAAAAGAAGATATCCTGCTCCTTCATCTCTCACTAGTTGGGAAGTCTGTGTTGCATATTCCATCATACACGGCAGGAAGAATAGTGCAGCACACAGTACTATTTTCCCATGAAAACAGAAACCTAAGTGGAAACTGCTGGACCCCATTACAAGTTGTGACTAGAGCGACAGATCCAGCACTGTGTTGTGGTTTATTTTATGATGGAAACTACACCTTAACTACCTCAGCAATGTGCCGGAAACCTGTAAAATAGCTCTTTGCTTCATTCAGATTTAAAGAAATTTGAGATTTAAAACTAGATGCATATCCTGTATTATATTTCTAAATTTAGTAGCAGTTTTAATATATTTGTCATTTATATGTTTCCTTTAATTAGCACAGCAAATCTTTCTGATCGGCTGAGGTACAGTGTAGGTACAGTGAGAGCAATGTATTGGTGTTAAAATAACTACAGCATTGGTCTGTATGAGCTGCTTGTATCTGGGTATGGGAAATACCAGTTTGTGTTTATACTAGGTTTTGGAGGTTTGGACCTATATGAAGACAATTACTGTACAATAAAGGCTATGGACGCCTTTGGTAACATTTTTATATTATAATTTTCCAATTCGACTTGATTAAAAATTCTCAACAGTTTTTCAGTGCAGACTCAGTGAAACCCTTCAGAGATCTGATACGATAACTTGATTTGTATCCCTTAGAGAGAATTTATCATGCCAGTTTTCAGTGGAGGGAGGCTGGGGGAGGACGCTATGGAGTTCATGGGCAATTAACACCAACAAATGACTCACACAAGTGAGTACCCGTGCCAAACCCGCACGCAAAGTAGAACACCAAAAAGGAGGGATGGGTGGCACAAAAGAATATGGATAAGTATAAACTTTATTAGGTCTTCAACGAGACAATAAAAATAGAGTACAGATAGGAGATAATATTGAGGTGGATACAGAGCACACTGGAAAAAGTATATACATATAAACACGGCACCACTGATGTATAAACACGTACATATATTAAAGGAAAAGCCGGACTAATAAAATCATCCAAATAGCGTCATAAATAACATGAACCGGATACCTAAAAGGTATATATTAAGACAAAGCCACACTGACAATCCAGAATGGAGATCCAGAATGATACAAACAATATAAAGTGCATAGTGCAACCATATATACAACCTGGATAACTACAGAACAACTAACCACAATGGAGCCATGGCATAAGTACCTGAGTGGTGAACCGAAACCCCAACGCGCGTTTCACGTAAAGCTTCTTCAGGGGGAGAAGGTATTTGTGTGAACACATACCTTCTCCCCCTGAAGGTATGTGTTCATATACCTTCTCCCCCTGAAGAAGCTTTACGCGAAACGCGCGTTGGGGCAGTTGGTGTTCTACTTGGAGTTCATGGGCAGTGGGGGAGGACGCTATGGAGTTCATGGGCAGTGGGGGAGGACGCTATGGAGTTCATGGGCAGTGGGGGAGGACGCTATGGAGTTCATGGGCATGCTCCTGCCCCTAGAGGCTCTGTTCTCCCACCTCATTCCACGCCCCGCTGTCCTTGATTGATAGGCCAGTGTTCATCTTCCCCTGCCGGCCCTGTGTGCTGGTTAAACGTCACTGCGCAGGCGCGAGACTAAGGCTCCTTTCACACTAGCGTTCGCTGGTCCGCTCGTGAGCTCCGTTTGAAGGGGCTCACGAGCGGACCCGAACGCAGCCGTCCAGCCCTGATGCAGTCTGAATGGAGCGGATCCGCTCAGACTGCATCAGTCTGGCGGCGTTCAGCCTCCGCTCCGCTCGCCTCCGCACGGACAGGCGGACAGCTGAACGCTGCTTGCAGCGTTCGGGTGTCCGCCTGGCCGTGCGGAGGCGTGCGGATCCGTGCGGATCCGTCCAGACTTACAATGTAAGTCAATGGGGACGGATCCGTTTGAAGATGCCACAATGTGGCTCAATCTTCAAGCGGATCCGTCCCCCATTGACTTTACATTGAAAGTCTGGACGGATCCGTCCGAGGCTATTTTCACACTTAGCTTTTTTTTGGTCATTTTAATGCAGACGGATCCGTTCTGAACGGAGCCTCCGCCTGCATTATTATGAGCGGATCCGTTCAGAACGGATCCGCCCGAACGCTAGTGTGAAAGTAGCCTTACCCAGCACACAGGGCCGGCAGGAAGATGGAGACGAAAAAAAAAAGACAAATCACTGAGCCCAGGCTGCACATAGGTGGCCATGTGAGTTGCTATAGTCACCACATCACGGGACGAGCCTCATATCAGAGGCCACGTACACGCAGGCTGTCCCCTCCTCTGTCACCGTGGTGACTACATCCATTACCTGCGTGTCAAGCTTTTTTCCTGCACGGATCTCCGGGGAGATCTGAAAAGACCAGAGGAAGAAAGGAAAGACAATAGCAGGAGACCAAGGAGTAGGCATGTGGCTGTTTGCCTGCTGGTTCTGCTTCTCTCCTGGAAGTGTCTGCTGCTTATGGTACCCGCTCCTGGCACTGTAGTGGGTACCAGATGTGGGCTGTTACAGTGGGGGCATGGATACAGTCAATGCCAGGCTTCCGCGATGATCTAGAGCGCTGTATCAGTGCAGCACGTGCCAGGATTCATGGCGTGGGCTGCAAGGACTAAAAAGGAATTGAGCATGGTGCTCTGATACAGCGCTCCAGAAGAAAAACAATCAATGCCTATTTAAAATAAATAAATCATTGGACACTAAAGGGTGAATTAACCCCTTCTCGACCTCCCCGCAATGCTCCCATGGCCCAAGCGGCTTTCCCGTGCGGAGTTCAGGGAAGCCGTTAGTTTTCTCTAATGCAGTCTGTAGATCGCTGCTCCCATACAATATTGTGATTAATGCAGTAGTGTATGGGAAATTCCTTATATTTCAGTGAAGCACTGCCACCTGCAGGGCTCAGTAGGAACTACCACTCTATTAGGGCTCATGCACACGGCCATAAATGTTTTGCAGTTTGCAAAGCACAGATCTCGGCCTAGTGCATGCCACCATTTATTTTTTAACTTCTGTATAAATGCCATTTCTCGTGCTTTTTTCCATTGGGGGACACAGACCATGGGTATAGCTTAGAGGTATTAGTAGGAGGGACACTATGCAAATGAAAGAGCTCCTCCTCCTCGGGCTATACCCCCAGACTCCACCAGGAGGAACTCAGTCTTTGCTTAGTGTCTGGTGAAGGAGGTTGACACTCTCTGATTCTACTCCTTTTTGTTATTTTTATTCTAGATGGGGACACAGGTCGGCATGGCGCCTTCCTGGTCTCCCGTGGAGTGCCCGCCGCCGTCTTTGGGACGTTGCCTGGCTGCCTCCATTTCCCCCCAAGAAGATAAGTGGATCCGGGCTCGACCTGTTAGCTCCGGCATCCCACCAGCTGCTGGGACGCCTGCTGCCTACCCTCCTCCAGAGCACTGTTCTCCTGGATTGGAGTCAGAAGTCTGAAGAGGCGCATCCCTGCTGGTCTGGACATCGAGGGAGCATGCTGAGCAGATAAGTGTTGCACAATCCCTCCCCCTCCCTCTGTGTCTATTTGTCTGTGGCTGCCTGGGTGAGCTTGAAGAAGGATCCTGATGGGGCACTTTCTTCATTTTGGCACTGGAGTACTGGCATCTCTTCCCCTTAAACTGTGGGCTTCAGCGCTTCTCTCGTCGGGCCTTGGCTGCTGCGCTCCCTCAGCGCCCGCCGGCAGGCCGCTCCTCCACGTGGTGCGCTTATTTTCGCGCATATTTTCGCGCGCGCGCGCTTATTTTTCGTGCGCGCGCTTATTTTCGCGCGCTTTTTTCGCGCCATAATGACGCGTTAGGGGAGGCGGAGCCTCGGCATGCCGCTCTGACTCTCCTTACACCGGAGACTCTGTTTGCTCATGGCCGTGCAGCTCCTCATCACTCTACTCCGTTTTGTGCCAGGCAAGCTGGTAGCTCAGTGGTACTGCTGCTGTTGCCCCATGTCCAGGCTTTCTGAGTTCAAAGCCCCTTTCAGCCTTCAAAAATTGTTTATATTATTCTAGATGGGGACACAGGTCGGCATGGCGCCTTCCTGGTCCCCCGTGGAATGCCCGCTGCCGTCCTTGGACGCTGCCTGGCTGCCTCCATTGCCCCCCAAAGAAGACAAGTGGATCCGGGCTCGACCTGCAGCTCCGGTATCCCACCAGCTACTGGGTCTCCCGCTGCCACCCTCCACCAGAACACTGCACTCCTGGACAAGGAGTCAGAAGCCTGATGAGGTGCATCCCTGCTGGTCCTGGAGTCGAGGGAGAAGTTCTGCAGGAGCAGATAAGTATTACCTGCATCCCTGCCTTACCCCCCTCCTCCACGTCCCTGAGGGCCTGCGGTCCCCGCTTGGGCATCTGCCATGTCCAGCGCGGCCGCTAAATTGGTCTTAGTCACCAAGGCAACCATGTCCTTTAATCCTGTGGCGCTAACGACTCCATCTCTCTCAGTGGTCCCCACAGTGGGTGACTGACTACGAAGAGGCAGCGTGAGCGGCAGCATCCCACCTCGGATGTCTCTGTCTCTCTACCCCCCTCACCTCGCCGGTGGCGCTTGCGGACTGCTCTTCCCCCTCCCTAGGGAGAGTACTCCGAAGGAGAATTATCCGGCTCGGACGAGCCACGTCCTTTTTGGACTATAGGGCATTTTCAAATCCTGTGACGCCAACCACCTCTCTAAGTGGTTTTCCACAGAAGACGCCCGAATACTAACAGGGAGCGTGAGCAGCAGCATCCCTCCTCGGATGGCTCTGGCTCTCCCCCCCCCCCCCCCCTCGTCTAGAGGCGCGTTCGGGCGACTCTCCCCTCCCTTAGGGAGCGCAAGTCTGAAGGAGAATTTCCGGCTCTGATTAGGTCATGGAGCGGGACCCCTCGCCTAAGCTCTCCACCAGGGTGGCTGACTTAGTGGTGACTGTCTGAGACACCTTTATTCTCCAAGGGGATTCTCCTCCTTCCACTGGTCAGGAGTTCCCCCTTTTTCCGTCCAGGCAGTCGGAGACTACCATGTTCCCGGTCCATGAGGGATTTTTCCGCGGTCATGTCCAGGGCCTGGGGTGGTCTTAATAAGGTTCTCGACCACCCAGCGCATGAATATACTTTCCTTTCCCTGCTGACGGCGAGGAGAGGTGTCTCCTCCCCCTAAGGTGGATCCTCCGGTGGCCGGATTAGCCAATTATGTGGCCCTTCCTGTCTTAGTCAGTTCCTCTTTCCAGGATGCTGTAGACAGACGCATAGACTCTCTTCCAGGTCCTTTTTTCGCTGGCAGCGCGTCCCTGTGACCTACCTTTCACTCAGCAGGGGTAGCCAGTGCTCTCTCGGTGTGGTTACAACACCACCACCAGGAACTGGCGGTACGAGATGCGGCTACTAACACACTGGAGTTGGTTCTCCAGATGTCTCAGGCTTCTAACATTCTTTGCGAAGCTTCTAGGGACATTGTTTCCCTCTTTGCCCGCAGGTTGGCCATCTCTGTCACTCAGCGCGAAGAGATCTGATTGAAGGTGTGGGACGCTGACGCCTCCACCAAGCGTTCCCTTGCTAATCTCCCCTTTGGGGTTTCCAGGCCTTGTGGGGATCAGCTGGACGAGTTCGTCTCTGCATGCCTTTTGCCGTTTCTCATCTGGTAGGCCGTCGCCTGCTTCCTCCGCCGGGGGTCTCAGGTCGCCCGCAAAGAGGCCTTCCTTTGCACCAGCCTTCCCGGCACTAGAGGGCCCAGTCAGCCCGCCCTGCTGCTCCTAGGCCTATCACATGTCCCGATTGCGGAATCCCACCATCGATTCCTGCGCTTCGCCATTATGGGTCGACACTGTCAGTTTGTCGCCCTTCCTTCGGGTTGGCGACCACCCCGCGGGTCCTTGCCACGGTCCTGGACCGCTCATGGCGCTTCTTCGTACCAGGGGCATTCCTTTGCTGCCCTGTCGGGACGATATCCGGATAGAGGCCCCCCTCTCTACCGCAGACCACGGACAGCGTCCGGATCACTGTTCAGACCCTGGAACGGTTCGGCTGCCTGGTAACTTTCCCAAACTCCTGCCTCTTCCCGTCCCAGAGGCTCTCCTTCCGGAGAGTGATTTTGGACACCTCGGCTGCCAAAGTATTCTACCAGCCTTCAGGTCCTCCCAGGTCCAGGGGGCAGTGTCGCATCTGCTGCGCTCCCCGTGCCTCTCCATTCGGGAATACTTGCAGGTCCTGGGTCTTATGGTAGCCTCTTTCGAGGCCTTTCCATATGCCCAGTTTCACACTCGCCTGGCGCAACAGGAGATCCTTTACCTTTCAGCGGGTTCGGGCAGTTCTCCCTTGGTGGCTGTTCCCAAAGAACCTGAGGTCGGGGAGTTCCTTTCTCGCATTCTCCTGGACGATCGCCGCCACCGATGCCAGCATCCTGGGTTGGGGGGGCGTTTTCCAGTCTCGCACGGTTCAAGGAATTTGGCCGGCGGCAGAGTCTCGCCTTCCAATCAACTTTCTGGAATTGAGGGCGATTTTTTCCGCTCTCTCTCTCCTATTGGACCTCTCTCCTTGCGGGCCTCCCAGTGCGGGTTCAAACGGGCAATGCCGCGGCCGTGGCCTATATCGACCATCAGGACGGGACCCGCAGCCGGATGGTGATGCAGGAGGTGAAGTGAATTCTGACGTGGGCGGAGACTCACGTTCCGGTGTTGTCAGCAGTTTGCATTCCAGGAATGGACAACTGGACAGCGGACTTTCTAAGCCACAACACGGTGGATCCAAGCGAGTGGTCTCTGCATCCAGAAGGGTTCGAAGAAATCTGCCACAGATGGGACCGTCCGGATGTGGACTTAATGGCGTCCGGGTTCAACAACAAGATCCCAGTGGTCCTGGCTCGCGCCCGAGATCCGGAGGCGTACGGATGGATGCGCAGGTGTCTCCGTGGCAGGACTTCAGCCTCCTCTGTTTTCCTCTCCTGCCAAAGGGTCTACGCCAGTTCGAGGCGGAAGGGACTCCGACCGTTCTCATCACCCCAGAGTGGCCTCGCCGCGCGTGGTTTTTCGGACGTGGCTCGGTTGCTGGCGGACGCCCCATGGCCTCTTCCCGACGGACAGGACTTACTGTCTCAGGGCCCGTTCTTCCACCGGAATTTGCGGTCTCTTCGTTTACCGGCGTGACTGTTGAAACCGCCATCCTGATAAAGATGGGGTTCTCGGATTCAGTGGTTAGGACCATGATCAGTCCGGGGAAGTCTTCTTCCTCCCGGATTTACTATCGTACCTGGATGGCCTTCCTATCCTTTTTTGAGGGTTCGGGGTTCCCTCCCCTTCGGTTTTCCATCTTGATGTTACTGTCTTTTCTTCAGTCGGGGCTTGTGCAGGGACTGTCGCTTAGTTCCCTGTAAGGTCAGGTTTCGGCGCGGGCCGTCAGAGGTCCCTTGCTCTTAAGGGTCCGGTGGTGACCTTTCTTCGGGGGTGGCGCATTCGGTTCCCCGTATGTTCCCCCTTTGTCTCCTTGGGATCTCAATTTGGTTCTGCGCGCTCTGCAGTCGGCTCCCTTCGAGCCTTTGAGGAGGGTCTCTCTGACTGTTCTCATCTGGACTTCCTTGTGACCATAGCTTCTGATACAGCTACATAGCGTAGTGATTAAAGTTCTGGGCTATTATGCAGTGGCTGTGAGTTCACGTCCCATCACGAGCTTTTAGGTCAGACTGGTGTCGAAGCTGGCCGCTCTTTCCTGTCAGGAGCCTTAATGGTTTTCCTCCAGGATTAAGTTGTGCTCCGTCCAGTCCCCTTCTTTTTGCCCAGGGTGGTCTCTCCCTTCCGCCTTGATGAGGATCTTGTCCTGCCTTCCTTTTGTCCTTCTCCGGCTAACCCCAGGGAACGCACTCTGCATTCCCTGGATGTTGTACGGGTCCTGAAGGTGTGTCTCGCGGCTACTGCTTCCGTCCGCCGTTCTTGGCGCTCTGGATCTGCTTGGCTATTTCCGCGGCTTGTCACGCTTGTGGTGGAGTTCCCCCGGCTAGAATTGCCGCTCACTCCATTGGGGCGGAGGGGGCTTCCTGGGCAAGACGCAGTCGTGCCTCTGCGTCTCAGCTGTGTACGGCGGCCACCTGGTCGTCCTTGCATACCTTTGCAAATTTTTGTCAGTTGCATTCACTGGCTTCGGCTGATGCGGCTTTGGCCGCAGGGTTTTGCAGGCTGTGGTTCCTGTTTGACCGTTGGGGCGTTCCTCCTGGCGGTGCTGATATTTTTTCCCACCCCATGGACTGCTTTTGGACGTCCCATGGTCTGTGTCCCCCAATGGAAAAAAGCACGAGAAAAGGAGATTTTTGTGAAACTCACCTGTAAAATCTTTTTCTCGTCTTTTCCATTGGGGGACACAGCTCCCACCCATTATTCCTGTTGCAGGAGGGGTCTTTAGTTCAGTTTTTCTGTTTCTGGTTGGACCTTATGGCTTGGTCCGATGGTTTCCATGATTTTTTCTTGCTCCTTCTCCTACTGCTTGTGCAACGCCTGAGTTCCTCCTGGTGGAGTCTGGGGGTATAGCCCGAGGAGGAGGAGCTCTTTCATTTGCATAGTGTCCCTCCTACTAATACCTCTAAGCTATACCCATGGTCTGTGTCCCCCAATGGAAAAGACGAGAAAAAGATTTTACAGGTGAGTTTCACAAAAATCTCCTTATCCATGTCCACAAAACGGATGAGAATAGGGCGTGTTCTATCTCTTTTGCTGAGCTTTATGCTGTCCGCATCTTTTGCGACCCCCTTTAAAATGAATGGTTTCCCATCCGATCCACCAGAAATTCGGATGTGGACCAAACTTTTTAGCTCTTTAGAGGGGCTCATGCACACCACCGTATGTTTGGTTTGCATCCGATCTGCATTTGAACATGCCTAGAAACGTTGACCATTTCAATTGGATGGGTATGTTTACAGACATTACGTGATTATCCGAGTGGGCCATCAGTCCATGCCGAGAAAATCCCAGCATGTTCTGTATGTGCCTCTCCTGGGAGAGCAAAGGGGTCTGGCAAATGATTCAGTTAAAAGGATCCCTTTACACACATTAGGTTGTCGGCCGAGCCTGCGGCTTCTTATGACAATACACTAATGTGTGTGGGGGCCTTAAAGGGGTTGTGTCACTTCAGCAAAACGCATTTATCATGTAGATAAAGTTAATACAAGGCGCTTACTAATGTATTGGGATTTTCCATATTGCCTCCTTTGCTGGCTAGATTAATTTTTCAATCACATTATACACTGCTCGTTTCCATGGTGATGACCACCCTGCAGTCCAGCAGCAGTGGCCGTGCACACTATAGGAAAAAGAGCCAGCCTATGTGTGCTCTTATGGTCCCGTCCACCAGAGAGGCCTGAGCTTTTTCCTATAGTGTGCCAACACGACCACCTCATTGTGTCAGGAGTCAGATTCCCCTGATCTGATATTGATGTTCTATCCTGAGGCCGCTTTATATCATCAGATGTGTGTGCGTGATCTTTCACCCAGAAGCACTGCCAGTGCCTCGTCATTGCTTCAGCAATGTCTGTCTACACAGAGCTGCTGTTCTCAACATGGCTGCTGATGGAGAAAGACGTGAACGGACTCATCCGTCAGCCCCCTCAAACTGCACATGCGCTAATTTCACGTGTCATTGGTTTTCAATAGAGAAGGTTGATGGATGAGTCTGGTCGAAGGTTGCTCCATTAGTGGCCATGTTTAGAATGGGATCGCTGTACAGTCGGTGCAGAAGGCGTTAGTGACTAGGGGGACAGCAAATCTGAATGTAAGAGATTGGCACTGAACTGGTAGTATGTGTTTTTTTTTTTTTTTTTTTTTTTTTTTTTTTTGTAAATTGCATACAGTTTAGTTTTAAAAAAAAAAATATATAAATATATATATATATATTTTTTTTTAAGTGGTCAACAGCTTTAACTGTTTTATGTATGTACGTTGCAAAATGTTTTCTCCCTATATTATTTTTCTCTTTTTTGTAATGTTTGCGTTCTGCAAAGTGAATATCACTAATAGGCAGTGAGTCATTTTGACTTTCCTACCCGGTGATGTGGATGTAGGGCTCCCCCTTGTGGCTCAAGAGCTCTGCCCTTTTATTTGAACGATTCATTGGTTTGATTTTTCTCATAAAGGGGGGGTTCTGATCTGTAACACTATACCTGTCATTAAGTAGTTCAGATGTGGCTGGTGCTCAGATACTGGTGTAAAAGGAGGAAGAAACCAGACAACACTCAGGACATGCCTGAAATAAAAAATTGGCCATTACTTACCTAGCTGGTCCCGCTATGCCACTGCGGTTCATCTGGCAAGGCTCTGTTGGCCCGGCTGCAGCAGTGATGTTATATCAACGACATGTCAGTGCTGCAGCCAATCACTGCCCTCAAACAGTGCATCTCATTTATTTTATTTTTTATTAATTTAAGGCATGCCTTGAGTATATGGTTTCTTCCTGAAACAAAATGGCTGATCATAAATATTACATTTTCACACAATTTTTTTTAAGCAGCTGATGAATAGCATTACCTGATATATTATATAAGTAAAATGGCTGGACACCGGTCTGTGTTTTGAGACGTCTGACAGTACCGTATTTGAATTTTTTTTTACAGCAGTGATTCCAGCAGCACCTCGAGTGATGAGTCTCCAGCGAGGTCTGTGCAGTCCGCAGCAGTCCCTGCACCTCCTTCCCAGACACTCTTATCTCTGGATAAAGATGAACCTCGCAAAAGTTTTGGGATCAAAGTTCAGAATCTCCCTGTGCGCTCAACAGGTAGTGTATGCGTTGGCTGTTGTTAAAGTCCATCTGTCAGCAGATTTGTACCTATGACACTGGCTGACCTGTTACATGTGCGCTTGGCAGCTAAAGACACCAGTGTTGGTCCCATGTTTAAAAGTACCTGCATTGCTGGAAAAAAAGTTTTAATATATGCAAATGAGCCTCTAGGAGCAATGAGGCGTATTTGCATGTATTAAAACTTCATTTTTCTCAGCAGCATGGGACCAACACAGATGTCTTCAGCTGCCAAATGTGCATGTAACAGGTCAGCCAGTGTCATAGGTACAGATCTGCTGACAGATGGTCTTTAAGTGCAAATAAAATATAATGTTGAAGACTTCTATGTCCACCATTGATAGTGAGAATTCCGCACGGGTGCAATGCGTGAGGTGAACGCATTGCACCCGCACTGATCCCGGACCCATTCACTTCAATGGGGCTGTTTAGGTGAGCGGTGATTTTCACGCATCTCTTGTGCGTTGCGTGAAAATCGCAGCATGTTCTATATTCTGTGTTTTTTCACGCAACGCAGGCCCTATAGAAATGAATGGGCATGCGTGAAAATCTCAAGCAAGTGCGGATGCGGTGCAATTTTCACGCATGGTTTCTAGGAGATGATAGAGATGAGCAACCCCATTAAAGTTTAATCACTGTATTTTCCTTTATAAAATGGTTATAAGGGAAAATAATAGCATTCTTAATACAGAACGCTTAGTAAAATGTGGCTTGAGAGTTTTTTAAAAAAAAAGAAATAAAAAAAAATTAACTCACCTCATCCTCTTGTTCGTGCAGCCGGCTAAAGGACCTTTGACATAATTGCGCTCACCATGTGGTGACGTCAGAAGGAACTTCTATCTTCATTCAGCAGGACCTGCGCTGACGTCACCGCGCTCACCACGTGATGAGCGCAATTCTGTATTAAGAATGCTATTATTTTCCCTTATAACCATGTTATAAAGGAAAATAATAAAATCTACAGAACACCTAATCCAAACTCGAGCTTCAGTGAAGAATTTCGGGTCTAGGTACCACATTACGTTTTTTGTCACGCGTGTGCAAAATGCATTGCACCCGCATGATAAAACCTGAACAACGCAATCACAGTCATAACTGACTGAAATTGCGTGCGCACGGGTTTCCCACAATGCACACGCGACGCTTTCGGAGCAAATCCGGGTCGCCCGTGTGAAAGGGGCCTAAGGCTACTGGCAGGGTTCAGCAAAAACGCTTATGTCAGACTAATGCAACCATCTGCATCCGTTATGAACGGATCCGGTTGTATTCTCTCTCTAAAATAGCCAACACGGATCCGTCATGAACTCCATTGAAAGTCAATAGGGGGGACAGATCCGTTTTATATTGCGTCTGAGAAAACTGATCCGTCCCCATTGACTTACATTGTGTGTCATAATGGATCTGTCTTGCTCTGCACCACACCGCGGACAGAAACGTTGAAAAACGTTGCTTGCAGCTTTATTCTGTCCGCGATGGGCACGCAATCAAACGGAACGGAATGCATTTTAAAGGGAATCTGTCACCTATTTTGACCATATAAAACCGTTAACATAGCAATGTGCAATAAAGTACCTTCATTCCTGCATGGGTCTTTTCTTTTATTCAACTTTTCATGTAGATGAAAAAGCGATTTTTCTGATATGCTAATTAAGCCTCAAGGTGCCCAGAGGGGCGTTATTACTCTGCTCTAGTGCCCAGTAACGCCCCCTGCAGTGCCCAGCCCGCCTTTCTTCCAAGCCCAGCACGCCTCCGAAGAAATACATTTTCTCCCACATCCTTGCTGAACGGTGCCCCTCCCCCTCCCCACTACGTCATGTAATTTATTTACCCCCGTCATCCTTGCGTCCTCCTTTCTTGGCCTCCGAAATCCTGCGCAGCCGCAGTATCGCTGACTGCCTGCGCCTGTCCGATCCTACGGCTCCTGAGGGCAACAGCCTCAATAGTCACTGGGCATGCGCCGGGCCCAGTGACGTAATCAGATCGCTGTTGCCCTCAGGACCCGGAGTATCGTACAGGCGCAGGCAGTCAGCGATACTGCGGCTGCGTGGGATTTCGGAGGTCAAGAAAGGAGAACGCAAGGATGGTGGGGTGAATAAATTAAATGACGTAGTGGAGGGGACAGCGCTGTTCGGCAAGTATGTGGGAGGACATTTATTTCTTAGGAGGCATGCTGGGCTTGGAAGAAAGGCGGGCTGGGCACTGCAGGGGGGCGTTACTGGGCACTAGAGCAGAGTAATAATGCCCCTCTGGGCACCTTGAGACTTCATTTGCATATCAGAAAAATCGCTTTTTCATCTAAATGAAAAGTTGAATAAAAGAAAGAAGACCCATGCAGGAATGAAGGTACTTTATTGCACATTGCTATGTTAACGGTTTTATACGGTCAAAATAGGTGACAGATTCCCTTTAAAGCATTCCATTTTGTTCAGTTCAGTTTTGTCCCCATTGACAGTGAATAGGGACAAAACGGAAGTGTTTTCCCCCCACTATTGAGATCCTATGACTGATCTCAATAGAGGAAAGCACAAGTGTGAAAGTAGCATAAGATGAATCCTAATGCAAACGTTTCCTTCTGCACAAGCGATTTATGAAACTGCATGAAAATGTATCTTTCATCTCCAGATACAAGCCTTAAAGACGGACTTTTTCATGAGTTCAAGAAGTACGGGAAAGTCACATCAGTGCAGATACATGGTGTATCCGAGGAACGATACGGTCTGGTCTTCTTTAGGCAACAAGAAGATCAGGAGAAAGCACTTAATGCCTCAAAAGGAAAACTTTTCTTTGGAATGCAGATAGAAGTGACAGCATGGGTAGGACCAGGTACGTTATCGCATCTGTGTCCATGGAAGCCAACCAAATGCGAATATCCATCCTATATCTATGAATGAGCACTGTGTACTGTGTGTAATATATGCTGTACTTAGTGACCCCCACCATATTATAGTGATATAAAAACTTCAAGCATGTCCTCTATTTCCTCCAGAAACAGAAAGTGAAAATGAATTCCGGCCTCTGGATGAGCGAATAGATGAATTTCACCCGAAGGCCACTAGGACTCTCTTCATTGGCAACTTGGAGAAAACCACCACCCCCCTGGATCTGCACACTGTTTTTCAGAGATTTGGGGAGATTGTGGTATGTTTACTTTAGCTGCTTCAGAGACGTATTTTATTTTTGTAGCTGCTTTGTTCTGTTGTGAGCTGTAGCTGTAAGGCTGCCCATACACATTAGATGTATGTAGACAGAACACACTGCTTTCCTCCTTTTCCTAGTGATCACATATGCTTGCTTGGCCAAGCAGGTATGTGTATGATAGGATCAGGAGTGCTTATGTTATGGCCGAAGCAAGAATTTGCTTAACAATTAGTTCTAATGTTTAATAGGTTTTGATCAGTTGAAATTCCTTAACTCCTTAGGGCAGCTTGCAGTGGGTCCAGCCTACAGAGCTGCTGTATACTTACGGCCCCTCTTCCTCACAATCGCAGAGTTCTTGCTTCATGGGGTGTCCAGTTCTGGTGATGGCTAAAAGCCTCTGGTCCAGGTGTATTGTTGGGAGCTGATTGATTTAGATCCCGATAACAGCACCCAGACCAGAAGCTGTTAATTACTGTTAGATGTTACCCAGTACATGCTGCAGGAACGCTGCAACTCTCGTTTGTTTTAGTTTTTTTGCATTGGTCATAAAAGTTAACTCTTGGAATGTGATGACATAAATACAATTTTTATTCATTTTTAATGTTTTTATTATCTAAAAGTAGTAGCGCAACAAAATAATCTAAATATTTGTTATTGCTGTATTTGTAATGACCCATGCAGTCCCAAAGGCCAAAATATGTCAATTCCTTAAGGGGTTAAAGGAGCTCTGTAGTGATAGTATATTGATGATCTATCCTTAGGACATTTCATTAATATCAGATCAGTGGGGTCTGACTCCCAGTACCCCCGCCAATCAGTGCTGCTACTTCTTCAAAATTTCCCTCACATTGTTGTCTTTGCAGCACAGTGTAATTACAACTAATCGTCCCATTCAAGTAAATGGGACAAGCAGTTATAATTACGTTGCACTGCTGAGACGATGAGCAGGTAATTGAAAGCAGCACTTGCAGGAGCACCGCCAGGGTGCTGGGAGTCAGAGCCCTGCTCATCTGATGTTGATGATCTATACTGAGGAGCACTGCACAACCTCTTTAAAGCAACATTGATTAATTTTAATTTGTATTATAATTGTGCCATGCACTGAACAATATGAGCAGAGTATGGTAATACTCTAGAAAGCACATGTTCTGTTAAAAATATGATTTTCGAGCTTGGCATGTGTTTGTAATTGCTCTGTCTCTAGTTCTTTTTATGTGTCATTCTCTTTTGTTTGGCCTATCTCGCTAGGTTTGCATTCACACCACTTCTGCCCTATTGATCTTTCTGTATTCATCTCCTCTTCTGTCCAGGATATTGACGTTAAGAAGGTGAATGGCGTCCCTCAGTATGCGTTTCTGCAGTACTGTGATATTACAAGCGTCTGTAAAGCCATTAAGAAGATGGACGGAGAGTATCTGGGAAACAACCGGTTGAAGGTATATAGTTGTAGAGCGAATCAGCTTTTATTCCCCACGCTAAACACCAGTGCAGGCCCCACCACAAGTGTAATCAAACTAACTGCAGTATGGGATGAAATATCTTGCATTGTTGGGTTAGTGCCACAATATTTGCTGATTATGAAAAACGAATCCAGGATTTTTTTTTTATCTTCTTGGTTTGTAAATCGGGTTAAAGGTAGTGCAGGAAATTCTCTTGCCGGGTGCTTTATTATTAGCTCTGTTTCTGTCCCCTGTTATATAATCTGACCCATGCTCTGACTGTTCGAATCCTGAAGAATTTGCTGTGTGGACCAGACGTCAGTTTCTGCATGCATGCCTTTGAGATTCACATTGAGACTCTTAAAGGGGTATTCCCATCTCAGACAATGGTGGCATATCTCTCTCCCTCTGGGACCCGTACCTATATCATAAACGCAGCCAAAAACAAAGCCGACAAAGTGGGGGCTTTGTTCCTAATAGCACTGCACTCTGCATTTTTTGGAACCACTATAGAAATGAATTCAATGAGCGCACACCGCACTTGCGCAGCCACCATTTTTATTCACTCCTGTGGGGCTGACCGAAATAGCTGAGCCAGCGATATGTTCTCATTGTCTGAAATGGGATAAGCCTTTTAATTCTGCAATAAAGAGTACAATTAAAGGAATTATCTGTCCTAGTTTTTACCTGGTGTACTTTACAAATGTAGATAAAGATGAGAAAATTTCCCACAGTGCTTTTTTAAAAGAGGTTCTTCAGGCTTTTAATATTGATGACCTATCCTCAGATCGGCGGGGTCCGGCATTTGGCACCCCTGCGGATCAGCTGTATAAAGAGACGGCGCTCACAGTGTGCACATGCCGTCTCTTTTCCTCTTTGCTGCTGCTTTGCCATAGACATAGCAGCAAATCAGGAAGGGAGACATGTGCACACTGTTTTGCTCCATCACTATTCTTAATGACGAAACTTCAATCATATGATAGAAGTACTTGTAAATAAGTTTTACAAACCTGTTATAGAACAGCATTCTCCATGTGTATTATATAGAAAGAGCTTTAGCACCCATGCTGAATAATAATGAAAACCTATCAATCTGATAACCCCCCTACCCCAAATATACAAAAGAAAAGTGTATATGCATCTAAAGGGGTTTTCCAGTATTTTGATATTAAGGGGGTTGTCTGAGTTATGAAAAAAACTGTGCCCAGCATTTGTTTCCTCACTGCCTGCAGCTACTCAGTAAAGCCTTCAGCCCAGAGTCTGTGCAGCTGAAGGGGTTAAGAATCCAGGGGTGTGTGGCCAGCACAGGGAGTCTGTGTACAGACTCATATCTGATCTCAGGCTTCTGCACCAAACATTATCAGAGCAGGGAGAGAAGCTGACATCACAGGTCATGTGACCCTCAGTGAAATCTGAGAAAGCAGCAACTGGAGATAAAATAAGTGAATTGTAAAGTCCTTACATTTGCCTAGTTAGAAACATACAAAGAACAAAAAAATAACTCGGACAACCCCTTTAATGGCCTAGTCTCAGGGTGGGTCAGTATCAGATCAGTAGAGGTCCAAACTGTACAGCTCCAGTACATTGTGTAATGGACACAGCTGGTTACTTTTTAGCACTGCTCCCGTTCAAATGAGGACATGCCATCAATATCAAAATTCTGGAAATTGTCTAAATGTAAGTCGGTTAGTGATCTCACATTTTGGCAATTTTTTTCGTTCACAGCTTGGCTTTGGGAAAAGTATGCCAACTAACTGCGTGTGGATAGATGGTCTGTCCTCTAGTGTCACAGAACAGTATTTAACTCGCCATTTTAGCCGTTATGGGCCAGTGGTTAAGGTATGTTAACCATCACATATTATGAGTTACTTGTTAATCTTTCATCTTCTTAAATTCTTTCCTGTCCTTTCATCCTTTATATTACAATTACATATATTGTCAGACGCAATGACCTTTTAATCGGAGATGATAAATTCTAAGTTGTGAGCTGGTCTGACTATATTTGTAATAGTCATGTTATAGTACACGTATATGAGCAAACCCTGCACCATCTGTATTGCCAATAATGTGTGAGCTTCCGCTTTTTCCCCTGACAGCAGTATGTGGAGAGGACGCAGTATACATTGTACATCCATATATTCATTGCTAAGTGAGGCCGCGCTCATTCATACCTCTCTACAAGCCCACAGCTGTCTTACCAGTAACAAAAAATGCTAAAGATTTTATATGGAATACGTTGCATTTCTTAGAGTAAATGCTAAGCCTTTAGAACTGAAGATAAAAGCAAATTAGAATTCATCATCAAGGCAATAATGGAATCCATTTTGGTACATGGGATACAAGACTGTCATTAAGTCAGAATCCTCACTGAAACAAGACAAGATGAACGCTGCTCTTTTACCAAGTCCCCAGTGGACGTGGCTCTTATGTTTCCTTGTTTTTTTTTTTTCTTTCCCGACAGGTGGTGTATGATCGCTTTAAAGGCATGGCCCTGATTCTCTACAATGAGATTGAATTTGCCCAAACAGCTGTAAAAGAGACCAAGGGGAGGAAGATTGGTGGGAATATCCTTAAGGTGTGCAGAGACCACCTTAATAAGTTCATAAAAATTTAAATCCTGAAATGAGTAGGATTTTCTAGCAAGTTCTACTTATGTTAAATCCTTTGCAAGGGATCCATAATACACTGGAAAGCTACTAAATAAGTCCAGCTTTCCCAGAGCCTGTAGGCTGACGTGAAGCATTTAGTAGCGGAGCGCCTGCCTTGTGTCTCTGAGCATCCTGTTGTTTTTATTTCTTTAAACCTCTCTTGTTACTGGTAAGCAGTTAGATCTCTACACTAAGGTAACCCTGATCATTTTGGGGGAGATGATTCAGTGTCTGAATTGCATCTCGTTTTTCTTTTACATTTCTTTGTATGGTCAGTGAAATTTTCTGAATCTTTTTACTGATTCTGTAGCAGTCCCCATACAATGTATAGGCTTACACACACTGCCTTTATACATTCTCCCAGTGTCTAGAACCCCTGCCTATACCATCCCATTTCCACTTTCCCTGTAGTTCTATCCTTCCTCTTGTTATGTCTTCTTGTGGCGATCTCTTGTTACGGTAGTATCTTCCTCATCACCCGAGCAAGAGCATTTTTCACGTTGACCTCAGGTGTTTTTGAGAGTCAAAGAACAGATTGTAATTTGAGGTTTAGGTTTATTTGAAGGATGCCTCTAAGCCCAATGTTTTTTAAACTGAAAGGGGCTGGCCCATATCAGACATTGATGGCATATCTCTAGGATATGGGTCCCGCCTCTATCAGACATTGATGGTGTATCCCAGTCCATAAGTGTCTGAGATGAGACAACCCCTTTAACTGAAGACTTTTGCAATAGCCAATACTAAACGGGGACCTAATTTTGCATGATCCAGAGCCTACATTTTATTGCTGCATTAAGCATACTTATAGCACTGTGTAGGCCCTTTAAGCCATTTTTGTAGTACAGAAGTAGGACACGCCATACAAAAAAAGAAGAAAAAAAAGACTGTTCTTGTAAATTGATGGAAATATGTATTTCTTTTAGGTGGATTTTGCAAACCAAGAAAGCCAGTTGGCCTTCTATGGTTCCATGGAGTCTTCAGGACAGGACATTCGGGATATCTATGAAATAATATCAGAAAGAAGGTGAGTTTATGCATTGTGCTTCTGTATTTCACAGATTCCTGTTAACAAATACATTTTGTTGGGGCAGCATAAAAACAAAACAGCCAAAATATAAGCAATGAAGCAAGCTTAGTTTTGTTGTAAACGTAACTGTCGTAAAGAAATATTGGAAAATAAATGTATTTTTATCATATTTGCTGTGCATAGGTTTTTGTGGTATGAGCATGAATTAATTGGTAGAAGTATGATGCATATGTAGAAATAGCTATGATTGTAGCAGTTGTAATAGGGACAGTTGTATTATACACACACAGATATTTCAGGCACGATATGTACATCTCAGCTAACTTGCTGTTTGCTTTTCTCCTTTGCAGAGGTGATGAGACTCGAAGGGGGTCTTTCCATGAATTTACTTCCACCACCGAACGGACTTATTATGATGGTGTCCGGACTGTTGGGGCTTACCCCGAGGAAACACGAAGAGAATACCCTGCTCGAAGCAGAGAATTGTACCCAGACTTTGAGTCGTATCAAGGGGATTATTACGAGCAACGATACTATGATGAGTCAAGAGAATATAGAGACTATAGGGATCCATATGAACAGGACATCCGGGAATATAGTTACAGAAGGGAAAGGGAGCGGGAACGAGAACGCTTCGAGACAGATCGAGATGCGAGTGAGCGGAGGCAGGTAGAACGTAGCCAAAGTCCAACCCATTCAAGAAGACCTCAGAGTCCTGCTGCATCCCCGTCACAATCTGAAAGAATTGCTAGCGACCCAGAACGTAGAATTTACAGTCGCTCATCTGACCGCAGTGGAAGTTGTAGTTCTGTGTCCCCTTCACGGTTTGACAAACTCGACAAAGCTAGGACTGATCGTTACATAAAAGGTGAAAAAATAGAAAAGGAGCGCACTTTTGATTCAGATCGTTCTGATAAAGAGAAGCGGCTACTGCGTAAGGAAAAGTCTGAAAAGGGTGAAAAGGACAAATCAGAAAGATCTAAACGAAAGTCCAAAAATCATTCAACAAGTTCCCTATCCTCTGAAACAGATCAAGATAATGAAAAGGAGCCGAGCTTAGAGAAACAGAAAAGCAGCACCAAACAGCTGGCCAAAGAGAAAAATGACAAGGACTGTGCATCTAAAAACCGCTTGGACCTTATGCCTTGTGTTGTTCTTACAAGAGTGAATGAAAAGGAAGGGAAAGTCTTTGATACTCCTGGAGTAGATAAGGCTTCAAAAAACAAGGTAGATGGTGAGTCTGTAAAGTCCCCTTCATCAGATCAGAAAATTCAGATGGTCAGACTTGAGCAACCCAAGTTTGAGCAACTTAAAGCAGAATCTGCAAGAACTAAGGTGCCAAAAGACAAGTTACTATCCAGCCACATTGAAGTCGTGGACAAAGAGGGAAAACAGAAACTAAAAAAGCACTTAAAGTCAGAGCAGCCTGTAGAGGGTGCCACGACTGCTGACTTAGACAAGTTAGAAGCTCGTAAACGGCGCTTTGCTGATGCAAATTTAAAATGTGAACGGCAAAAACTTGATGTTCGAAGGAATAACCAAGATGATGAGGATATCCGTTTAGGTTTAAGGAAACCACCAGAGCCTGTATCTTCAAGAGACTTCACCGTAGCAAGAGAGGGTGATTTTGAAAGGAAAGCTTCTAGGAAAGAACTTTTAAAAAGTCGAAAAAACAAATCTGAAAGACTTTTTGCCATCAACAGCCCCAAAGATGGCCAAGATTTGTTGCCTGTCAGGATCTCTGGACGTCCTAATTCAGATCTACAGTTTCACTTAGGGGAATCGGTAGATGAACAATTTGAATCTCCAGATCAAGCTTCTAAAAAGATGACCTTCCTGAAGAACATTCAGAGGCATGCACTCTTGTCAGATGATATGGATAAAGACTCCTCCAAGGATGACCGAAAAAATTACAGCCTTCTTTCAAGAGAAACAGTAGGCATGGAGAGATCAGAAACGGATGAAAAACTTGCAATCGACATTGACCACACTCAGAGCTACAGGAAACAGATGGAGCAAAACCGCAAGTTGAAGCAGCAGATGGAACTGGAGATCTTGAAGTCTGAAAAATTCAGGAGTCCTAGCAAAGAAGCAGAGGAGTATGAAAGACGTAGCCTTGTGCATGAAGTTGGTAAGCCTCCACAAGATGTTACTGATGACTCCCCTCCAACTAAAAAAAAAAAGAACGATCATTTGGATTATGAAATCACCAAGCCAGAAAGACACTATAGAAGTTCTCGCCAGATAAGTGATGAATCTGAGAGATTGGCTGGTTCTCCAGGTATGCGACCTTTCGGATTTAATGAGGAGGAATTTACCGTTGGCTCACCTAGGTTACTACCAATTAAAGAATACAAAGAGTCGCCCCATGTAGATGAAAAGAGCACGTTTCCTAATGTGGCCTTTAAAGATGAACATTTTAAATTACTATCTGAACCTGTCAAGAAGGAAAACATAACTGATCTTTCCAAAGGTAAATTAATTGCTATGAGCCCAGAAGAAGAATATGGCAAATGGGATAACCAGATCAAACAAGAAAGCAACAGGGTGGATATTAGCTTTCCTTGCAACATTATAAAAAGAGAAGCCATTAGAAAGCGTCCCAGAGACCTAGAACCTGGGGAAGTTCCATCAGACTCTGATGAAGATAGTGATCCAAAACCAGTTTCCCCCAAAGTTTCTTCTCTGCTAGAAGGTTCAAGGTTTTCTTTTTTATTACGAGATGGAGAAGATAAGTTAAGAGACAAGGAAGATCGGTTGTCTGGCTCATTGGAAAGAAATAAGTTTTATTCCTTTGCATTAGATAAAACAATCACCCCTGATACAAAAGCCTTGTTAGAGAGGGCAAAATCGCTCTCTTCTTCTCGTGAAGAAAATTGGTCTTTTTTAGACTGGGATTCCAGGTTTGCTAATTTTCGCAGTAATAAAGACAAAGAAAAGGTTGACTCTGCTCCAAGACCTATTCCATCCTGGTATATGAAAAAGAAGAAAATCAAAACTGACTCTGATGGTAAATCCGATGATAAGAAAGAGGACCACAAAGAAGAAGAGCAAGAAAAGCAAGAACTGTTTGCCTCTCGGTTCCTTCACAGTTCAATCTTTGAACAAGACTCAAAAAGACTCCAACATCTGGAAAGGAAAGAGGAAGATACAGATATAGGTGTTTTTCGTCCCTACGGCCGACAGCTTTCTTCCGACGGGATCAGTTATGGTTCAGATCTTGTGCAAGAACCAGTTGTCCTCTTTCATAGTCGATTCGTTGAGCTCACAAAAATGCAACAGAAAGAGAAAGAAAAAGAGCAAAAGCCAAAAGAGGTAGAAAAAGTTGAAGAGCGAGAGATTCGGCCTAAAACTCCTGAGTCAATGCCAGAGTGCAAAGAGCGAGAGATTAAATCACCAGTGTCGGTCGTGCCAACACCAGCAACACTTCCTCAACCAGAGCCTGTAGTACCAGTCCAAGAAAAAGTCTCTGCTGACAAAATACCACCGCATTCTGTTGAGACAGTAGAAGATAAACCAGCTGAACCTAGTGAACCAGCTGTTGAGGAACCTAGACCTCCCAGTGTGGTTGCCCCTATTCCTGCATTGGCCCCTCCACCACTCCCTCCACCACTCCCAGTAGAAGCTACTCAAGTTGTTGTAGAAACGGAGACACAGCCTACTACCCCGCATATAACTGAAGAGATAACAACAACAACAACAAGTACAGAGCAGCCTCCCTATTTGGATACAAAACCACCGACACCAGGAGCATCGTTTTCTGAGGTCAACGCTGAGCCTGTCACTGAACTGAAAAGTGATTCACCTACTGTTTCTCCTTCCAAGCCTGAAATAAAGGTAGAAGAACCCGTTGAGACCTTTGAAGAAGAAACTCCTGTTTTTGCAAGTGGTGACACAGATGTATGCCAAAAATCAGAAACTGTGCCAGAGGAAGTTGAACCTGTTATAGCTGAAAATGACATGGAAGTAGAACCTCTTAATGCAGTGAAAAGCAAAAAGGCACCTAAAGGCAAAAGGTCAAATGTTTCAGACAAACCAGCTACTAGAAAGAGCGTGAGGATTGACCGCGAGAAGCGTAACAGGTCATCATCCCCACGTGGAGAACCCCAGAAACATCTTGAAATAAAAAATGAACATGAAAGAGGTTCCAGGAGCTCTGCAAAATCTCCAAGTGCTGTTCCAGATCATGACATCTCAGAGCCAGCTTTGCCCCGAACACGAAGAAATGTTAGATCTGTTTATGCCACCACAGGCGATAATGATGGAGTGTCTTCAGTTAAAGAAACTACAGAGACATCACGATCTACAAGAAAAAGACCTGAAAAAGATGTTGCGGAGACCCCGGTTACTGCTCCTCCCACTCCGAGAAGAGGGCGGCCACCAAAGGTCCGCAAGAAAGATGTATCTCCTATCAAAGCAGAGGCATTAAAACCAGAGAACGAGGAAACTGAAATTAAAGAACCAATTGAAAATGCAAAACCAGTAGAGGGATGGCGGTCTCCACGATCTCAAAAACTGTCTCAAAGCCATTCCCCTCTGTCCAGTAGCCAAATGGGTAAAAAGAATAAAAGTGACCCAGCACCACAGGCTCAGGAGAGTTTGGCAGAAACCAATGAAGACTGTAATGAAATGGCTGAGCCGCAGGCTGAAGAGGCCTGCAAGACAAAATTGGACAAAGAAGAAACTTGTGATGTTAATCTCCAGTTAAAAGATGTGGAGCCAGAGAAATGTCCTGCAGAGAAATCTGCTACTGAACCCCTGGACAAGAAATTATCTCTGGAGAAAGCTACAAAACCTAAAGTTGGAAGACCCAAAAATCCCAAAAATATTCCTCATTTAAAAAAGGTTGAAATTCGTCTTAATGCTGTTGATGTGAAGGATGCTTTGCGGCCACATGAGGATACAGAGTCACTGATTGTTTCTCCTGTCAAAATAAAAAGTCCTCAAAAAGAAGATACCGTTTCTCCATCTATAACAAATCTACCTGCCACAGAGTTCCCTGAAGCTTCTGACAAAGACACAGGGAAAGAATGTAATATTTCATCTGAAGCTGTGCGGCTGGCACGTCAGATGGAACTGGAGCAAGCCGTGGAAAACATTGAGAAGATCACTGAAACTACTGCCGTTCCACCTTATAAAGACCCCCAAAGTGGGGAAGTATCTGAGACTCGAACAGAAGAGGATGGGGATAAACCTGCGCACCAGGCCAGTGAAACAGAATTGGCAGCAGCTATTGGGTCCATTATATGTGACATTTCTACTGACACTGAAAGTTTCCCTCCTGCTCCTACATATCCAGCAGAAAGGGAATCTGAAATTTCTTCAGAATCGGCGACTGCTGCTGCTGCTGCCGCCGCCGCTGCTGCTACTGCTGCTTCTCAGCCAGATGATTTGCAGCCTGAGACAGACCAAGCAGTAAATCTCATCATACAGACTGATACTACCACCAGCTCTAGCAGTGCAGCTCGTGCACCTGCTGTACCTGAGCAAACCGAATCGATTGACCGCAAAGAACCTGACGTTGGCTTCAATGAGTCTACAAAATCTGCCAAAGAAAGCGAATCTTTACGGGAGTTACCTGCAAAACAAAAGGGTCGTAATAAGGGACACAAGAAAAGGCGAAGAGCCGGCAAGAGCCGTGATACCATAGAGAGCAACGTGTTTGTGCGTGAGAATATTCAAGGCAAATCTCCTGCAAAAGATGAAAAGATCTCTTCGGATGAAGGTCTAAAGGAACAGCCTGGTGAAGAGTCTACATCAAATCCTGACAATCAAGCTATGGATACAAGCCTGAATTCCTCTTCTGACACAATTTCCAAAGAAGGAGATGAAGGATTTAAAGATGAAGAAATGTCTGCCGCTACAAATTTAAGTGATTCGCCCCAACCTCTGTACATTGATGATGTTAGTCAGGGAAGCTTCAAACTGCGTTCGAGTACTGAAAGTGCCCCAGTTACCCCGCCCAGTGTAACTACTACTTCGGTTCTGTCCGCTACCCCAGGGAAAACTGGAGCTCCTGTCACTGCATCCCCTCTTGCTCATTCAGCTCCAGCAATTATGTCTGACTGGATTGTTAGGCATGAAGAGAATTCTTCCATTTCTACTACACCTCCTGCGATGCCCCCAGATACAAAGGCCTCTGATGTGGATACAAGCTCAAGCACCTTAAGGAAGATATTAATGGAACCAAAATATGTATCCTCGGCTAGCAACACCCCTAGTATTGTTACAGCATCCATCTCTGAGCCTGTCCCTGCGTCACATGTAGAAGAACCCACTCATCCGCAAGTAGAAGCTATTAAACCAGTATCTGAGGAGAAATCAGCTGTTCCTCTTACCAACACAGTTGTCCCACCAGCAGCTGAAGCCCCATCTTTTCAAGAGAAAGGGACTCTAGTGGCCCATAAGGCCACCTCTGTTATCAGTAGAATGCCCCCCAGCTTTGATCCTGATGATTTGCCAAGGATAACATTGGCAAAACATGCACAGCTTCAGCCCACTCCACCTTGCATCCCATCTCAGAAGATTAAGGTGAGACAAAACGCTAATGACAGTCGTGCCTGCATAAAACCAACAATGACTGTAATAGAGGAGCGACCCACTGAAACTGGCTCAAGCCCTGGACTGAGAGTGAACACATCACAGGGAGTAATGCTATTAAGTTACTCTGGCCAGAAAACAGAGGGGCCTCAGCGAATAAGTGCAAAAATCAGCCAGATCCCTCCTGCGAGTGCTGTTGATATAGAGATTCAACAGTCTGTGTCCAAATCCCAAATCAAACAGGAACCGCTTGCTCCATCTCAGATGTTGCCGAAAGGACCTCAGACTCCCTCGGGTTACCAACAGTACAATGCATCACCTGTCATTTCAAGCATAAAACAAGAGCGAACGTCATTGGAGAAATCTGAATCGAGCCACATTAGTGCCCCAAATTCGTCCTCGCAATCCGGAGCAGTGAAAGTGCTTACCCAGAATGCTGCTCCAGTTTTAATGCACAGCCAAATGTTACCTGGTCAGATGGTCCCATCTAGTAAAAAGATGACAGAGGTCATAGAGTCTAAAGTGCTTCAGACTACAAATATGAGCCCCCACCATTCTTCGTTATCAAGCAAGATTCCATCAGAGTCAAACCACGTGACTTCTAGATCCAGCACGCCCACAGACAGGGCTCTCCCACATCTAAATATTAAACAGGAGCCTCATTCACCTTGTACAGCTGGCCATTCACCATCTCCATTTGCCAGGTCTTGTCACTCCAGTGTTACAGCTTCTCCTGCCTTAACTAACAATGCCTCAGTTATGCTGGGTGCAGGAATGCCAGTGCCTCCATACATCCCGAGCATGCACCCAGAACAGACAGTCATCATGCCACCTCACAGCGTAACGCAGCCTGTGTCTCTAGGACACTTGTCTCAAGGTGATGTCAGAATCAATACACCGCCTCTGCCATCGATGCAGTATGGTATGCGGCCAGAAGCCCTTCATTCTCCTAGAGCAGCTATGCAGCCTCAGATGGACGTCAGACCTCAAAGATCGAGTACTCCACAGCCAGCGAATATTCGAGAAGTGGTACTCCCTACATTGTCTTCCCAGCACGCTCCAGATGAGGACTTGCATTACCACCATCCTGTGGGCCGAGGTTCATCTCATGTTCAGTCTGAAGTCCTGGTGATGCAGCATGAATACCGCATGCCTACACCAGGGATGCGCTTGGATCCTTATAGCGTTCCACAGGATGTCATTTTGCCTCGTGATGTCCGCATGATGATGCACTCTCACATCTCTGCTGTTGGCGATCATCATCAAGAGACCAGGCGATCCCGAACCCCTGAGGGTCCTGTGAAGACTCCACCTGCTAGTAAAACACCACAGCCTGTGAAGGAATTGGCCAAACAACCTGATGTCAAACTATCTCATTCCCAACATAATGATGCCAGAATGCTGAGTGGCCTGAGCTTATCACAGCCGGTCGTAGTGTCACACGGTGTGCCTCTCATCCATCCTTCTGGGAGCTCATTTCATGACTATCGACCAGTGTACACGGACATCCGCAACTATCATCCTGCTGCTCAGCTCTCCCATCCTCAGTACTCTGGTGCATCGGCCATGGGCTTACAGTCCCGGAGCATGACCCCATCTCAGGTAAGAAATAATATAGGAAATGGCACATTGTCCTAAACTGTTCCCATACCTGTACATAGTTGAAACCAAACATTTAGTAAAATGATGCCGGGGATTTATTCCAGACCTCTGGGATAGGCTCCATTCACATGTCCGCAATTCTGTTCCGCATTTTGTGGAACTGAATTGCAGACCCATTTATTTCTATGGGGCCACACTATGTGCTGACCGTATCCGGAAATGCTGATCCGCACTTCTGGGTCCGCAATTCTGTTCCCGAAAAAAATAGAACATGTCCTATTCTTGTCCGCAATTGTGGACAAGATTAGGCATTTTCTATTATAGTGCCGGCGTTCTGCAAAACACATACAGATGGACCCATAGTGTTGTATTTTTTTGTATATTACCTACAGCTTTCTTCTGCTCGTTCTAACGTTTGCATGTTTTTCTTCTAGGGAGGTCCTGACAATGAACATTCACATTCAAATGCTCCTGTTCGCAGTAAAACGCCACAAATTGGCCAAGACCCTAAGGTAGCACAGTCATCAGTAAGTGATGCTCATCATGCTGCCCTCAGCAGGCATACCGGTCAGATGGAGTCTCACATTCAGCACCTTCAAAGAGCACCTGTGGATACATCTCAGACCTCCTATCCCTCTCCTGTTACAATCAGTTTAAAACCAGAATTGCCCTCCCCTCACCAGTCCCAGAAACAGGCCGCGTTCATGTCCTCCACAGCCAGCACTCTCCAAAGGTCGGATGTCCAGTCTCTTCCTAAACAAGAACCCCAGCAAAGATCGGTGGATATGGTGCAACTGCTAACGGTGAGTATGTTTACTGCTGGCCAACTTGGGAGATACAGTAACGGCCCCTTTAAACGGGCCAATTTTGCAGGCGATTGTCTGGAAGGAAGAGTTACATTCCAACAATTGCCTGCTCGCCAGTGTAGGAGACTGCTGCATTTACATGCAGCGATCTCCTCCACAGTATGGGGAGAAGCAGTCGCTAATGCCATCACTCATCCCCATACTGACACATTCTTTGCCGGCAGTAGATGATTTTTACACCGCACACTCTGCTGCCGACAAACAACAATTTTTGTGACCCCATGAATGCAATTACCCGATTAACGAGCTTTTAGCTTATTCATTGGGCAATCGGCAGGTGTCCCTGCGAAGTCTCGCGAGACTTCGGGTAATAACTTCATAAATGAATTTGTACTGTAAAAAACATTTTCCGATCTCTGGTTCGGTTCCAAGGTACCACTCTAGATAGGTCATCAATATGAAAATCCCAGAAAACCAACTTGCCTCGATTAAAAATGACTGTTACATTTTCAGTCATGCACTCAGCTCAGTGTGAAAGAACCATGCAAGAGTCTGTAGCATGCAATATATGAAAATATTATATTGAGAGATACAATCTGATAATGTCATGCATTACTAAAAGATAACCTATACCTCATGTTCTGGCTGCTTAACTCGTGTTTGATTCCTTTTAGAAATACCCAATTGTATGGCAGGGTCTCCTTGCGCTGAAGAATGACACGGCCGCGGTACAGCTGCACTTTGTTTCTGGGAATAATGTGTTGGCGCACAGGTCTCTACCAGCCCCAGAGGGAGGACCCCCACTAAGGATTGCTCAGCGCATGCGACTCGAGGCCACTCAGCTGGAAGGGGTAGCTCGACGAATGATGGTGAGGGTTCTTATAAGTGTATTTAATAGGCCTGGTGCTAGACTTGGCACACTGGTTCTACTGTGTTTAAGGTACTTTTGACATGTTTATGAAGAATCTGCCCATGTGATGCCATGTGGAAATGCTGTGTAAAAGTTGTTTTATTCAGTACTTTTACTTATATTTCATACTGCTGGGAAAAAAAATGGTGGTCTGTGGCGGAATCCTCTAAAGATCACACTGTAAGAGTATGTCTACATGTGACTGAAACGCTAAGGATTTGCTCTTGTTTATTTTTATGCGTCAAATCCACAGCGTTCTACAGTAACAGCAAAGTGGATGATAGGTTAAATGGTTTCTACCACCACATTTTGACCTAATTAGCTGTCGGACACTAATGATCTGCTAGTGTCTGCTGTACCTAACCATGCTATTGTAATCCCCTTTTCTGCAGCGGTTACCCTAAGAAACGAACTTTTATTGCTATGCAAATGAGCCTCTAGGTGCTATGGGGCGTCTTTTCAGCACCTAGAGGCTCCGTGTACTCGCCAGGTCTGCCGCCCAGCTCATCCCTCCAGCCCGCCCATCTATAGATTGACAGCTTCCATCGCGGCTGGATCGCCGCCATCTCCACTGCGCCTGCGCTGATGCCGTCAGAGTGCTCCCAGGAACAGACGACGCCCGGCCTCAAGCAGTGGAAATGCGCAGGCACATACAGACGCACACGGCGCAGGCGCGAGAATTCGGCCGCGATGGAGGCTGTCAATCTAGAGATGGGCGGGCTGGAGGGACGAGCTGGGCGGCAGACATGGTGAGTAGACGGAGCCGCTAGGTGCTGAAAAGACTCCCCCATAGCACCTAGAGGCTCATTTGCATAGCAATAAAAGTTCATTTTTTAGGGTAACCGCTGCACAGAAAGGGAGTACAATAGCATGGTTAGGTACAGCAGACACTAGCAGATCGCTGGCAGCTAATTAGGTCAAAATGTGGTGGTAGAAACCCTTTAAGAAATCTAGGGGGGGGGGGGGGGGCATGATTAACCTGTACAAATACATAAACGGACCAAACTAAAAATATTGTGAGAAGCTATTGTGTGTTAAACCCCCTCAAAAAACAAGGGGCCACTCCCTACGCCTGGAGAAGAAAAGATTGTCATAAGAGGTGACGAGCATTCTTTACATTAAGGGCTGTGAATCTCTGGAATAGCTGCAAGAGCTGGTCAATATAGCAGGATAACGGAACTTGATGGACTTTTGTATTTTTCCAATGTTTAATGTTGCATTTATTAACTCAGCACCAGTATTCTAGCAGTGTAATTTGTTACACTGTAACTCTGTTCCACCCATAGATTCTGAACCTTGTCATTATGGGAACCTGGTTTTGTGACCTCAAGCTTGCTCTAATGGAACTCAGTCCCTCCCCTGTGAACTACAGAATGACATCACTACTAATTAAATCCTTCCTACATGTTCCTCTGTATGTCCCTGTATTTTGTTAAATATATAATATCTCCCCTATCTAAAAGACCAAAAGTGCAGATATATAGTAGATAAGTGTATACAGTGATGAGCTCAAGTTATATAAACCTCCTGACTCATACTGCTTGTACTATCTGGGTGTGCTGACTCTCCAGTGTAGTTCTATGAGATGTAGCTTCACACTGGTCTCCCTCTCTCCTGCATGTAATGGCTGACAGGGCAGATGGGCTCAATCTGCATCCCACAGGAAAACACAAAGTCCTTGCAGTGTGAGGAGACAGTAGGTCTGTGTCACTGGTCTGTTACTTGCTGCCTTTATGTAGGGCAGTGTAGTGTAGTGAGACTTTGCTCTCTGTGTCTTTGCAAATCCAGGCATGATGGGAAATGTAGGATTCATTAGGAAAACGATATCTGAGGGGAAGAAGGAATCAAGATGGCTGACAACAAATTTCACATCAAACAAAACCGGTGTACACAGGGTATACACAAGAGCCTCTATCTTATTCGTTAAAAATGGCCTATGCTGCACTATATAGGTAAAGTAGAAACAATCCTAGAGTGCTTCTTTAACACCTTAACGACCCAGGACGAGAATGTTCGTACTAAAGGGCAGGTACTCGTTCTGCGGTCCTACTGTTCCCCCTTGTGCGGTGCTGCGATCAGCAGCACAGATTCAGCTGTTACTGACAGCTGGATCCCTGCTGCATCCACCAGCATCGGCGCGAACGCCGATGCCAGTGGATTAACCCGTCATATGCCGCGGTCAGCGAGGACCGCAGCATATGATAGGTTTGCGCACCCTTCCCTTAGCCATCGGGTCCCCACGCTGCGGTGGCGGGGACCCAATGGTTGCCATGGCAGCCCCAAGCCATTCCAAGGCCTTGGGGCCCGCATGTACAGAGGCCCAAAAAAAAATTAAGTTTCAATTTTTAAAAAAATAGCCCCTTTCCTATAAAAAGAGACATATAAAATTGTAAAAAAAAAAAAAAAAAGACAGACATATTGGGTATCACTGCACCGTAACAACCTGCCCTATAAAAATATCACTTGATCCACCCCTTCTGGTCAACACCGTAATAAAATAAAAATAAAAACTGTGCTAAAAAAAGCATTTCTCGTGCTTTTTTCCATTGGGGGACACAGACCATGGGTATAGCTTAGAGGTATTAGTAGGAGGGACACTATGCAAATGAAAGAGCTCCTCCTCCTCGGGCTATACCCCCAGACTCCACCAGGAGGAACTCAGTCTTTGCTTAGTGTCTGGTGAAGGAGGTTGACACTCTCTGATTCTACTCCTTTTTGTTATTTTTATTCTAGATGGGGACACAGGTCGGCATGGCGCCTTCCTGGTCCCCCGTGGAGTGCCCGCCGCCGTCTTTGGGACGTTGCCTGGCTGCCTCCATTTCCCCCCAAGAAGATAAGTGGATCCGGGCTCGACCTGTTAGCTCCGGCATCCCACCAGCTGCTGGGACGCCTGCTGCCTACCCTCCTCCAGAGCACTGTTCTCCTGGATTGGAGTCAGAAGTCTGAAGAGGCGCATCCCTGCTGGTCTGGACATCGAGGGAGCATGCTGAGCAGATAAGTGTTGCACAATCCCTCCCCCTCCCTCTGTGTCTATTTGTCTGTGGCTGCCTGGGTGAGCTTGAAGAAGGATCCTGATGGGGCACTTTCTTCATTTTGGCACTGGAGTACTGGCATCTCTTCCCCCTTAAACTGTGGGCTTCAGCGCTTCTCTCGTCGGGCCTTGGCTGCTGCGCTCCCTCAGCGCCCGCCGGCAGGCCGCTCCTCCACGTGGTGCGCTTATTTTCGCGCATATTTTCGCGCTCGCGCATATTTTCGCGCGCGCGCTTATTTTTCGTGCTTTTTTCGCGCCATAATGACGCGTTAGGGGAGGCGGAGCCTCGGCATGCCGCTCTGACTCTCCTTACACCGGAGACTCTGTTTGCTCACGGCCGTGCAGCTCCTCATCACTCTACTCCGTTTTGTGCCAGGCAAGCTGGTAGCTCAGTGGTACTGCTGCTGTTGCCCCATGTCCAGGCTTTCTGAGTTCAAAGCCCCTTTCAGCCTTCAAAAATTGTTTATATTATTCTAGATGGGGACACAGGTCGGCATGGCGCCTTCCTGGTCCCCCGTGGAATGCCCGCTGCCGTCCTTGGACGCTGCCTGGCTGCCTCCATTGCCCCCCAAAGAAGACAAGTGGATCCGGGCTCGACCTGCAGCTCCGGTATCCCACCAGCTACTGGGTCTCCTGCTGCCACCCTCCACCAGAACACTGCACTCCTGGACAAGGAGTCAGAAGCCTGATGAGGTGCATCCCTGCTGGTCCTGGAGTCGAGGGAGAAGTTCTGCAGGAGCAGATAAGTATTACCTGCATCCCTGCCTTACCCCCCTCCTCCACCCCTCCTCCACGTCCCTGGGGGCCTGCGGTCCCCGCTTGGGCATCTGCCATGTCCAGCGCGGCCGCTAAATTGGTCTTAGTCACCAAGGCAACCATGTCCTTTAATCCTGTGGCGCTAACGACTCCATCTCTCTCAGTGGTCCCCACAGTGGGTGACTGACTACGAAGAGGCAGCGTGAGCGGCAGCATCCCACCTCGGATGTCTCTGTCTCTCCACCCCCCTCACCTCGCCGGTGGCGCTTGCGGACTGCTCTTCCCCCTCCCTAGGGAGAGTACTCCGAAGGAGAATTATCCGGCTCGGACGAGCCACGTCCTTTTTGGACTATAGGGCATTTTCAAATCCTGTGACGCCAACCACCTCTCTAAGTGGTTTTCCACAGAAGACGCCCGAATACTAACAGGGAGCGTGGGCAGCAGCATCCCTCCTCGGATGGCTCTGGCTCTCCCCCCCCCCCTCGTCTAGAGGCGCGTTCGGGCGACTCTCCCCTCCCTTAGGGAGCGCAAGTCTGAAGGAGAATTTCCGGCTCTGATTAGGTCATGGAGCGGGACCCCTCGCCTAAGCTCTCCACCAGGGTGGCTGACTTAGTGGTGACTGTCCGAGACACCTTTATTCTCCAAGGGGATTCTCCTCCTTCCACTGGTCAGGAGTTCCCCCTTTTTCCGTCCAGGCAGTCGGAGACTACCATGTTCCCGGTCCATGAGGGATTTTTCCGCGGTCATGTCCAGGGCCTGGGGTGGTCTTAATAAGGTTCTCGACCACCCAGCGCATGAATATACTTTCCTTTCCCTGCTGACGGCGAGGAGAGGTGTCTCCTCCCCCTAAGGTGGATCCTCCGGTGGCCGGATTAGCCAATTATGTGGCCCTTCCTGTCTTAGTCAGTTCCTCTTTCCAGGATGCTGTAGACAGACGCATAGACTCTCTTCCAGGTCCTTTTTTCGCTGGCAGCGCGTCCCTGTGACCTACCTTTCACTCAGCAGGGGTAGCCAGTGCTCTCTCGGTGTGGTTACAACACCACCACCAGGAACTGGCGGTACGAGATGCGGCTACTAACACACTGGAGTTGGTTCTCCAGATGTCTCAGGCTTCTAACATTCTTTGCGAAGCTTCTAGGGACATTGTTTCCCTCTTTGCCCGCAGGTTGGCCATCTCTGTCACTCAGCGCGAAGAGATCTGATTGAAGGTGTGGGACGCTGACGCCTCCACCAAGCGTTCCCTTGCTAATCTCCCCTTTGGGGTTTCCAGGCCTTGTGGGGATCAGCTGGACGAGTTCGTCTCTGCATGCCTTTTGCCGTTTCTCATCTGGTAGGCCGTCGCCTGCTTCCTCCGCCGGGGGTCTCAGGTCGCCCGCAAAGAGGCCTTCCTTTGCACCAGCCTTCCCGGCACTAGAGGGCCCAGTCAGCCCGCCCTGCTGCTCCTAGGCCTATCACATGTCCTGATTGCGGAATCCCACCATCGATTCCTGCGCTTCGCCATTATGGGTCGACACTGTCAGTTTGTCGCCCTTCCTTCGGGTTGGCGACCACCCCGCGGGTCCTTGCCACGGTCCTGGACCGCTCATGGCGCTTCTTCGTACCAGGGGCATTCCTTTGCTGCCCTGTCGGGACGATATCCGGATAGAGGCCCCCCTCTCTACCGCAGACCACGGACAGCGTCCGGATCACTGTTCAGACCCTGGAACGGTTCGGCTGCCTGGTAACTTTCCCAAACTCCTGCCTCTTCCCGTCCCAGAGGCTCTCCTTCCGGAGGGTGATTTTGGACACCTCGGCTGCCAAAGTATTCTACCAGCCTTCAAGTCCTCCCAGGTCCAGGGGGCAGTGTCGCATCTGCTGCGCTCCCCGTGCCTCTCTATTCGGGAATACTTGCAGGTCCTGGGTCTTATGGTAGCCTCTTTCGAGGCCTTTCCATATGCCCAGTTTCACACTCGCCTGGCGCAACAGGAGATCCTTTACCTTTCAGCGGGTTCGGGCAGTTCTCCCTTGGTGGCTGTTCCCAAAGAACCTGAGGTCGGGGAGTTCCTTTCTCGCATTCTCCTGGACGATCGCCGCCACCGATGCCAGCATCCTGGGTTGGGGGGGCGTTTTCCAGTCTCGCACGGTTCAAGGAATTTGGCCGGCGGCAGAGTCTCGCCTTCCAATCAACTTTCTGGAATTGAGGGCGATTTTTTCCGCTCTCTCTCTCCTATTGGACCTCTCTCCTTGCGGGCCTCCCAGTGCGGGTTCAAACGGGCAATGCCGCGGCCGTGGCCTATATCGACCATCAGGACGGGACCCGCAGCCGGATGGTGATGCAGGAGGTGAAGTGAATTCTGACGTGGGCGGAGACTCACGTTCCGGTGTTGTCAGCAGTTTGCATTCCAGGAATGGACAACTGGACAGCGGACTTTCTAAGCCACAACACGGTGGATCCAAGCGAGTGGTCTCTGCATCCAGAAGGGTTCGAAGAAATCTGCCACAGATGGGACCGTCCGGATGTGGACTTAATGGCGTCCGGGTTCAACAACAAGAATCCCAGTGGTCCTGGCTCGCGCCCGAGATCCGGAGGCGTACGGATGGATGCGCAGGTGTCTCCGTGGCAGGACTTCAGCCTCCTCTGTTTTCCTCTCCTGCCAAAGGGTCTACGCCAGTTCGAGGCGGAAGGGACTCCGACCGTTCTCATCACCCCAGAGTGGCCTCGCCGCGCGTGGTTTTTCGGACGTGGCTCGGTTGCTGGCGGACGCCCCATGGCCTCTTCCCGACGGACAGGACTTACTGTCTCAGGGCCCGTTCTTCCACCGGAATTTGCGGTCTCTTCGTTTACCGGCGTGACTGTTGAAACCGCCATCCTGATAAAGATGGGGTTCTCGGATTCAGTGGTTAGGACCATGATCAGTCCGGGGAAGTCTTCTTCCTCCCGGATTTACTATCGTACCTGGATGGCCTTCCTATCCTTTTTTGAGGGTTCGGGGTTCCCTCCCCTTCGGTTTTCCATCTTGATGGTACTGTCTTTTCTTCAGTCGGGGCTTGTGCAGGGACTGTCGCTTAGTTCCCTGTAAGGTCAGGTTTCGGCGCGGGCCGTCAGAGGTCCCTTGCTCTTAAGGGTCCGGTGGTGACCTTTCTTCGGGGGTGGCGCATTCGGTTCCCCGTATGTTCCCCCTTTGTCTCCTTGGGATCTCAATTTGGTTCTGCGCGCTCTGCAGTCGGCTCCCTTCGAGCCTTTGAGGAGGGTCTCTCTGACTGTTCTCATCTGAACTTCCTTGTGACCATAGCTTCTGATACAGCTACATAGCGTAGTGATTAAAGTTCTGGGCTATTATGCAGTGGCTGTGAGTTCTCGTCCCATCACGAGAGCTGGCCGCTCTTTCCTGTCAGGAGCCTTAATGGTTTTCCTCCAGGATTAAGTTGTGCTCCGTCCAGTCCCCTTCTTTTTGCCCAGGGTGGTCTCTCCCTTCCGCCTTGATGAGGATCTTGTCCTGCCTTCCTTTTGTCCTTCTCCGGCTAACCCCAAGGAACGCACTCTGCATTCCCTGGATGTTGTACGGGTCCTGAAGGTGTGTCTCGCGGCTACTGCTTCCGTCCGCCGTTCTTGGCGCTCTGGATCTGCTTGGCTATTTCCGCGGCTTGTCACGCTTGTGGTGGAGTTCCCCCGGCTAGAATTGCCGCTCACTCCATTGGGGCGGAGGGGGCTTCCTGGGCAAGACGCAGTCGTGCCTCTGCGTCTCAGCTGTGTACGGCGGCCACCTGGTCGTCCTTGCATACCTTTGCAAATTTTTGTCAGTTGCATTCACTGGCTTCGGCTGATGCGGCTTTGGCCGCAGGGTTTTGCAGGCTGTGGTTCCTGTTTGACCGTTGGGGCGTTCCTCCTGGCGGTGCTGATATTTTTTCCCACCCCATGGACTGCTTTTGGACGTCCCATGGTCTGTGTCCCCCAATGGAAAAAAGCACGAGAAAAGGAGATTTTTGTGAAACTCACCTGTAAAATCTTTTTCTCGTCTTTTCCATTGGGGGACACAGCTCCCACCCATTATTCCTGTTGCAGGAGGGGTCTTTAGTTCAGGTTTTTCTGTTTCTGGTTGGACCATATGGCTTGGTCCGATGGTTTCCATGATTTTTTCTTGCTCCTTCTCCTACTGCTTGTGCAACGCCTGAGTTCCTCCTGGTGGAGTCTGGGGGTATAGCCCGAGGAGGAGGAGCTCTTTCATTTGCATAGTGTCCCTCCTACTAATACCTCTAAGCTATACCCATGGTCTGTGTCCCCCAATGGAAAAGACGAGAAAAAGATTTTACAGGTGAGTTTCACAAAAATCTCCTTTTTTTTTTGTCACCTTACATCACAAAAAGTGTAATACCGAGCGCTCAAAAAGTCATACACACCCCTAAATATTACCATTCAAACAGTCATCTCATCCTGCAGTCCCTACCTAGGACAATCGCCCAAAAAATAAAAAAAACTATAGCTCTCAGAATATAGAGACCGTAAAACATAATAATTTTTTTGGGTTTGAAAAATGTTATTGTGTAAAACTTAAATAGAAAATAGATAAATAAAAATTAGACATATTGGGTATAGCCGCGTCCGTAACTACCTGCTCTATACAAATACCACGTGACCTAACCCCTCAGGTGAACACGGTAAAAAAATAAAAACGGTGTCAAAAACTTCACAAAAAGTGTAATACCAAGCGATCAAAGTCATATGCACCATAAAATAGTACCAATCAAACTATCATCTCACCCTACAAAAAATGAGCCTCTACCTAATAAGACAGTCTCCCAAAAAATAAACTATGGCTTTCAGAATATGGAGACGCCAAAAAATAATTTTTTCAAAAATGTCATATTTGGTATTGACTTGTCCGTAACAACCTGCTCTATAAAAATAGCTCATGATCTAACCTGTCAGATGTACATTGTAAATATCAAAAAATAAAAACTGTGCCAAAACAGCTATTTTTTGTTACCTATACTCACAAAAAGTGTAATATAGAGCAACCAAAAGTCATATGTACCCTAAAATAGTACCAAAAAAACTGCCACCTTATCCCGTAGTTTCCAAAATGGGGTCTTTTTTTGGGAGTTTCTACTCTAGGGGTGCATCAGGGGGTCTTCAAATGTGACATGGCAACTGAATTATCCCAGTGAAATCTGCCTTCCATAAACCATATGGCGTTCCTTTCCTTCTGCACCCTGCTGTGTGCCAGTACAGCAGTTTACGACCACATATGGGGTGTTTCTGTAAACTTCAGAATCAGGGTAATAAATATTGTTTTCTTTGGCTGTTAACCCTTGCTTGGTTACTGGAAAAAAATGGATTAAAATGGAAAATCTGCCAAAAAAGTAAAATTCTGAACTTTCATCTCAATTTTCCATTAATTCTTGTGGAAGACCTAAAGGGTTAACAAAGTTTGTAAAATCAGTTTTGAATACCTTGAAGGGTGTAGTTTCTAAAATGGGGTCATTTATGTAAGCCGCACAAAAGTGACTTCAGACCTGAACTGGTCCTTTAAAAATTGGGTTTTGGAAATTTTCGGAAAAACATCCCAAAAAAAGAAAACGTCAAAATTATCCAAACATGAAGTAGTCATATGGGAAATGTAAAGTAATAACTATTGTAGGAGGTATCACGATCTGTTTTAAAAGCAGAGAAATTTAAATTTTGGAAATTGCCAATTATAAAAAACAAAGTTTGTCAATTTGGTATTTTTTTTTTTTTTATAAATAAATTTAAATATTTTGACTCTAATTTAGCACTGTTATGAAGTACAATACATGACAAGAAAACAATCTCTCAGAATAGCTTGGATAAGTAAGGGTACTTTCACACTAGCGTTAGTGTGATCCGGCAGGAAGTTCCGTTGTCGGCGCTGCCTTGCGGATCCGCCGATCAGTGTGACAACTGACAGCATTTGTAGACTGATCCGGGTGCGAATCCGTCTACAAATGCATTGCAAGAACGGATCCGTCTCTCCGCTTGTCATGCGGATGGATGGATCCGTCTTGCAGTCTTTTTCAGTTTTCCCATTCTGCGCATGCGCAGACCGGAAGGATGGATCCGTCCTTCAGTTGTTTTGCAATGCTGGATCCGGCACTAATGCAAGTCAATGGGAATTAATGCCAGATACGGCATTCCGGCGACTGATCAGGCATTTTGGACGGACATAATACCCCAGCATGCTGCAATATTATGTCCGTCCAAAACGCCTGACAGTGACCGAACGCAAGGCATACTGATGCAAACTGAACGGATTTCTATCCATTCAGAATGCATTGGATTATGCCGGATATGTGTTTGGACAGAGGTGTGAAAGACCACAGCCAACCCAGTGCCCATCAACGAGGTTAAAGGGAACCTGTCACCTAAAAAACGCATATAAAACGGACAGCATTAACTCATAGTAGCCCCCAGTCTGTTAATAATCATATGCTTGATCAGTTAGTCTGATGCTTCATAGGTTCAAAGAACAATGTTTTAAGCGCCATCAGCGCTATCTTGACGGCCAGCTTGACGTCAAGAGGGCAACGGCTTCCTTGCTTCAAGTCAAGGTAAGCACGCCTCCTAACCGTCCCCTCTCGTTAGATTGACAGCCTGCAGCGCTGCCGGGATCGTATGTCTTGCGCATGCGCAGTGCACCGCTGGAACCTGGCTAACAGTGACAGCCGTAGACTGGATCGCACCTTACCAAAGATTTATGCGATCCTGGCCGCACTGTAGGCTGTCAATCTAACAAGAGAGGGGACGGTTAGAGGGCGTACTTACCTTGACTTGAAGCAAGGAAGCCGCTGCCCTCTTGACTTCAAGCTAGCCGGCAAGATGGCGCTGATGGCGCTTAAAAAGGAGATTTTTGTATAACTTACCAGTTAAATCTCTTTCTCGCTCTTCCTTGGGGGACACAGACCTTGGGTATAGCTCAGCTCCCTAGGAGGCGTGACACTAAGTAAAACTGTTAAGCCCCTCCTCCATCAGCTATACCCTCAGCCTGGAGATAGAGGCTACCAGTTGCGTGTCCAAGTAGTGAAAGGATAACAACCAATAACGGAAACAACCAGCCAGCAACCCAACGGGGCGCCAGACCATAACCCTGTAACCAAACACAGAAGGGTGGGTGCTGTGTCCCCCAAGGAAGAGCGAGAAAGAGATTTAACTGGTAAGTTATACAAAAATCTCCTTTTCTCGCCCTTTTTCCTTGGGGGACACAGACCTTGGGACGTTCAAGAGCAGTCCAAGAAGGGAGGGACCACAAACCCAAGGCGGAACACCACCAGAGCATCAGGAAACCGCTGCCTGCAAAACCAGGCGGCCCAACGCAGCATCCGCTGATGCATGCGTATGCACCCTATAGAACTTTGTGAAAGTGTGCAGAGAGGACCAAGTGGCTGCTTTGCACAACTGTTCAGCCGAGGCCCGATGCCTCTGCGCCCAGGAAGCTCCGACTGCTCTGGTGGAATGAGCAGTGACGCCAAAAGGCGGAGGTCTGCCCTTGGCTCGATAAGCCTCAGACACCGCCAGTTTAATGAAACGGGCAATAGCCACCTTGGAGACCGCCAACCCTTTGCGCGAACCCTCCGGAACCACAAACAGGGAGTCCGTGCGCCGAAAGGACCCGGTGACCTCCAAGTAAATCCTCAACGCCCTGACCACATCCAGACAGTGCAGTTCCCGTTCTCTGGGGTGGGAAGGAGAGGGACAGAGCGACGGAAGGACGATGTCCTCATTGATGTGAAAGGCGGAGACCACCTTTGGCAGGAAAGTCGGGACAGGCCGAAGCACAACCTTATCCTGGTGGAAGATCAGGAAAGGTTCAGAGCAAGAAAGAGCCGCTAACTCCGACACCCGTCGGAGAGACGTGACGGCCACAAGAAAGATGACCTTGCAGGACAGAAGGCGAAGGGAGACCTCCCGTAAAGGCCCGAAGGGGGCTGATTGGAGCGCCGAGAGCACCACATTCAGGTCCCAGGAAGGAACTGGAGGGCGGTACGGCGGAACAGAGTGAGCCACCCCTTGTAAAAAGGTCTTAATTGGCCCTAGAGGGGCCAGGGGACGCTGGAGAAGAATAGACAGCGCCGAAATCTGACCCTTCAGAGAACTGAGGCACAGCCCCAGGTCCAGACCCGACTGGAGGAAGGACAGGATTGTGGGAAGAGAAAACCGGAGAGGTGGGATGCTCCGGGACTCACAGAACCCCAGATAGGACCTCCAAACCCGATAGTAGATCCTAGAGGATACGGGCTTACGAGCCCGGATCATGGTGCGGACTACGTCCGCGGAGAAACCCCGTCGCGTTAAGACGGCGGTCTCAATAGCCACGCCGTCAAACGTAGCGAGCCTAAATGCTCGTGGAAGATCGGTCCCTGAGAGAGAAGGTCTTCCCTGGAGGGCAGTGGCCACGGTGCGTCTGCCAACAGCAACATTAGGTCGGCGTACCAAGACCGGCGGGGCCGATCCGGGGCGATTAGAATCGCGGGGACGCCCTCTGCCGCGATCCTCCGAAGAACCCGTGGCAGGAGGGGAAAAGGAGGAAAGACGTACAGAAGGGAGAATTCGCGCCACGGAAGGACGAGCGCGTCGGCGCCGTATGCCTTCGGGTCCCGTGCCCTGGCCAGGTATAGGGGGACCTTGTGGTTGAATTTGGAGGCCATGAGGTCCACGTCGGGGCGACCCCAGCGAAGACAAAGGGCTTCGAACACCTCTGGGTGCAGGGACCATTCTCCCGGGTCGATGGTGGACCGGCTGAGGAAATCCGCCGCCCAGTTGTCCACCCCCCGGGATGTAAATCGCAGATAAGGCCGGCACGTGCGTCTCCGCCCAGAGGAGAATGAGGGTCACCTCTTGCATCGCTGCAGCGCTGCGAGTGCCTCCCTGATGGTTTATGTATGCCACAGCCGTGGCATTGTCCGATTGGATCCGAACAGGGTGGCCCTCAGCAGATGGGTCCAGTGTCTGAGGGACAGAAGAATCGCCCTCAGTTCCAGAATATTGATTGGAAGTCTGGACTCCGATAGAGACCAAACGCCCTGGACGGACCGGGGAGGGAAAACCCCCCCCCCCACCCCCGTAAGCTGGCATCTGTGGTAATCACCAGCCAGTTCAGTGGAAGGAAGGACTTCCCCCTTAGAGGGATATGCAACCACCAGCCGAGGGAAGCTCGAGCCAGGGGAGGCAGAAGAAAGGTCCTGTCCAGACTCCTCAGTGATTTGTCCCAGGCCGACAGAATTGCCCTCTGAAAGGTGCGGGATCGGAATTGTGCGAACGGCACCGCTTCGAAACAGGCAACCATCTTTCCCAACAACCGCATGCTGGATCTGAGGGAAGGGCGGTGATGACGGAGGAGACTGCGAACCGACCCGCGAAGGGCCAGACGCTTGTCCGACGGAAGGCGGACCTCCGCCAACTCTGTATCCAGGAGCATCCCCAGGAAGATCAGCCGTCTGGAGGGGGTAAGGGAAGATTTGGGGTGGTTGATAATCCAACCGAACCGCGTCAGGGTCTCCAGAGTGAGTTCCACACTGCGGGATGTCTGAGAGAAGGAGGGTGCCTTGACCAGGATGTCGTCCAAGTATGGGAGAAGAAAAACACTTCTTGAACGTAGAAGGGCCAAGACAGGGGCCAGGACCTTGGTGAACACTCGAGGAGCAGTCGCCAGACCAAAGGGAAGGGCGACGAATTGGAAGTGATCGTCCCCCACCGCAAAGCGCAGGAAGCGGTGATGACATGGAGCAACCGGAACGTGGAGGTATGCATCCTGAATGTCGATTGAGGCCATGAAATCCCCTCTTTCCAGGGAGGCCACTGCGGACCTGAGAGACTCCATCCGGAATCTCTGCAGTCGGAGAAAACGGTTCAGGCGTTTTAGGTCCAAGATCGGACGCACTGAGCCTTCCTTCTTGGGAACCACAAAGAGGTTCGAGTAGAACCCCCTGAACCTTTCCGTCGGAGGCACGGGGGCGACGACACCCTTGTCCATTAGAGAGTGAATGGCCGCGAAGAAGGCGGCCACTCGTACGGGATCTCGCGGAGGACGGGATCGGAAGAAACGGTCTGGCGGAATGGACGCAAATTCGATTTTGTATCCGCAAGATACAATCTCGAGCGCCCATGCGTCTGAGATGTGGGCCCGCCATACGTTCCTGAATAGGAGAAGGCGGCCCCCCACCCAGGTGGGTGGGGGCGCACCTTCAGGCAGAGGGCTGCTGGCCTGTGGGAGCCCGTGCAGGCTGGGACTTGCGCCAGGTAGGTTGCGTCCGAAAAAACGTCTTCTTGCGTCTATCCTGGGCTGGGCCAGAGGAAGAAGAACTGGCCGCGGGTCTAGACCCGGTGGGCTTGCGAAAGGACCGAAAACGGGACGAACCAGCGCGACCACGGGGGGCGCCCATTGGCCTGGACTGGGGGAGGTGAGTACTCTTCCCACCCGTGGCCTCTGATATAAGTTCGTCCAGACGGGTTCCGAACAGGCGGGAACCCGTGAATGGTAGGCCGGCCAAAGAGCGTTTGGAAGCGGCGTCCGCCGCCCAAACCTTCAGCCAGAGTTCCCTCCTGACAGAAACTGCCAGGGCAGAGGAACGGGCAATGAGGGCACCCGCATCAAGGGAGGCCTCACAGACGAATTTTCCGGCCTGAACAATTAGTTGGGCTAAGGAACGGAGGTCCTGAACAGGGACGTCCGACCCTAACTCCCGTTCCAGTTGCAAACCCCATTCAGAGACCGCTTTGCCAACCCAGGCGGAGGCAAAGACCGGTCTAAGGGCCGAACCAGAGGCAGTAAATATGGCCTTGGAGAGGGATTCCGTACGACGGTCCTCAACAGACTGGAGGGAAGATCCGTCCTGTACAGGAATAGTAGTGCTTTTGGACAGGCGAGCCACGGGAGGATCAACCTTAGGCGGGGATGTCCACGTGGTCACAGAATCCGCTGGAAAGGGATAACAAATGTCCAGCTTTTTGGGTGTAATAAAGCGGACGTTAGGCCGAGTCCAAGCCTTGGATACCACAGAAGAAAAATCAGCGTGTATGGGAAAAACCTTGGAGGCCTGTTTGGGGCGGAGAAAGGACACGCCGGCCTGTTCAGAGCTGGGGGGGTCATCGTGTAGCTGAAAGGTATCACGGATGCTAGTGACAAGATGCCCCACCGCGGACGCCAATTTGGACGGAAGCTCTGAGTCCATGTCCACGTCCGAATCCGCCAGTTCTCCCTCAGAAAGCGTATCCCTTTGAGAGGATAGACTTGACTGAGCTCGCACGCATGGCGGAGAGAGCGAAGCATCTGGAGAAGATGTGCGCTCAACCCTTGAACGTTTCTGAGTATGCCGGGCCCTGGAAGATTCGCTGGGAGGCAGGGAACCAGTGGGGGCGGCAGAAACGGTAGTCCCAGCGGGTGCGACAGGGATTGTGGCAGCCTGCGGGAGAGGCGGTCTATCCACGAGACGGCCCACTACGTGTGTAAGGCTTTCCACCGCCTGAGACAGAGACCTAGCCCAGTCAGGGGGTTCAGAGGCACCGGGGGGCGCAGCGGGAATCGGGCCCTGCACCGGGGCCTGACATGCAAGGCAATGCGGCTCAGATTGCCCACGCGGAAAAAGTTCCTTACAGGCGGTACAGGCATGGTACCAGGGTTTGGGGGCACCTGTGGGATCTGACATGCTGAAGTGTGGTTGTACTCTAATATAGAGACCACAAAGGGTTATAGCAGCTATGACCAGGAGGGTTAGGAGAGGGTTAACTGTCCTACCAGTGCCTCAGAAGAACGTCAGGAGATGGCCCAGATCAGCAGCAGCAGAGAAGCAGTGAACAGCAGTGAGCAGCAGAGAGCAGCAGAGAGCGCCCACAGAAGCCGAGCGATGTACACAGGAGGTTAGAGTCCCCCACCGTGTCCCAGCTTCCTGTCAGGAGTGAGGAAGCGCGGGAAACCTCAGCAGAAAGCGCGGGGAACAAGCTCCGCCCCCTCCAGCGCTTGAAATGTCTCCTGTGAAGGAGAACGTAGCTCCGCCCCCAAAATGCAGCGCGGAAGCCCCGCCCCCTGCCGGGACCGCTAAGCCCCGCCCCCGTTCTCGGCGGGAAGGGGGAGAGAGAGAAGAGAAAAATGGAGTCAGCCCCGATGAGGGGGAGGGGGGGGGGAGAAAGATAGCAGCGTGGGGGGGAAAAGCGTGGGGGTGCTGAGGATGCTGCTGTGCTGCATTGTCCTGCAGATGAGCGCTCAGAATGAGCGACCACGGGTGCCCCCCTTACCCAGAGGGGTAGATGCTGCAGATAGGGACGGGGTATGGGCTGGAATAGCCATCTCACCGTGCGACGTCTTCACCCTCAGTCCTTTCCAGCAGGGTCGCCCCTTCAGCCACTGGCACCGCAGTGGCAGGAAGCTGGAAGAGGGGCTTGGCGTGCGGGCGACCCCCTAGCTGGCGGGATGTAGGGGAGCCATTGCTGCCCAGATCCTCCTATTGCTTCTGTGGGGGAGGCAGCAGTGCAGATAAGTTGGCACTGGCGCAGCTCAACCCCGGGAGAGCAGAGAGGTCAAATGCGTCTCTGGTATCCCTAGGAAAAAATAAAATAACAAAATTAGAAGAAAAAGTAAAAATAACAAGGAGAAAACAGCCCTGCAGTAGCAGGGAGTGTCTTGCCTCCTTGGACACTAAGCTAAAAACTGGTAGCCTCTATCTCCAGGCTGAGGGTATAGCTGATGGAGGAGGGGCTTAACAGTTTTACTTAGTGTCACGCCTCCTAGGGAGCTGAGCTATACCCAAGGTCTGTGTCCCCCAAGGAAAATGGGCGAGAAACATAGTTTTTTGAACCTATGAAGCATCAGACTAACCAATGAAACATATGATCATTAACAGACTGGGGGCTACTATGAGGTAATGCTGGCAGTTTTATATGCGTTTTTTAGGCGACAGGTTCCCTTTAATTCTGGATGTATGGCACAGAACGCCCTGCACAAGGTGCTGTAGCAGCATTGTTTGGGATTAATTTCTTCCATTAATATTTGTTTCCACTTCTGTCTATGCAGGTGGAGAGTGACTACTGCTTGTTACTTGCTCTTCCGTGTGGTCGCGACCAGGAGGATGTGGTAAACCAGACTGAATCACTGAAAGCCGCTTTCATCACTTACCTACAGGCAAAGCAGGCTGCTGGCATCATCAATGTGCCCAATCCAGGGTCCAACCAGGTACAGTGGCATCAGCTGGTACTTGATCTAATCAGAGCATTGATTAAGTTAATTATTCATACAAGACAGAACGTCCACTTATTGCTTAGTATTTAATGGACATAGACAGCACTTAGCGATGAGGAGGGCCACTTGGGGATTCAATGTCACTTATTGTGTCTCACAGAAATATTTCTTGTGTTGCAGCCGGCCTATGTCCTGCAGATCTTCCCGCCCTGTGAATTTTCAGAAAGTCACTTGTCCCGCCTCGCACCGGACTTACTAGCCAGCATCTCTAACATTCTCCTCATCTAATGATTGTCATTGCATCGGCATGAGACCACTCGCCGCCAACACAAACAACGCACTAAACCGTTAGGAAACAAGTTGCTGAGTGAGTGCTCTGGCCTTCTCTGCCGTGGAGAGTTCATGTCCCACCGGACGGAGCTGGAGCTGCTGCTTTCCAGGATGTTTACATATTGCTTATGGACAAGCTGATGCACACAGGTGGCTTAATGCAACATTATGGAAGGTGGCGTCTGATTTCACGCCCAAAAAACGTGGAGTATTCCAAGATGGTGGTTACTGTTTGTGTGCTTCTTTCTTCTTTTTTTTCTTTTTTTTTTTTTAAGAAAAAAAAAAAAAAGCTGAACCTGCCTTTGCACTAAATTAGTGACATGGACCTTTGTACAGCATTCCCTGCCCTTCCCACCCTTTTTTGCGTGTGTCATATTTTGAGCGACATGCTGTGATATAGAGAAGCCTGGATACGGTGGACTGATGAGCAGAAACCTGTAATTAGTGGACTCGTGGCCGGGGAAGAAAGCAGAAAGGACGTTTGCTGATAAGGAGACTGGAACAGCGGCGGCAGGTCGCCACCGTCATCTTCTGCAGCCGGTCTGATCTGCTCTGAGGACTTCTCACTTCTTTTCATTCGGGATGTACAGTTTACATGGGGAAACA